>NC_092053.1:94884355-95248955 GCF_003086295.3 Arachis hypogaea
TTAGCTATCCTTTTGCCAGCCTGTCACTACGCCCAGCCTCAGGAGTTTGAAGCTCGTCACAGTCATTCAATCCTTGAATCCTACTCGGAATACCACAGACAAGGTTTAGACTTTCCGGATTCTCATGATGCCGCCATCATTCTAGCTTATACACGGAGATTCTGATTAAGGAATCTAAGAGATCCTCATTCAATCGTATATAGAACGGAGGTGGTTGTCAGGCACACGTTCATGATCTGAGGAAGGTGATGATTGTCACAGATCATCACCTCCATCACAGTTAAGCGCGAATGAACATCTTAGGTAGGAACAAGCGTGTTTGAATGGAAAACAGAATACTTGCATTAATTCATCGAGACACAGCAGAGCTCCTCACCCCCAACAATGGGGTTTAGAGACTCATGCCGTCAGAGGATACAAAGTTTAGATCTGAAATGTCATGAGATACAAAATAAGTCTCTAAAAGTCGTTTAAATACTAAACTAGTAGCCTAGGGTTACAAAATATGAGTGGACTATGATGGATGATGCAGAGATCCACTTCTGGGGCCCACTTGGTGTGCTGGGGCCCACTTGGTGTGTGCTGGGGCTGAGACTTAAGCAATTCACGTGCAGAGGCCATTTGTGGAGTTGAATGCCAGTTTTTGTGCCAGTTTGGGCGTTCAACTTCAGTTTTTGATCCTTTTCTGGCGCTGGACGCCAGAATTGGGCAGAGGACTGGCGTTGAACGCCAGTTTACATCGTCTATTCTTGTGCAAAGTATGGACTATTATATATTTCTGGAAAGCCCTGGATGTCTACTTACCAACGCAATTGGAAGCACGCCATTTCGAGTTCTGTAGCTCCAGAAAATCCACTTTGAGTGCAGGGAGGTCAGAATCCAACAGTATCAGCAGTCCTTTTTCAGCCTGAATCAGATTTTTGCTCAGCTCCTTCAATTTCAGCCAGAAAAATACCTGAAATTACAGAAAAACACACAACTCATAGTAAAGTCCAGAAATATGAATTTTTCCTAAAAACTACTGGAAATAAACTAGAAACTAACTAAAACATACTCAAAACTATATGAAATTAACCCCAAAAAGCGTATAAAATATCCGCTCATCACAACACCAAACTTAAACTGTTGCTTGTCCTCAAGCAACTAGACAGATAAAATAGAAGACTAATAGGTTGAGAAGCAATAATATCTCAGAGTTTTTGATTGAAGCTTAGATCCTAATTAGATGAGCGGGACTAGT
Organism: Arachis hypogaea; assembly: GCF_003086295.3. NCBI lineage: Eukaryota > Viridiplantae > Streptophyta > Magnoliopsida > Fabales > Fabaceae > Arachis > Arachis hypogaea. The sequence continues at coordinate 94,885,596 of NC_092053.1, forward strand.
AGCTTTTTGCTTCTGAACAGTTTTGGCATCTCACTTTATCCATTGAAGCTCAGAGTGATTGCATCTTATAGGAACTCAGAATTCAGATAGTGTTATTGATTCTCTTAGTTCAGTGTGATGATTCTTGAACACAGCTTCTTTATGAGTCTTGGCCGTGGCCCTAAGCACTTTGTTTTTCCAGTATTACTACCGGATACATAAATGCCACAGACACATAAATGGGTGAACCTTTTCAGATGTGACTCAGCTTTGCTAAAGTCCCCAATTAGAGGTGTCCAGAGTTCTTAAGCACACTCTTCTTTTTGCTTTGGACCTTGACTTTAACCACTCAGTCTCAAGTTTTCACTTGACACCTGGCACGCCACAAGCACATGGTTAGGGACAGCTTGGTTTAGCCGCTTAGACCAGGATTTTAGTCCTTTAGGTCCTCCTATCCACTGATGCTCAAAGCCTTGGGATCCTTTTTATTTCCCTTGCCTTTTGGTTTTAAGAGCTTTTGGCTTTTTCTGCTTGCTTTTTTCTTCTTCTTTTTTTTTTTTTTTGCAAGCTTTGTTCTTTGCTTTTTCTTGCTTCAAGAATCATTTTTATGATTTTTCAGATTATCAATAACATGTCTCATGTTCATCAATCTTTCAAGAGCCAACATATTTAACAGTCTTAAACAACAAATTCAAAAGATATATGCACTGTTCAAGCATTCATTCAGAAGACAGAAAGCATTGCCACCACATTTAATCAATTAGAATTTCTTTTATTAAACTCTAAATTTTATTGCTTCTTATTCAAAAGATCTACTATTTTATTCATGTTTAATGATGATGAGAAAAAATAAACTATAGCTTAATTGGAGATAAAATCAAATAGATACTAATTACTATTATATGACTTCTAAGGTAAACTTTTTATAAGGACACTGTCACAGAGTTAAGGCAGAAATTGGAAATTAACAACCTTTATTCTGGGGGTATGGGGGTTCCTCTGATCCTTGGGATGCTTGGTATTACAGAAGACTTTTGGCGCTTCAGTTCCCTTAAGTCACGTCCCTGCTCCTCTTGTTCTTTAAACATATGGGTCAGCATTTGACTGTGTTCCTTCTGTTGTTTTATTATTTGCTCCATAGCTTCCTGTATCTTGGTGACAGACGTTTCAAGATATTCCCAATATTCTTTTTGAGGAATCTCTGGGAGGAATTCCTGTGCTCTCTTCTTGATAGGATCCTCATGTGCTTGTTGTCTCTCCATTGATGCTTTGGTGATTGACTTTTCAATTAGGATATATTCAGTTATTCCCATCTTGACTCCAGCGTCCTTGCAGAGCAGAGAAATCACGCTTGGATAAGCCAACCTGGCCTCTCTTGAATTTTTATTAGCTATCTTGTAGAGTTCAGTGGAAATCAGCTGATAACCTCCACTTCCTTCCCCGTCATGATGCAATGAATCATCACTGCCCTTTTAACTGTGACTTCAGAACGGTTGCTAGTGGGCAACAGAGAACGCCCAATGAAGTCCAGCCATCCTCTGGCAACTGGTTTGAGATCCTCTCTCTTGAGTTGATTTGGGACGCCCTTTGTGTTGGTGGTCCACCTGGCTCCAGGGATACATATGTCCTCTAGGATCTTATTCAGGCCAATGTCTACTCTCATCATCCTCCTGTTGAAGGAGTCTGGATCATCCTTTAGCTGAGGTAGCTTTAATATCTCTCTGATCTTGTCAGGGGTGGTATGAACAATCTTTCCCCTGACCATGGTCCGAAATTCGTAGCAGGCAGTTCCAAATAGTCTTTGCTTGTCAGTCTGCCACATATTAGCATAGAACTCCTGGACCATGTTCCTTCTTACTTTCGTTTCAGGATTAGCTAGGACTTCCCAGTTCCTGATTCGAATTTGCTCCTGGATCTCCGGATATTCATCTTCTTTCAGATCGAATCTAACTTCCGGGATCACTGATCTCAGACCCATTACTTTAAGATAATGGTCTGAATGTTCTTTAGATAAGAACTTCCCTTGATTCCAAAGTGGTTTTGGAACGCTCTCTTTCTTGCCTCTTGGAGTGGATTGTTTTCCTTTGGAGCCATGATTTAGTGATCTCGAAAAAACACACCAAACTTAGAGGTTGCTGTCCTCAAGAAAGAAAGAAAGAGAGGGATAGAAGGAGATCGAGGTGCACTGTTGATGGAGGAGGGAGAGGCCGAACCAATAAAGGGGTGCTTTTCAAAAAATTGGAAGAGATAAGATAAAAAGATTGAGTTGAAAAAGATAAGATAGAAGATAGAGTTTAATTTTGAAAAGATATGATAGATTTTTGAAAAAGATAACTCTGAATTTTGAAAAAGATCATATGGATATTTGAAAAAGATATGGATTAGTTGAAAAGATTTTGAGTGAAAAAGATAGATTTGTTTTCAGAAAAGATTTTGAAAAGAGTTGGATTGAATTTGGAAGATGGATTTTTAGAAATTAAGGATTTTAGAAATCAGGGTTCTTGATATGTTCATGTAAGAATCATGCATTGAAGCATAAAATTTGAAATTAGAATGGAAATACGTGTGGGATAAATGGATTTGGCTCCTCCCTGTCTTCCTGGCGTTTGAACGCCCAAACACTGCTTGTTTTGGGCGTTCAGCGCCCAAATGCTGATCTCCTGGGCGTTCAGCGCCCATTTGCTGCCATTCCTGGCGTTCAACGCCCAGTGGGTGGCCATTTCTGGCATTGAACGCCCAAATTGCTACCATTACTGGCGTTCAGCGCCCAGTGGATGCCCATTTTGGCGCTGAACGCCCAAAATGCCCCTTTACTGGCGTTTTCTTGCCATTGAGCTCCCTATCTCTGTTTTGTGTGCAAATTCCTTCTGTAACCCTGTAAACTTATGCAAATGATTCTTTACCTTAGTGTTAGTAAACTTTATATAAACAAATAAAAAAGAAAATAGGGCAAAATGCTTAGAGGATTAATGCCCCATGGCTGGGTTGCCTCCAGCAAGCGCTTCTTTATTGTCTTTAGCTGGACCTTGCTGAGCTTTTAATCTAGCTTCAGCCTTGAGCATTCTTGCTCAAAGTTGCCTTCAAGATAATGCTTGATTCTCTGTCCATTGACAATGAACTTCTTATCAGAATCAATATCTTGAAGCTCCACGTAACCATATGGTGACACACTTGTAATCACGTATGGTCGCCTCCACCGGGATTCAGTTTCCCGGGAATAGCCTGAGTCTAGAGTTAAACAACAGGACCTTCTGTCCTGGTTCAAAGATTCTAGATGACAGCTTTCTGTCATGCCATTTTTTTTATTTTTCTTTATAAAGCTTGGCATTTTCGAAAGCTGTGAATCTGAATTCCTCTAGCTCATTTAGCTGGAGCAATCGTTTTTCTCCTGCTAATTTGGCATCAAAGTTTAGGAACCTGGTTGCCCAATAGGCTTTATGTTCCAGTTCCACGGGCAGGTGACATGCCTTACCATAAACAAGTTGGTATGGAGAGGTCCCTATAGGGGTCTTGAATGCTGTTCTGTAAGCCCACAGAGCATCATCCAAGCTCCGTGCCCAATCCTTTCTGCGGGTACTTACTGTCCGTTCCAGGATTCTCTTTAATTCTCTATTAGAGACTTCAGCTTGCCCATTGGTTTGTGGATGATATGGGGTGGCTATCTTGTGGCGAATTCCATATCGAACCATGGCAGAGTAAAGCTGTTTATTGCAGAAGTGAGTGCCCCCATCACTGATTAGTACTCTAGGGACACCAAACCTGCTAAAGATATGTTTCTGGAGGAACTTCAGCACTGTTTTAGTATCATTGTTGGGTGTGGCAATAGCCTCAACCCATTTTGATACATAGTCAACTGCCACCAGAATATAAGTGTTTGAGTATGATGGTGGGAAAGGTCCCATGAAGTCAATTCCCCATACATCAAACAACTCTATTTCCAAGATTCCTTGTTGAGGCATGGCGTAACCATGAGGCAGATTACCAGCTCTTTGGCAACTGTCACAATTACGTACAAACTCTCGGGAATCTTTATAGAGTGTGGGCCAATAGAAGCCACATTGGAGGACCTTGGTGGTTGTTCGCTCACCTCCGAAATGGCCTCCATATTGAGATCCATGGCAATGCCATAAGATTCTATGTGCTTCCTCTCTGGGGACACACCTACGGATAATTCCGTCTGCACATCTCTTGAAGAGATAGGGCTCATCCCACAAGTAGTACTTTGCATCAGTAACTAATTTTTTCTTTTGTATTCGATTGTACTCCTTGGGTATGAACCTTGCAGCTTTATAGTTTGCAATATCGGCAAACCATGGTGCTTCTTGAATGGAAAATAGATGCTCATCAGGGAACGTCTCAGAGATCTCAAGAAAGGGGAGGGACGTCCCTTCCACTGGCTCTATCCGGGACAGATGATCAGCCACTTGGTTCTCTGTCCCTTTTTTGTCTCTTATTTCTATATCAAACTCTTGCAGAAGCAATACCCATCTGATGAGCCTGGGTTTTGAATCCTGCTTTGTGAGTAGATATTTAAGAGCAGCATGGTCAGTATACACAATCAATTTTGATCCTACTAAGTATGATCTGAACTTGTCAATGGCGTAAACCACTGCAAGTAGTTCTTTTATGTGGTTGTGTAATTTTTCTGGGCATCATTTAGAACGCGACTGGCATAATAAATGACATGCAGAAGCTTGTCATGCCTCTGTCCCAATATTGCACCAATGGCATGATCACTGGCATCACACATTAGCTCAAATGGTAATGTCCAGTCTGGTGCAGAAATGACTGGTGCTGTGACCAGCTTAGCTTTCAGCGTTTCAAACGCCTGCAGGCACTCTGTGTCAAACACAAATGGCGTGTCAGCAGCTAGCAGATTGCTTAGAGGTTTGCGATTTTTGAAAAATCCTTTATAAACCTCCTATAGAATCCTGCATGCCCCAGAAAGCTTCTGATTGCCTTAACATTGGCAGGTGGTGGTAATTTTTCAATTACCTCTATTTTTGCTTGATCCACCTCTATTCCCTTGTTTGAGATTTTATGCCCAAGAACAATTCCTTCAGTCACCATGAAGTGACACTTTTCCCAGTTTAAAACTAGGTTGGTTTCTTGGCATCTTCTCAAAACAAGTTTCAGGTGATCAAGACAGGAGCTGAATGAGTCTCCATATACTGAGAAGTCATCCATGAAGACTTCCAGAAATTTTTCCACCATGTCAGAGAAAATAGAGAGCATGCATCTTTGGAAGGTTGCAGGTGCATTACATAGCCCAAATGGCATCCTTCTATAAGCAAACACTCCAGATGGACATGTGAATGCTGTTTTCTCTTGATCCTGGGGATCCACTGCAATCTGGTTATAGCCTGAATAGCCATCCAAAAAGCAGTAATAATCAATAATGGTAAAGGAAAATGATCCTTTCTGGTGGCTGTATTGAGCCTTCTGTAGTCAATACACATGCGCCACCCTGTAACTGTTCTTGTAGGAACCAGTTCATTTTTTTCATTATGAATCACTGTCATGCCTCCCTTTTTTGGGACGACTTGAACAGGGCTCACCCAGGGGCTATCAGAAATGGGATAAATAATCCCAGCCTCTAGTAATTTGGTGACCTCTTTCTGCACCACTTCCTTCATGGCTGGATTTAGCCGCCTCTGTGGTTGAACCACTGGTTTGGCATTATCCTCCAATAGGATTTTGTGCATGCATCTAGCTGGGCTTATGCCCTTAAGGTCACCTATGGACCACCCAAGAGCTGTCTTGTGTGTTCTTAGCACTTGAATAAGTGCTTCCTCTTCCTGTGAATTTAAAGCAGAGCTTATGATTACTGGAAAAGTGTCACCTTCTCCCAGAAATGCATATTTCAAGGATGGTGGTAGTGGCTTGAGCTCGGGTTTAGGAGGTTTTTCCTCTTTCAAAAGAAAGTTCAGAGGCTCTTTCGTGTCCTCTGAATCCTCCAAATCAGGCTGAACATCTTTAAAGATGTCTTCCAACTCTGATTCGAGACTCTCAGCCATGTTGATCTCTTCTACCAAAGAGTCAGTGAGATCAACTTTCATGCAGTCTGTTGATGTGTCTGGATGCTGCATGGCTTTGACAGCGTTCAACTTAAACTCATCATCATTGACTCTCAGGGTTATTTCCCCCTGTTGGACGTCAATGAGGGATCGTCCAGTTGCTAGGAAGGGTCTTCCTAGAATGAGAGTAGCACTCTTGTGCTCCTCCATTTCCAGCACAACAAAGTCAGTGGGAAAGGCGAATGGCCCAACTCTGACAATCATGTCTTCAATCACTCCTGATGGGTATTTAGTGGAACCATCAGCAAGTTGGAGACATATCCGGGTTGGTTTAACTTCTTCAGTTAAGCCAAGCTTCCTGATAGTGGATGCAGGTATTAGGTTGATGCTTGCTCCAAGATCGCATAAAGCTGTCTTGGTGCAATCACCTTCTAATATGCATGGTATCAGAAAACTCCCAGGATCTTTAAGCTTTTCAGGAAAGCTTTTCAGAATGACTGCACTGCATTCTTCAGTGAGGAGAACTCTTTCTGTTTCTCTCCACTCCTTTTTATGACTCAAGATTTCTTTCATGAACTTGGCATAAGAAGGTATTTGCTCAAGTGCCTCTGCAAATGGAATCTTTATTTCAAGAGTCCTTAGATAATCTGCAAAGCGAGCAAATTGCTTATCCTGCTCCTCTTTCCGGAGTTTTTGAGGATAAGGTATCTTGGCTTTATATTCCTCAACCTTAGTGGTTAAAGAAGCCTTTTTAGAGGGGTTGTTGTCAGCACTTGTGTGTGTCTGATCCCTCACTGGCAATTGAGTGCCAGAGTCAGAAGCTGGAGTGACGTTAGACGCCAGCTCACTGTCTGGTCCTGGCGCCTGAACGCCAGAAATGTGCCCATTTTGGGCGTTCAACGCTGAATTTTGCCCCATTTGGGCGTTCAACGCCAGATTCTTGCCCATTTCTGGCGTTGAACGCCAATCCTGCCTTGTTTCTGGCGCTGAACGCCAGTTTTGGGCATGGTCTGGGTGTTCAGCGCCAGCCTTCCACCCATTTTCTGGCGTTTTAGTGCCAGAATTATTTTTCCCTGGGCTCTTACTGTCCTCAGGTGAATCTTTGGTGGGTCGCTCATTTCTTGAATTTTTGATGCCTTGAGGTGGGGTATTTAATGTTTTCCCACTTCTTAATTGAACTGCTTGGCATTCTTCTGCTATTTGCCTTGATAGCTGCTGCTTTGTCTGCTTAAACTGTTCGTCCATATGTATATTAGCTATCCTTGTCTCCTGTAGCCTGTCTTTGAATTCAGCTAGCTGCTTTGTTAGAAAATCCAATTGCTGATTGAATTCAGCAGCTTGTTTTACAGTACTGAATTCAGCAGTTACTGTTTTAACCTCTTCATTCATGGAAGGGTTGCTGCTTAGATGCAGATGCTGATTCCTGGCAACTGTATCAATGAGCTCTTGAGCCTCTTCAATTGTCTTTCTCATATGGATAGATCCTCCAGCTGAGTAATCTAGAGACATCTGAGCTCCTTCTTTAAGCCCATAGTAGAAGATGTCTAACTGAACCCACTCTGAAAACATTTCAGAGGGGCATTTTCGTAGCATCTCTCTGTATCTCTCCCAGGAATCATAAAGAGATTCATTATCTCCTTGTTTAAAGCCTTGGATGTCCAGCCTTAGCTGTGTCATCCTTTTTGGAGGAAAATACTGATTCAGGAATTTTTCTGTCAGCTGTTTCCATGTTCTTATGCTGGCCTTAGGTTGGTTATTTAACCACCTCTTAGCTTGATCTTTTACAGCAAATGGAAACAGTAATAGTCTGTAGACATCCTGATCTATTTCCTTATCATGTACTGTGTCAGCAATTTGTAGAAATTGTGCCAGAAACTCTGTAGGTTCTTCCTGTGGAAGACCGGAATACTGGCAACTTTGCTGCACCATGATAATGAGCTGAGGATTCAACTCAAAGCTACTGACTCCAATGGAGGGTATGCAGATACTACTCCCATATGAAGCAGTAGAGGGGTTAGAATATGACCCCAGAGTCCTCCTGGACTGTTCATCTCCAATTATGTCCATGATGGATATATGGATATAACTTGGACTGATTTACCTTTTTAATTATTTTATTTTATGGAAAGAGGACAACTTAACCAAAAATAAAAATAACAAAAATTATGATTTTTGAAAAAGTGAGGGGAGAAAAAGTGGTTAGAAAGTTTTGAAAAAGATACGATTTGGAAAAGATTTTTAAAAATTTTTTTTATATAATTTTCGAAAATTTGTTTTTAAACTAGAGAGAAAAGATATTTTTGAATTTAAAGAGGAGAGAGAAAAACAATAAGATAGCACAAGATTTAAAATTTTTAGATCTAATGCTCCCTATTTTCGAAAATTTTGGAGGGAAAACACCAAGGAACACCAACTTAAAAATTTTAAAATCAAGTCACAAGGAAAACTCAAGAACACGAAGAAAGAACACCAAACTTAAAATTTTTAGAAAACCAAGCCAAAATTTTTGAAAACCAAAGGGAAATCAACAAGAAAACACCAAACTTAAAGTTTGGCACAGGATTTAATAGAAAAAATTATTTTTGAAAAAGGTTTTAAAAAATATGATAGCCAATTACCATGAACATAAACACCACGTTCTAACTAATTGAGCTATAAATTTAAAGTGTTTTAACAAGGGATAAATAATAAAAGACTCTAAACAAAAAAAAGAAATTTTTCCTAATCTAAGCAACAAAATAATCCGTCAGTTGTTCAAACACGAACAATCCCCGGCAACGGCGCCAAAAACTTGGTGCACGAATTGTGAATCACACTTTTCACAACGCGTACCACTAACCAGCAAGTGCACTGGGTCGTCCAAGTAATACCTCACGTGAGTAAGGGTCGAATCCCACGGAGATTGTTGGTTTGAAGCAATCTATGGTTATCTTGTAAATCTTAGTCAGGAAGTCAATTATGTTTATCAGTTGAATTGCGAATAACCAAGAGAGCATAAATTAAAGGTTACTTGTTGTGCAGTAATGGAGAATATGTTGGAGTTTTGGAGATGCTTTGTCTTCTGAATCTCTGCTTTCCTCTGTCTTCTGATTCACGCACACACGTCCTCTTATGGCAAGCTGTGTGTTGGTGGATCACCGTTGTCAATGGCTACCTTCCATCCTTCCAGTGAAAACTACGCTCACGCGCTCTGTCACAGCACGGCTAATCACCGGTTGGTTCTCCATCCGGTTGGAATAGGATTTACTATCCTTTTGCGTCTGTCACTAACGCCCAGCCTTCAGGAGTTTGAAGCTCGTCACAGTCATTCAATCCTTGAATCCTACTCGGAATACCACAGACAAGGTTTAGACTTTCCGGATTCTCATGAATGCCGCCATCAATTCTAGCTTATACCACGGAGATTCTGATTAAGGAATCTAAGAGATCCTCATTCAATCGTATATAGAACGGAGGTGGTTGTCAGGCACACGTTCATGATCTGAGGAAGGTGATGATTGTCACAGATCATCACCTCCATCACAGTTAAGCGCGAATGAACATCTTAGGTAGGAACAAGCGTGTTTGAATGGAAAACAGGAATACTTGCATTAATTCATCGAGACACAGCAGAGCTCCTCACCCCCAACAATGGGGTTTAGAGACTCATGCCGTCAGAGGATACAAAGTTTAGATCTGAAATGTCATGAGATACAAAATAAGTCTCTAAAAGTCGTTTAAATACTAAACTAGTAGCCTAGGGTTACAAAATATGAGTGGACTATGATGGATGATGCAGAGATCCACTTCTGGGGCCCACTTGGTGTGCTGGGGCCCACTTGGTGTGTGCTGGGGCTGAGACTTAAGCAATTCACGTGCAGAGGCCATTTGTGGAGTTGAACGCCAGTTTTTGTGCCAGTTTGGGCGTTCAACTCCAGTTTTTGATCCTTTTCTGGCGCTGGACGCCAGAATTGGGTAGAGGACTGGCGTTGAACGCCAGTTTACATCGTCTATTCTTGTGCAAAGTATGGACTATTATATATTGCTGGAAAGCCCTGGATGTCTACTTTCCAACGCAATTGGAAGCAAGCCATTTCAAGTTCTGTAGCTCCAGAAAATCCACTTTGAGTGCAGGGAGGTCAGAATCCAACAGCATCAGCAGTCCTTTTTCAGCTTGAATCAGATTTTTGCTCAGCTCCTTCAATTTCAGCCAGAAAAATACCTGAAATTACAGAAAAATACACAACTCATAGTAAAGTCCAGAAATATGAATTTTTCCTAAAAACTACTGGAAATAAACTAGAAACTAACTAAAACATACTCAAAACTATATGAAATTAACCCCAAAAAGCGTATAAAATATCCGCTCATCAGAGGCTCATGCCAGGTAAGTTGAGATCAAGATGGGAAGGTCCATACAGAGTAGAGAAGGCCGAACCGTACGGAGTTTATCACCTAAGTCATCCTTCAAGTTCTGAACTTATCAAAGTTAATGGACAACACCTAAAGCTATACCATGGCGAGAAGATGCAGAAAAATAAGGAGCTTGAGATCTTCCTCTTGGAAGATCCCCACATAGCAGAAGATTGAGCTAGTGGAGCGTCCAACTTACGGACGTTAAAGCAAAGTGCTAGGTGGGAGACAACCCACTATGGTATGATCGTTCTTTTCTTTATTTTTAGTTTTTCATATTCAATAACTCTTCTCTTTATCAGTACTTTCGTGCTTTTGCATTTGCATATTTAAAAAAAAGCCACGCGACGCGACTGCATCAGCGATGCGTCCGCGTCGCAAGGAGAGGGGAGAAAAATAAAAACGAACAGAGAGTCACGCTGGAGCGAGGCTGGAGGCGTGCCAGTGGCACAAATCGACCCACGCAACTGCGTCGCCGACGCATCCGCGTCGCTTGGGAATAATGGCCTCTCACGCGACCGCGTGACCCACGCAGCCGCGTGCCCTGATTTTCGACGTAAAAAGGGTGCACAACAAATTATTGTGCGAGAGTGGTGCTGGATTGGTGCTGAACGCACAATTCTACCCACGCGGACGCATGACCCACGCGTCCGCGTCATTCCCTTCTGAAGCCCACTCACGCGATCGCATGCCCCACGCGATCACGTCACCCTAAATTTCGCAAATATATCAATTCGAATAGAGAGTTGTGCAGGCGCGAGGCTGCACTCGCGCCAGAAGCACAACATGGGTCACGCGACCGCGTGACCGACGCGACCGCGTCACTTGAACTAAAGCGCAATCACGCGAACGCGTGCCCCACACGGCCGCGTCGCTTGCGCCGCATAGCTCAAACTTAATTGCCAAAATATCTTATCTTTTTCCTCTCCAAATCCTAATTTTTCTTTTCCCTCCTTATTTCTTCCTTTTCCCTTCTTCCTTCTATCTCCCCTTTCTCTCTCTCTCTCTCTCTCTCTCTCTCTCTCTCTCACCTCCATTAACAAGGTTTTATTTTCTTCTTCACTCTTTCCTTTTCTATCATTCTTCTTATTTTATATGTTATTTTCTTTTCTTTTCTTTTTCTTTTCATTATTCATATTTTCGTTCTTATTCTTTCCTTTTACATGGTGTTAGAATTTTTTTTGAGTCATTATTCCTCATTATATGCTTGTGGATTGTTGCAAATTGTTTGGCAATTATATATAAATTTTTAAAGGATTGCTTGCATGTTCACTTTAATACTTTCTATACCTTATCTACCATGCATGCTATGTGTTTATGAAAAAGCCCATATGGCATTATGCACTTCTCTATGTTATTCTACTATTCAATGCTGCTTTTCACAAACTCCCTTTACTATTGTATTAATTGAAATTAATTGTCAATACAAATGTGATGGTTTGTTACGAGTGATGCTTGATCTATGCTACTCATGCCCTTTGCCGGCATGCCAATAAACACCTTGCATTCACTTGTCATCATATGCACTAACTATTTTCCATTAATGATTTTTCACATGTACTCATGAGCGCGTGTTAACGTCATTTACCTTTTAATGTGCATTTATAACCATCCTTTTTCGTTCTCTTCATTGCTCTATCTCTTTGAATTTAATTTACTTTCTCTTCCCTTTTTCAGGATTGCCACCAAGAAAGGAAAAGAGAAAGCCACTCCCAAACCCCCAGCAAGAAGAGGAACTAAAAGAGCACTAGTGGTAGAGCCTTCTTCAACTGCAGTCAATCCCTCAACAAAAAGAGTTAAGAGGATCATCAAGGTTGATGAAAAGGAGAAAGCCTTTCAAGCAAAGGACACTGCGCGATTTCCCAATCGCTACTGTGAGTAGATGTTCCCCATCCTGGCTGAAAGGAGATACAACAACGAACACCTTCTTATCCTCCCGCCCAATATTGCTACTTTTTTTGAGCCGTAAATTGAACGAAGACAATGGAGTTTCCTATAGAAACAACTAAGGCAGGCCAATCTTTCTTGGGTAGTCGAGTTCTACTCAAACTTCTACCTGCCTACCCTGTAGTCTGTCTTTGTTCGTCAGAAGCAAGTACCCATTACAGAAGAGGCCATTCAAAAAGCTTTAGGTCTTTCCCCTATTCCAGAAGGATTGGATGCCTTTCAAGAAGCCGCACTCAAGCGCCAGATGTACCAATTTGACTGGGAAGCTGTTCTCAAAATTATCGCACTACCTGGCAGCAGTTGGATCTACGGATACCATCGTACCCGCCCTAAGGGAATATCAGCTTCAGCACTTACCTTGGAGGCTCGCGTATGGGCACAGATCATGTCCCATTACGTCTTTCTGAGTACTCACGAGTCCTCCTTCACTGTGGACATGGCCGTTTTACTATGGTGCATCCTTACAGACCAACCTCTGAATCTACCAAGATATATCCGGAATGCCATGGGACACGTACAAATCGTGGGCAACTTACCTTTTCCCGCCTTGATCTCAGATCTTGTCTCAGCAGCCGGAGTCTCCTACAGAGCTGGGGACACCAAAGCCATATTTCCACGGGATGATCAGTATGTCCCTAACGGGAAATACCTCAGACCTCCAGCAGCCACTACAAGCCTTCCTACTGCACCGGCTGAAGATATTTCTTCTTCAACACCACAAGCACCTACAACGGACGCCCTGCTCCAGCAGATTATCAAAAGGTTGGATCGGCAAGAACAGAAAGTGAAGTTAAGAGAGCGCCGTAACGAGCACCGATTCAAACACCTCAAGGAGCTACTCAAGGGACACTTCAAGGACTCAGACACCCCGGACTCCACTTCTTTTACCAGCACAGGGAGCCATGATGGTCCCGACTATGGAGATACTGCTACCAGCCCACCCCTGTTCCTGACAGATGGCACCGAGGACGGTGCAAAGCCTTAAGTGTGGGGAGGTCGATCAGTACCTGACTTCCGGAGGTAATTTTTCTTCCCTAGCACCAGTAAATTAGGATATTTTAATTAGATTTTCTTTCTTTTATAGAATAGGATAAATTGCATAGTAATAGGTTAGTTGCATGCATGTTCTACTTGATTAAAAAGACAATAAGTTTCTTCTAAGACTCTTTTTTTGGAACAAAATTTCACTAATTTTTAAAAATTTTTATGATAAATCTACTTGAAGTTGTAATTGGAACATGATTTTTGAGTTAAAGAACACACAACCTGTGAAGATTTGAGCCTTTATGCATGGTTACATTATTTAACCATAAATATTTTATTCTTGTGTGTTTACTTCTCTATGATTGTAATCTATATTTTGTTTTATCCTATATGTCCAATATTTATTTTATTTGTATGGTTGCATATGATTGAGGCCATTAATTGTTTAAACTCACTTATCCAAATTAAGCCTACCCTTTTCAATTACCTTTATTAACCACTTTGAGCCTTTAAATCCCATTTGTTATATATTTCACCACATTACTAGCCTTAAGCGGAAAAACAATTGTATATCCCAAATTGAATCTTTGGTTAGCCTAAGATAGAATTGTGTGTGCTAGTTAAGTATGGGAAATTGTGGGAACAAAAGTTGTTAAGGGAATATATCATGATAATGCAATGGGAATTTGGATACCTACTCATGTAAAACTATAAGAATTAAAAATCTATGTGCATTGATAAGCTATGTTTATTTTTATGTCTATATAAAAAAAATAAATAAATAAAAATTAATTAATAAATAAATAAGGGGACAAAATCACCCTAATGCTAAATTAAGAATTCAAAGATCAATGCACATATGATCAAATTAAAATAAAAATTTGATACATGAGTATGGAATGTAAAAGGGAATTCTGGGTAGCTAAGTATGAATTCTAAGGTTACACTAAATATATATAGGTTGGGTTAAAGCTTGGGTTAATTAAAGATTCAATTTATAAGCTCACTTAACCATATATGTATCCCTACCCCTACCTTGGCCCCATTACAACCTTGAAAAGACCTCATGATGTTTGCATTGGTATATTAACTGTTGTTGATTGGTTAGGAGAAAAACAAAAGTTAGAGAGCATGATTAGAGAAGGATAGAGTGATTACCCTATACACTAGAGAGATTAGAGCGTACATACATCATCAGTGAGGGTTCAATGCTTGAATTTCCATGTTCCCTGCTTTCATGAGCTATCTTCTTGTACTTTTATCTGTCTTACTGTATAATGATAGAATTAGTGGAATTTGATTTGTAATTATTTTGAAGAGCTTATTTACTTTTGATCAAGTGGGCAAGAATCATATAGTTGCATTCATGTATATAGGATTGCATTACATTGCAGGAGTTTCTACATGTTCATACTTATTTATTTTATCTCCTTCAATTAAGCATGAGGACATGCTAATATTTAAGTGTGGGGAGGTTGATAAACCACTATTTTATGGTTTATATTGTGTTTAATTGTGTGGTTTTGTCATGATCCTTACCCACTTATTCATTAAAATAGCATGCATTTATATTTCTTTCTTGAAATTATTGCATGATTGAAAACTGCTTCCTAGAGACTTTTAATTATGCATTTTAATTCTCCTTTATTCCATTCGATGCCGTGATCTGTGTGTTAAGCGTTTCAGGCTTTATAGGGCATGAATGAGTTGGAGATTGGAAAGGAAGCTAGCAAAAATGGAAGGAACACAAGAAATTGAGGAGACAACCAGCGAGAAGTGACGCGGCCGTATGGCTCACGCGACCGCGCGGAAGAGGAGAAATCACAGTGATGCGGCCGCATGGCTCACACGACCGTGCGGAATGGAAAAGAACAAGCGACGCGGAGGCGTGGATGACGCGAACGCGTGGCATGGAAAAACGCGAATGACGCGTCCGCATGGATGAAGGGGGAGACAGGGAGGGGGAGGGGACGGGTGGGGACGCTGGGTGGGGGAAGGGGGAGGCAGTGAGGGGGAGGGGAGGGGACGTGGGGTGGGGGTGGGGGGAAGGGGAGGGGGAGGGAGAAGGGGAAAGGGGGGAGGGGGACGGCGGTGGCGTTGTTGGTGGTGTTTGTGGTGGTGGAGTGGCAGTGGGTGTTGATGATGATGATTATGATGGTAATGATGATGTTGATAATGGTGGTGGAGTGGTAGTTGGTGGTGGTGGTGGAGAAGGAGGTAATTATGTTGGTAGTGGTGAGGGTATTTTTGTCCAAAAAAATTAAAAGGACGATTTTAATACGAAAAAAAACGTTAAGAACGATTTTAAATCCAAAATTACAAGAGGAACGATTTCGATTCTGGCACAAAACTTTAGGGACCAAAATCGTACTTATCCCCTATAGATATATAGAGTATGATGTCAACAAAATTTTTAAAATTTTATTTTATCATATTTCAAATTGAATTAGTTCATATCTAATGTCAATTTGAAATGAATTTATTTAATTTCTTATCCAAATTTAATTAAAAATCAAATCGAAAACTAATAATAAAATATATTCTTAATTTATATTTAATATTTTTAATTATCATGTAATTATTATATTATTGGTGTTAGTAAATAATAGAATAATGTTTCAATTGAAGTATTCATTTTATCAAATTAAATTCTATAATTTAATTATCGAAATAATAATTAAATAATTTTTAAACAAAAATTGCAATATATATTAGTGTGTGCTCTAATATATTCAATACTAAATAGATAATAAATTAGACATATTAAATTTACTAATAAAAAATATTATCTAAAAACACTCTTTAAATATTACAATATATATGATTTAGAACGAATTTCATAAAATTTATTAAATAAGAATTTGTACTTTTCTAACGTATAAGTATTTTATTTAAGAGTAAAGTGACAATTAGATCCTCGAAAAAGTTGACTTTGAATTAATTTGTCTTTGAAGAAAAAAAGTATCAATTAGGTCCTCTAAGATAGCAAACAGTGGACATATATGTTCTTCTGTTAATAAATAGTATGACATGAAACTGAATTGTCCATGTATTTCGTTATTTACCGTGGTGCATGTCTCGTTAATTACTATCACATCAGCAAGAAAACAATATAGTTTTAGACAGTGAAGTATTTATTAACTTTTAAATTTTCATATATTTTTTATCAATTGCTCTCTATTTATTACACATCCTATCAAAATAAGTGAATTTTTACTCCAAAAATTATTATCTACATGATTATCTTTTATAAATAGATATGTCCAGAATAATTAATAGTACATATAAATATCACCATTAGATTTTAATTGATGAATTGATAGAATGACATCATGTGTCCACCGTTTATTATCCTGAAAAATCAAATTAATACTTTTTTCTAGAGACTAATTTGTCTAAAATTAAAATCTTCAAAAACCTAATTGATACTTTACTCTTTATTTAAATCTATTTATTATATAAAAGAAGAGTTGCAAAACAGTAACACACGTCCAGATATCTCAACACCTGTCCAATTTTCTACTATTTTTGGCATTTCTCCAATCGACACCTGTCCTTATTGCTACTGATACAATCCTATCCTATATATACATTGGTAATTCAAACCTCGCCCTTTCTCTAGAATTTCAATCCTTTTCAAAAATCTCAGACCTGGTGTTAGGTTTTCGGGGACGACGTTTGTCCGGTGGGTTGAAGGGAGTGAATGTTGCAACAATCTCAAAACCACCGTCTAGCATAAAAAAACGAAAATGCTAGCTTTTGATTGGATGATTAGAGTAAACAAGGGATTGGAAACTCATTATGTCTGATGGAGAAAAGGAAATGAAGCAGCAATCTTTCTCCCAATTCTAAGGTACCCTTTTATCCATTGTGTTTAGCACTGCTAGAGCATCAGCAATCCCAAAACAATGGAAGAGTAATGGAGCATATTGCAATAATTTGAGCGGGATCGTAGCAAATTTTGGGCGCGGTTCTTCAAAAATTTTCAAATTTCAATCCTTTTCCTATCTATTTCTGGGTTTCTCTCTCCTTTATCCACAGAAATCAGAGTCACTATCTTCTCTTCGACCCTCTTTTTCTTTTTCTCCCTTCTCTGATCGTCCTCCTCATTTTTATCTTCATATCACCATCTGAAAATTATGGTAATTTTTTTCTTTCTCTTTCTCTTAATATATCCTCATTTTTATTCTTTTTAAACTGTGTATTTATGTTCTTATTAAGCTTCATGTGTTGCTGTTCATAGCAATAAACAAAGCACAAAGCAGAGTTTGAAGAAATATGAGTTTAGAGATCATTGGAAGCTTGGAATCGAGGAGGGTGTGAAGCCTCAGGTGTACAATGAAGAGCATGAGAACAAAGATCTTCAACAACGTGTCGCCACAGCAAGAAACAGAGATTACAGAACTGGCTGTCGGAAAAATAAAACGGCGATCGAATCTGCTGCACGTCACGCTCCTAAAGGAAGAAAAGATTCTTTCTTTCTTTTTTCTTCTTCGTCCAAATGCATATTGTTTCTACCGTTAGTTATCTATTCTGAGTCGGGTTAACACTATTGGACTTCAGTTTTCAACATTGGAGTTCTTTTCTTTTGCTGATTGCTTCAAGTATTAATTTTTTTTGTCGCTTTTTTTTTGCTGTTTAGGTTTGACACGTATACAAACGAGTTATAGCTTAAAGTGTTGTCGTAAATAGTTCTGTAATTCGTGGGTAAAAAGAGGTAAGCATAGGATTCTTGCAGAACTCAAGCGCCTCGATCTTGACAACAAATTACTTCGACTTCTTTCTTTCTTTCTTATAATTTTCATTTGCTTACTAGGTAAGTGGAATCTAATTTTGTTGCAACCAAAGTCCTTTGCAAATTCTTAATTGTTTGTTATCCATCAAACTTTCTTGCGAACCTTATTGCTATTCATTTTTTTTAAATTCATTTCTTGTGTTTTCTTAAACTATGCAGGAAAAATTGGAAGTGCTTGAGACATTAGATAATGTGTCAGTCATAAGCAGCGAGTAAGCTTTTCTTTGGGTAAAGAAGGAATCAGTAATTGCTGATATATGATATAAGAAGAATGATGAAATTGATTATGAGATCTACTAATTATTGTCTCAAATAGAAGTTCATGTGGTTCCTATTCTTATGAATTATTATGATATTAGTATGGCCTAACTTTGAGTTTGCTGCAAAACGTGGAAAGTACAAGTATAATTGTACCTTTTAACAAATGAATATTTGGTTTCATTGTTAAAGATTGTTCATGAAGGAAGGCTAAATTTGTTGTTTGCATTATCACTTGGATTCTTTAAATATGGGTTTGTGTCAAATTTATTAACTTCTTTTTATGTTATCCCAATTTGAAACATTGGGTAATCACTATAAGTTGTGCAGTATCAGTGAAAATACACGACTAAGATAATTAGCAACTAGATTGAAAATTTACTTGCCAAACATTATGTATTGTTACTTCTAAAATGAAGTTTCAACTGATAGTAAGCTAGAGGTCTTCAGGTACCAGTCTTTATTCAAAGAGTTGAAACATCATATATTTTTTTAGTACATCTATTTTTCTCCAGTTTAATCAAAATGGTTGACTACACTGTGCAAATGGAAAAGTTTACTATTTAATATTACTTAATAAAAGCATTAAACCTGAGCAATTCATACTAACTGTTCTCTTTTATTTTTCTATAAATTTAATTGAGGGTTTTTCTTTTCGGTTTCCAATTTACAAGGTGACGATGAACTCGATGAATATTACTTCCAAAAGAAGTACATTGAAGGTAATTCTACATTATAAATAAATAATAAAATTGGATCTTCTAAGTTTCTCCCTCTTCTTAACGAGGAGATAGTATTATCTCTTCCGTAAGAAATTATGCTTTCTCTATGTTAGGGAGATACAAAAAGATTCAAAATTTCTCATGTTTTAAGTTGTGTTTCAATCTCCACCATTAAAAGATAAACATTCAATTTTAATCAATGGCAAAGATTGAAATATGACAAACAACATGAAAAGACAATAGCATGAGAAGATCCGAATAAAGAAAAAAAAAAAGAGAAGAAAAGGAAACAATAATGTGTACTAGAGTGTTCTGAGTGTAGCACCTATGATTCATGAACATCATGGTAGCAAAATCATTGAAAACATTTGAAGTGGTTATCTAGTCATCTTTGATATTTGCTTGATTTTTAGCATTTTGATTATTATTCCACCCTCAAGTTAGGACCTAAGAGGTGCCTTTTGGCATTATTTTACTTATTACTCCAATGCATGTTGGCATATATGGTTTAGATAGGAAAAATGAGATATTTTAATGGAGAAAATGGTAAATAAGGTACAGAGTTGTCAAAGATGTTGCCTCCTGATCCAATTTGTTCTTTGTTTCTTGATCTACATGTTAATAAATTTGAATTCTAAAATAATTTAGAGCATAGAAAATGCTATCTTTTATGACCAGCAAGTGGAACATTGACTGTGCGACTTGAACTATTTGTAGTTGCCAAGTCGAATAGAGATAGAGCTTCTTTGATTACTTGCTTTTTGGTATTACTTTTAGTGCTAAGGTTTCACATGGATTAAGGGTTACATTAGGTGTTTTCTTACTCATTTACTCTCTTGAGTGTTGTGCAGGTATAGTGGTTCATTTTTATTTGTGATTGAGAGGTTATTTTTGTGATGCAGATGGAGCATGAAAAATGTAATTTTGATGTCAATGATTATGGTAAGGAGAATGAGGAGGAACAAGAAAAAGAGGAAGAAAATGGTGAGGAGGGAACAGTTGATGAAGCTCAAAGAGGATCGAATAATAATGAAAAGGAATAACTTGAGAAAATATATAAGGATCTTCATCACCAGGAGCTGTAAGAATTATTAACCTTTTATTCTTAACCTTCAAATTAGTTTTGGACTTTCAGGTGAGGAGTTATTAGACTTTTTAGTATAATTTTTCAGGTATCATATTATTCATAGGTAATTTTCTAATTGGATTTATTACAGTCAAACTTTTGTTTCTAATTGAATTTCACAACTTCTAAGATTAACATGATCTTGGGTCTTCTTGAAATTTGTTATATGATCGTGCATTTTCTTTATTGTTATAATTACTGTTATATGATTTTCCAGTTCCTTGCAACATAAATACTCATTACGTAAAAAGAAAAAAAAAAGATAAACAGGCTATGCCATTACAACAATAGATATTTGTTATTGACAAAGGTAGGAAAGTAAAAGTAAGGACATCACAAACCACTTACAAAATAAAGAAACATACTTCAACAATATACAAGTACATCTCAAGATGAAAGGAAACCAGCTTCGGTTTCATCTTTTACATGAATCAGCTTTGGTTATCTTGGTCTTATATATCAATAATTCTTGCTGCATTGTTTATATTGTCTAAGTGAAAAAAAATCATAATTGATTCGCAGGTTCAAGTGTTCAACAACATGGCATCACATTATTATTAGAGCTTTTTTAGACCGAACCTGCTCTAATATGGCATAATGGATAACGTAGTTTTAATTCTACTTATTTTGTTTGGATTAACAATTTTAATTATGTTTATAATAGCATTGCTATAATTTGAAAATTCAATAGATATATAACTAATTTAGTATTTCATTATGGTAACATAACAATGGTAGGTGGTAGTAGTATGCAGTGAGAGTGGTTCCCACTTTCCAGCAACCAGTTGGGTCAAGATTGTAGTTGAAGATTTGAAGTTTATCTTAAAAGTCAGATTAGATGGGAAAGGAGATTTCAAAAGTCCAGAGAAGCAGGGGTGCCCCAGAGATGGAGGAAACATGATGGGAAAGAACAATGATCTTCAAGAATGTGCCACCACATCAACAAACAAAGATTGGAGAAGTGGCTGTCAGAATTCTAGAACGGCGATGGAATCTGCTGCATGCCACGCCTCTGAAAATAGGAAAAGATTCCTTCTTTCTTCTTCTTCCTCCAAATGCATACTATTTTTACTGTTAGTTATTTATTGAAAAGTGGGGTCAACACTATTGGGCTTCAGGTTTGAACATTAGTGTTCTTTTTTTTTTGCTGATTGCTTCAAGTATTCATTTTTTGTTGTTGTTGTTTGTTTTGCTGTTTAGGGTTTTAGACATATACAAATGAGTTGCAGCTTAAAGTGTTGTTGTAAATGATTCTGTATTTAGTAGGGAACACCTCTGAATCTCATCGTCAATTACCTGGTGGGTTGTTACCACGTCAAGGCAATTTTTTTATTAAATATATAAAGTAGAAGAGTATGATTTAGCTAGGTTGTTGGATCCTTTTTGTTTCATGCATCAAAGAGTGTTTATATCTTACTTTGCGTTACATGAAAAATATTATTTTTTTAATAGAAGGGTGCGGACAGATAACAATAACAAAAATTGTGCTAAAATTAATAGTGATTATTTCACCAAAATAACTTTTATGTCTCAATAATAAAAATCAAATTCACATTCTTATTTAATCGAATCCCACTACTAGTCACTAAACACGGTTCAATTTGGTCTAATCATGCTTGGTTTTTCTAATTTTATTTATTATGTATAGGAGAGGTTGGTGCAGGAGAATGCTTTGCTTTTGAACACTATCCGAAAGTTCTGCAAAGATGTTTTCTAAGGTGCAAATTATTAGTATATAATTTTGTCTTTGAATAATAATTATTAGTTCCTTAGTTACATTTAGCAATTTTATTAATGGGTTTAGGATACACATCCAATTCTAATTATCTCTCTCACCTGAGTCCTTCTCTCATCCATTCTCATATCCACTTTCTTCCCTTTGAATTCCAATTGCAGACTAGGTAACTGATAAACCACTATTTTATGGTTTATCTTGTGCTCAATTGAGTGGTTTTTATCAATTCTCCACTCACTTATTCATATGATTTGCACGGTTTTACAATTCCTTCCTTATTCTGTGATATATGTGAAAACATGTTTCCTGGGCCTTTAAATTGCTAATTTTAAACCTCTCTTATTACCATTCGATGCCTTGATATGTGTGTTAAGTGATTTCAGGGTTTATAGGGCAGGAATGATTTAGAGGATCGAAAGGAAGCATGCAAAAGTGGAAGGAATACAAGAAATTGAAGGAACTGCTAAAGCTGTCCAGCCTGACCTCTTGGTACTAAATCGATCATAACTTGAGCTACAGAGGTCCAAATGAGGCGGTTCCAGTTGCGTTGAAAAGCTAACATCCGGGGCTTCGCAATGATATATAATTTACCATCGCTGCCTCGAAGATAAGCGATGCGCACGCGTGGATCACGCGCACGTGTGACCTGGAGAAAATTCAATCCACGCGTACGCGTGGACGACACGTACGCGTGACTTTGCTGCGTGCTGGACGTATCAGAAATCGCTGGGGGCGATTTTTGGGCTGTTTTTGACCCAGTTTTTGGCCCAAAAAACACAGATTAGAGGCTATAAAGTGGGGGAATCCATTCATTTATGAGAACAACTCCATAATTCACAATTTTAGGTTTTAGATGTAGTTTTCTAGAGAGAGACTCTCTCCTCTCTCTCTTAGGTTTTAGAATTTAGGATTTCTCTTAGGTTAGGTTTACTTCTTCTCAATTCCAGGTTCAACGTTCCTTTACTTTAGTTTCTCTTCTACTTTTATTTATTCTATTACTTTAATTGTTTATTTTCCCAATTTGGTTTATGAAATCCATGTTAGATTTAATTTTCTTAATTTGAGGTATTTTGGATTTATGATTGCTTTATTCTATTTATGATATAAATAATTTGGATTTTTCCCCTCTTGGCTTTGGTTGAGTAATTGGTGACACTTGAGTTATCAAATTCCTTGTTGATTGAAAATTGGAATTTGCTGATTGATTTGGATCCCTCTAAAGCTAGTCTTTCCATAGGAGTTGACTAGGACTTGAGGAATCAAATTGATTAGTCCACTTGACTTTCCTTTATTTAGTAAGGGTTAACTAAGTGGGAGCAATAAACAATTCTCATCACAATTGATAAGGATAACTAGGATGAGATTTTCAGTTCTTATACATTGCAAGGGTTTTCATGATTATTAATTTACTTTCTTGCCAATTTATTTCCTTGTTCCCTATTTCAAAAACCCAAAAAGATACTTTTCCATAACCAATAATAAATCATACTTCCCTGCAATTCCTTGAGAGACGACATGAGGTTTAAATACTTCGGTTATTACTTTTTAGGGGTTTTGTTACTTGTGACAACCAAACTTTTGTGCGAAAGGATTCTTTGCTGGTTTAGAAACTATACTTACAACGTGATTATTTCTATGAAATTCTTTACTAGCAAATATCCTCTCGTCAAAAAATGGCGCCGTTGCCGGGAAATTGCAAACGTGTGCCTTATTATTGGTTATTGTAAATATTTGCTTTCTCGTTTCTTTATTAGTGTTTCTAGTTTTAGGAGTTTATTTTTATTAATTTTTATTAATTTTTATTTTCTTTAGCTACTATGAATTCTCACCCCTCTGGTTTCAAGTTTGGTTCCAATGTTGTTCCAATGAGAACAGGCATCAAGGTTGGAAGAATCAAAGATGGGAGGAGCCACAAGGATTTGATCAACCCTCTTGGCAACAACCCCCTCCAATGCGCTATAACCAACAACCATTCTGTGATGCATTGGTGCACGAAATTGTGATCATCAACAATGGCGCCAAAGACTTGAAGCTCTCAAACATGAATCACACTTTGTCACAATTCCGCACAACTAACCAGCAAGTGCACTGGGTCGTCCAAGTAATACCTTACGTGAGTAAGGGTCGATCCCACGGAGACTGTCGGCTTGAAGCAAGCTATGGTCATCTTGTAAATCTCAGTCAGGTGGATTCAAATGGTTATGGAGGATTGATAATTAAAAGATAAATAAAACATAAAGTAAAGATAGAGATACTTATGTAATTCATTGGTAGGAATTTCAGATAAGCGTATGAAGATGCTTTGTTCCTCTTGAACCTCTGCTTTCCTATTGCCTTCTTCCAATCATTCATACTCCTTTCCATGGCAAGCTTTATGTTAGGCATCACCGTTGTCAATGGCTACTTCCCGTCCTCTCAGTTAAAATGTTCTACACACGCTGTCACCGCACGGCTAATCATCTGTCGGTTCTCGATCATGTTGGAATAGGATCCATTGATCCTTTTGCGTCCGTCACACGCCCAACAATCGCGAGTTTGAAGCTCGTCACAGTCATCCCTTCCCAGATCCTACTCGGAATACCACAGACAAGGTTTAGACTTTCCGGATCTCAAGAATGACCGCCAATAATTCTAGCCTATACCACGAAGGTTCTAATCTTAGATTAGAAACCCAAGAGATACACATTCAAGCTTGTTTGCATGTAGAACGGAAGTGGTTGTCAGGCACGCGTTCATAGGTGAGAATGGTGATGAGTGTCACATAATCATCACATTCATCATGTTCTTGGGTGCGAATGAATATCTTGGAAAAGAAATAGACTTGGGTTTAATAGAAAAACAATAGTACTTGTATTAATTTATGAAGAACAGCAAAGCTCCACACCTTAATCTATGGTGTGTAGAAACTCCACCGTTGAAAATACATAAGAACAAGGTCTGGGCATGGCCGAGAGGCCAGCCTCCAAAACGTGATCAAAGGATCAAAAGATAATCCAAAGATGAAAATACAATAGCAAAAGGTCCTATTTATAGAAAACTAGTAGCCTAGGGTTACAGAAATGAGTAATTAATGCATAAATCTTCTTCCGGGCCCACTTGGTGTGTGCTTGGGCTGAGCATTGAAGCTCCCATGTGTAGAGACTTTTCTTGGAGTTAAACGCCAGCTTTTGTGCCAGTTTGGGCATTTAACTCCAGCTTTTGTGCCAGTTCTGGCGTTAAATGCCAGAATTCTTGAGCTGACTTGGAACGCCTGTTTGGGCCATCAAATCTCGAGCAAAGTATAGACTATTTTATATTGCTGGAAAGCCCAGGATGTCAACTTTCCATCGCAATTGAGAGTGTGCCAATTGAGCTTCTATAGCTCCAGAAAATCCACTTCGAGTGTAGGGAGGTCAGAATCCAACAACATCTGTAGTCCTTTTTCAGCCTCTGAATCAGATTTTTGCTCAGGTCCCTCAATTTCAGCCAGAAAATACCTGAAATCACAGAAAAATACACAAACTCATAGTAAAGTCCAGAAGAGTGATTTTTATTTAAAAACTAATAAAAACATAATAAAAACTAACTAAAATATACTAAAAACATACTAAAATAATGCCAAAAAGCGTATAAATTATCCGCTCATCACAACACCAAACTTAAATGTTGCTTGTCCTCAAGCAACTAAAAATCAAATAGGATAAAAAGAATAGAATGTACAATGAATTCGTAAAATATCTATGAAGATCAGTATTAATTAGATGAGCGGGGCTTTTAGCTTTTTGCTTCTGAACAGTTTTGGCAGCTCACTTTATCCCTTGAAGTTCAGAATGATTGGCATCTATAGGAACTCAGAATTCGGATAGGGTTATTGATTCTCCTAGTTAAGTATGTTGATTCTTGATCACAGCTACTTTATGAGTCTTGGCCGTGGCCCTAAGCACTTTGTTTTCCAGTATTACCACCGGATACATAAATGCCACAGACACATAACTGGGTGAACCTTTTCAGATTGTGACTCAGCTTTGCTAGAGTCCCCAATTAGAGGTGACCAGAGCTCTTAAGCACACTCTTTTTGCTTTGGACCACGACTTTAACCGCTCAGTCTCAAGTTTTCACTTGACACCTTCACGCCACAAGCACATGGTTAGGGACAGCTTGGTTTAGCCGCTTAGGCCAGGATTTTATTCCTGTTGGCCCTCCTATCCACTGATGCTCAAAGCCTTGGATCTTTTTTATCACCCTTGCCTTTTGGTTTAAAGGGGTATTGGCTTTTTCTGCTTGCTTTTCTTTTTCTTTCTCTTTCTTTTATTATTTTTTTTGCTTCTTTTTTTCTTCTTTTTTTTTCTGCAAGCTTTTCACTACTTTTTCTTGCTTCAAGAATCAATTTTATGATTTTTCATATTATCAAATAACATTTCTCCTTTTTCTATCATTCTTTCATGAGCCAATAATTTTAACATTCATAAACAATCAAATTCAAAAATATGCACTATTCAAGCATTCATTCAGAAAACAAGAGTATTGCCACCACATCAAAATAATTAAACTGTTTTAAAATCCGAAATTCATGTACTTCTTTTTCTTTTTCAATTAAAACACTCTTTATTTAAGAAAGGTGATGGATTCATAGGACATTCATAACTTTAAGGCATAGACACTAAGACATTAATGATCATGTAATAAAGACACAAACATAGATAAACATAAGCATAAAAATTCTAAAAACAGGAAAATAAAGAACAAGGAAATTAAAGAACGGGTCCACCTTAGTGATGGCGGCTTATTCTTCCTCTTGAAGATCTTATGGAGTTCTTGAGCTCCTCAATGTCTCTTCCTTGCCTTTGTTGCTCCTCTCTCATGGTTCTTTGGTCTTCTCTAATTTCATGGAGGAGGATGGAATGCTCTTGGTGCTCCACCCTTAGTTGTCCCATATTGGAACTTAATTCTCCTAGGGAGGTGTTGATTTGCTCCCAATAGTTTTGTGGAGGAAATTGCATCCCTTGAGGCATCTCAGGGATTTCATGATGAGGAAATTCCTCATGCTCTTGGTGAGGTTCTCTTATTTTCTCCATCCTTTTCTTAGTGATGGGCTTGTCCTCATCAATGAGAATGTCTCCCTCTATGTCAATTCTAACCGAATTGCAGAGGTGACAAATGAGATGAGGGAAGGCTAACCTTGCCAAAGTAGAGGACTTGTCCGCCACCTTGTAGAGTTCTTGGGATATAACCTCATGAACTTCTACTTTCTCTTTAATCATGATGCTATGAATCATGATAGCCCGATCTATAGTAACTTCAGATCGGTTGCTAGTGGGAATGATTGAGCGTTGGATGAACTCCAATCATCCCCTAGCCACGGGCTTGAGGTCATGCCTTCTTAGTTGAACCGGCTTCTCTCTTGAATCTCTCTTCCATTGGGCGCCCTCTTCACAGATGTCCATGAGGACTTGGTCTAACCTTTGATCAAAGTTGACCCTTCTAGTGTATGGGTGTGCATCTCCTTGCATTATGGGCAAGTTGAATGCCAACTTTACATTTTTCGGACTAAAATCTAAGTATTTCCCCCGAACCATTATAAGCCAATTCTTAGGGTCCGGGTTCACACTTTGATCATGGTTCTTGGTGATCCATACATTGGCATAGAACTCTTGAACCATTAAGATCCCGACTTGTTGAATGGGGTTGGTGAGAACTTCCCAACCTCTTCTTCGGATCTCCGGATATTCGCCCTTTTTGAGCTTAAAAGGGACCTCGGGGATCACCTTCTTCTTGGCCACAACTTCATAGAAGTGGTCTTGATGCACCTTTGAGAGGAATCTCTCCATCTCCCATGACTCAGAGGTGGAAGCTTTTGCCTTCCCTTTCCTCTTTCTAGAGGTTTCTCCGGCCTTTGGTGCCATAAATGGTTATGGAAAAACAAAAAGCTTTAGCTTTTACCACACCAAACTTAGAAGGTTTGCTCGTCCTCGAGCAAAAGAAGAAAGAAGAGAGTAGAAGAAGAAGAAATAGAGGAGATGGAGGGGGCTTTGTGTTTCGGCCAAGGGGGAGAAGTAGTGTTTAGGTTGTGTGAAAATGAAGGAGTGAAGATGGATTTATATAGGAGTGGAGATGGGGGTATGGTTTGGCCATTATGGGTGGGTTTGGGAGGAAAAGTGGTTTGAATTTGAATGGTGAGGTAGGTGTGATTTTATGATGGATGGATGTGGATTGGTGAAGAGATTATGGAGAAGAGGGTAGGATTTGATAGGTGAGGGATTTTTGGGGAAGAGGTATTGAGGTGATTGGTGAATGGGTGAAGAAGAGAGAGAGAGGTGGGGTAGGTGGGGATCCTGTGGGGTCCACAAATCCTGAGGTGTCAAGGATATCTCATTCCTGCACCAAGTGGCGTGCAAAAACGCCCCTTTCTGCCAATCCTGGCGTTAAACGCCAGGCTGCTGCCCATTTCTGGCGTTTAACGCCAGCTTCTTGCCCTTTTCTGGCATTAAACGCCAGTCTGGTGCCCATTTCTGGCGTTAAACCCCCAGAATGGTGCCAGACTGGGCGTTTAACGCCCATTCTACTACCCTTATTGGCGTTTAAACGCCAGTAAGTTTCTCCTCCAGGGTGTTCTATTTTTAATACTATTTTTCCTTCTATTTTTGCTTTTTCAATTGTTTTTGTGACTTTACATGATCATCAACCTACAAAAAACATAAAATAACAAAAGAAATTTAATATAGATAATTAAAGATTGGGTTGCCTCCCAACAAGCGCTTCTTTAATGTCAATAGCTTGACAGTGGGCTCTCATGGAGCCTCACAGATGTTCAGAGCAATGTTGGAACCTCCCAACACCAAACTTAGAGTTTGAATGTGGGGGTTCAACACCAAACTTAAAGTTTGGTTGTAGCCTTCCAACACCAAACTTAGAGTTTGACTGTGGGGGCTCTGTTTGACTCTGTATTGAGAGAAGCTCTTCATGCTTCCTCTCCATGGTTACAGAGGGATATCCTTGAGCTTTAAACACAAGGGAGTCTTCATTCACTTGAATGATCAATTCTTCTCTGTCAACATTAATCACAGCTTTTGCTGTGGCTAGGAAGGGTCTGCCAAGGATGATGGATTCATCCATACACTTCCCAGTCTCTAGGATTATGAAATCAGCAGGGATGTAGTGGCCTTCAACCTTTACCAAGACATCCTCTACAAGTCCATAAGCCTGTTTCTTTGAATTGTCTACCATCTCTAGTGAGATTCTGGCACCTTGTACCTCAATGATCCCTAGCTTCTCCATTACAGAGAGATGCATAAGGTTTATACTTAACCCCAGGTCACACAGAGCCTTCTCAAAGGTCATGGTGCCTATGGTACAAGAGATTGAGCAATGGAGGTTCATCCTCCCAAGTCTCATTACCAAACAACCTGGCATTTAGCTTCATGATTGCTCCAAGGTACTTAGCAACTTGCTCTTCAGTAATATCTTCATCCTCTTCAGAGGAAGAATACTCATCATAGCTCATGAATGGCAGAAGTAAACTCAATGGAATCTCTATGGTCTCTGTGTGAGCCTCAGATTCCCATGGTTCCTCATCAGGGAACTCCATGGAGGCCAGTGGACGTCCACTGAGGTCTTCCTCAGTGGAGATCACTGCCTCTTCCTCCTCTCCAGGTTCGGCCGTGTGGGTTGTGGTTATGGCCTTGCACTCTCTTTTTGGATTCTCTTCTGTATTGCTTGAGAGAGTACTAGGAGGGAGTTCAGTAATTTTCTTACTCAACTGACCCACTTGTGCCTCCAAATTTCTAATGGAGGACCTTGTTTCAGTCATGAAACTTTGAGTGGTTTTGATTAGATCAGAGACAATGGTTGCTAAGTCAGAGTGGCTCTGCTTAGAATTCTCTGTCTGTTGCTGAGAAGATGATGGAAAAGGCTTGCTATTGCTAAACCTGTTTCTTCCACCATTATTGTTGTTGAAACCTTGTTGAGGTCTCTGTTGATCCTTCCATGAGAGATTTGGATGATTTTTCCATGAAGAATTATAGGTGTTTCCATAGGGTTTTCCCATGTAATTCACCTCTTCCATTGCTGGGTTCTCAGGATCATAAGCTTCTTCTTCATATGAAGCTTCTTTGGTACTGACTGTTGCTGCTTGCATTCCAGACAGACTCTGAGAAATCATATTGACTTGTTGGGTCAATATTTTATTCTGAGCCAATATGGCATTCAGAGTATCAATCTCAAGAACTCCTTTCTTCTGAGTTGTCCTATTATTCACATGATTCCTTTAAGAAGTGTACATGAATTGGTTATTTGCAACCATTTCAATGAGTTCCTGAGCTTCTGCAGGCGTCTTCTTCAGATGAAGAGATCCTTCAGCAGAGCTATCCAATGACATCTTGGATAGTTCAGACAGACCATCATAGAATATACCTATGATACTCCATTCTGAAAGCATGTCAGAAGGACACCTTCTGATCAATTGCTTGTATCTTTCCCAAGCTTCATAGAGGGATTCAACTTCCTTTTGTCTGAAGGTTTGGACTTCCACTCTAAGCTTACTCAATTTTTGAGGTGGAAAGAACTTTGCCAAGAAGGCATTAACTAGCTTTTTCCAAGAGTTTAGGCTTTCTTTAGGTTGTGAGTCCAACCATGTCCTAGCTCTGTCTCTTACAGCAAAAAGGAAGAGCATAAGTCTGTAGACTTCAAGGTCAACCCCATTGGTCTTGACAGTGTCACAGATTTGCAAGAATTCAGCTAAGAACTGATGAGGATCTTCCAATGGAAGTCCATGAAATTTGTAATTCTGTTGCATTAGAGAAACTAATTGAGGCTTAAGCTCAAAGTTGTTTGCTCCAATGGCAGGGATTGAGATGCTTCTCCCATAGAAGTCGGGAGTAGGTGTAGTAAAGTCACCAAGCACCTTTCTTGCATTGATGGCATTGTTGTTTTCAGCTGCCATTGTTTCTTCTTCGTTGAAAAGTTCTGTTAGGCCCTCTAGAGAGAATTGTGCTTTAGCTTCTCTTAGCTTTCTCTTTAAGGTCCTTTCAAGTTCAGGATCAGCTTGAACAAGTATGCCTTTATCTTTGCTCCTGCTCATATGAAATAGAAGAGAACAAGAAAGTAGGGAATCCTCTATGTCACAGTATAGAGATTCCTTGAGGTGTCAGAGGAAAAGAAGAATAGAAGGAGGAGGTAGATAGAAGAGAATTCGAACTTATCAAGAGAGATAGAGTTCGAATTGCACCTTGAGGAGGAGTGTTAGTCCCTTAAATAGAAGGATGTGAGAAAAGGGGAAGAATTTTCGAAAATAAATTAAAAAGATTTTGAAATAATAAAAAGAAATTTGAAAATTTGATTGAGATTTTCGAAAATTAAGATTGGGAAAGAAATTAAGTGATTTTTGAAAAAGATTTTGAAATTAGAAATAAAAAAGATATGATTGAGAGTAAATTTTGAAAAAGATGTGATTGAAAAGATATGATTGAGAAGATATGATTGAAAATCAATTTAAAAAAAAAGAAAGTTTTAAAATTAAATTTGATTACTTGACTAACAAGAAATTAAAAGATATGATTCTTAAAATTTAAAATTTGATCCTTTCTTAATAGGCAAGTAACAACTTGAAAATTTTGAAGTAAATCATTAATAGTAGCAAGGATTTTCGAAAATAATAAAAAATGAAAAGAAATTGATTTTGAAGAGATATGATTGAAAAGATATGATTTGAAAAAGATTTGATATTGAAAAATTATGAAAATTTGAAAAAGATTTGAATTAAAAACAAAATCTTCCCTCTAGTGTCCTTCTGGCGTTAAACGCCCAGCCAGGTACCCTGGCTGGCGTTTAAACGCCAGTTTTCCTTCTTCACTGGGCGTTTTGAACACCCAGCTTTTTCTGTTTGATTCCTCTGCTGAATGTTCTGAATCTTCAATTCTCTATATTATTGACTTGAAAAGACATAGTTTTGAAATTTTTTTTTTTGAATTTTTCAATGATGAGAAACAATCAAAATACAACTAATCTTAGGAAACTCAAATCAAACAAACAATGCATGCAGGACACCAAACTTAAGAATTTTCATATAAGAGATACTAACAAATTGAGAATGCATATGAGAAACAACAAAACACACAAAACAAGAGAATTTAAAGATCAGAGCAATGAAATCATCAAGAACAACTTGAAGATCAATGAAGAACAATATGCATATATTCGAAAAATGCAAGAAGAAGAAAGTCATGCAATTGACACCAAACTTAAAAATTGACACTAGACTCAAACAAGAAACATAAAATATTTTTTATTTTTATGATTTTAGAAATTTTTTTTGTGGTTTTTCGAAAATTGAGTGGAAAAGAAAATAAAGGGATTCAAAATTTTTAATAAGAATTCCAGGAATCATTGGAATGTTAGTCTAAGACTCCGGTCCAGGAATTAGACATGGCTTACTAGCCAGCCAAGCTTTCAGTGAAAGCTCCGGTCCAAAATACTAGACATGGCCAATGGCCAGCCAAGCTTTAGCAAATCATTGCTCACAACAGCAAAATTGATAGAAATCAACAAGCTCTTGTGATGATAAGTTGAAACCTCGGTCCAAGAGATTAGACATGGCTTCACAGCCAGCCAGACTTCAACAAATCATCATGAAACTCTAGAATTCATTCTTAAAAAAATTTATTTTTTTTTCGAAAATAAAAAGTAAAATTACCTAATCTAAGCAACAAGATGAACCGTCAGTTGTCCAAACTCGAACAATTCCCGGCAATGGCGCCAAAAACTTGGTGCACGAAATTGTGATCATCAACAATGGCGCCAAAGACTTGGAGCTCTCAAACGTGAATCACACTTTGTCACAATTCCGCACAACTAACCAGCAAGTGCACTGGGTCGTCCAAGTAATACCTTACGTGAGTAAGGGTCGATCCCACGGAGACTGTCGGCTTGAAGCAAGCTATGGTCATCTTGTAAATCTCAGTCAGACGGATTCAAATGGTTATGGAGGATTGATAATTAAAAGATAAATAAAACATAAACTAAAGATAGAGATACTTTGTAATTCATTGGTAGGAATTTCAGATAAGCGTATGAAGATGCTTTGTTCCTCTTGAACCTCTACTTTCCTATTGCCTTCTTCCAATCATTCATACTCCTTTCCATGGCAAGCTTTATGTTGGGCATCACCGTTGTCAATGGCTACTTCTCATCTTCTCAGTGAAAATGTTCTACGCACGCTGTCACCGCACGGTTAATCATCTGTCGGTTCTCGATCATGTTGGAATAGGATCCATTGATCCTTTTGCGTCTGTCACATGCCCAACAATCGCGAGTTTGAAGCTCGTCACAGTCATCCCTTTCCAGATCCTACTCGGAATACCACAGACAAGGTTTAGACTTTTCGGATCTCAAGAATGACCGCCAATAATTCTAGCCTATACCACGAAGGTTCCAATCTTAGATTAGAAACCTAAGAGATACACATTCAAGCTTGTTTGCATGTAGAACGGAAGTGGTTGTCAGGCATGCGTTCATAGGTGAGAATGGTGATGAGTGTCACATAATCATCACATTCATCATGTTCTTGGGTGCGAATGAATATCTTGGAGAAGAAATAGACTTGAGTTTAATAGAAAAACAATAATACTTGTATTAATTTATGAAGAACAGCAGAGCTCCACACCTTAATCTATGGTGTGTAGAAACTCCACCGTTGAAAATACATAAGAACAAAGTCTGGGCATGGCCGAGAGGTCAGCCTCCAAAATGTGATCAAAGGATCAAAAGATAATCCAAAGATGAAAATACAATAGCAAAAGGTCCTATTTATAGAAAACTAGTAGCCTAGGGTTACAGAAATGAGTAATTAATGCATAAATCTTCTTCCGGGCCCACTTGGTGTGTGCTTGGGCTGAGCATTGAAGCTCCCATGTGTAGAAACTTTTCTTGGAGTTAAACGCTAGCTTTTGTGCCAGTTTGGGCGTTTAACTCCAGCTTTTGTGCCAGTTCTGGCGTTAAACGCCAGAATTCTTGAGCTGACTTGGAACGCTTGTTTGGGCCATCAAATCTCGGGCAAAGTATGAACTATTATATATTTCTGGAAAGCCTAGGATGTCTATTTTCCAACGCAATTGAGAGCGTGCCAATTGGGCTTCTGTAGCTCTAGAAAATCCACTTCGAGTGCAGAGAGGTCAGAATCCAACAGCATCTGTAGTCCTTTTTCAGCCTCTGAATCAGATTTTTGCTCAGGTCCCTCAATTTCAGCTAGAAAATACCTGAAATCACAGAAAAACACACAAACTCATAGTAAAGGCCAGAAGAGTGATTTTTATTTAAAAACTAATAAAAACATAATAAAAACTAACTAAAATATACTAAAAACATACTAAAAACAATGCCAAAAAGCGTATAAATTATCCGCTCATCATGCATACCAAGATAATAGTTATGGTGGACCCTTTCGTGACAACCAACCTCCACCAAATTACTATGGTCAAGAGCCATTCCAGGGAGCAGACCAAGATGATGAATATGGTGGACCCCCTTGTAGTTACCAATAGCCCCGCCATATGTTGATGAACCACCTCCTCAACATAGCTTTGAACCACCATACTCACAAGCCACCTACAACCAAACACCTCCATATGACTCTAACCAATATCCACCATACCAACCACCTTATGAGCCATACTTAGAACCACTACATCAATATACACCATGTCCATATCCATCAATCCAAGAGCACTATGATCCTACTTATGATAGCCGAGCGCAACAAGAATCAAAGGATCGTCTCCAGGAAACAACATCGACTTCATACAACTCTTCATCAACTGGAGTGAGTGATAAACCAATTAGCTTCCCAATGTTTGAACACTCAAGGAACTCCCATGGCTTCATGTGGAGAATCTACTGAAGAACGCAGCATGAAGGAGAAGCTAGAAACTCTGGTGGACAGTGAGTAGCATGTCTCTGTATTGGAACAATTGGAGGAAACCGTATTCATTGAAGAGGAAGAAGTGGTGGAAGACTTAGGAGATGCGAAACGTCCATAGGAAAGCCCAGTCATAGAGCCCCCTTCTAAGGAGTTTGAATTTGATGTTGAGGAGGGTGTACAACCTCCAAGGCATACATGGTTGAAGACTTTGAAGGGGATGATCAAGAGATGGATTCAATCATTGATGAATTCTTATCTACATTTGAATCCTCTTCCATTGGACTTGACATGGAGATTTAAGAAGAAGAAGCACAACCTCCCATGCCCTTGGTGAACAATGAAGAAGAGATCAAATTAGAAGAAAGCTACCAAGAGGAAGAGGTTGATATTGAAGAAGCTTGCAAAGAGGTGGCAGTTGTCAAAGAAAAGCCCAAGGGAATGGAGTTGGAGATCACCTTGCCAAGGTTGTTGGAGACCTCTCCCCCAAAGCCATCACCATCCATCCCTTCATTCAAGTGGGTAAATCTCTCATCTCTAAGCTTAATTAGCCCATTTGAATATGCTTTGCTTGAGACGGATGGACAACTTAAAGCTCTTTGTGGCTATAAGAGTAAGAGGGAGATGGTTAGTGGTTGGCAACACAATCCTAGGTTCATTGTGGTAGGAAGCTCATGGCTGAATTATCATGGTTGGAAGAATACTAAATTGTATGGGTCTAGGAAGCTGTTTGGATGCCTCAGTGAGAATTCGGATTGCTTACCACCCGGTTGGAACAAAGATGGTCAACAAGAAGACGGGTGCAAAAGCAAGGTTTGGGACCCCGAAATTCAGTCTAGAAATCAACACTCTTGGGGCCTTGTCACTTGCTTTGACTTGCTTGAAGGCTTTATATGCCTAGTTTGGGATCCCGGAGGCCATTGGAATTACAAACATTGGTGGGATTCCTGGATGAGTTCAAGCACAAGCCACCATAACAAGGAGCTCATCCAATGTCCAACTTAAGGACAATAACTAAAAGTGCTAGGTGGGAGACAACCCACCATGGTATAATCGTTCCTTTTTATTCTTAATCTTATTTTATTTTATTTTTACTAGTGTTCATTCATAATTTCTGCATATTCACCTGCATTCTGCATTTGCATCTGCATATTGCAAAAAAAAAAATGGCAAAGAGTTGCGTGGGAGCAATGCAAAAATTGTGCCAATCGCACAAGTATCACCACGCGCATGCGTCCCTCATGCGTGCGCGTCATTTTAAACATTTGGCACTTCACGCGTATGAGTCATTGACGCGCACGCGTGACCTAGGATAATCGGCGTAAAGAGGTGTCAGGCCAAAAGTTGTGCTGGCCTGGGGCGGGCACTGTGCCCAAGGCACAAATTCACCCACGCGTATGCGTCCCTGATGCGTGCGTGCCATTTTCAAATTCTGACCACTCACGCGTACACGTCAATGACATGCACGCGTCACATGTTATTTTGGCACACACCCCAAGACAAACAGAGAGTTGTGCGCGCGCAAGAATGCCTTTGCGGGAGTAGCACAAACACGGTCACGCGTACGCGTAACCAATGCCCACGCGTCACCTTCCAATTTTTGCGACCCATGCGTACGCGTGGAGTACGCGTGCGCGTCATTAGCGCAACACCACCAGATCCCTGCGCCGCCACTTTTCTTATCTTTTCTTTTCTAATCCTTATTTCTTTCTTCTTCCTTTCTCTTCTTTCTTCTTTATTATCCATTCTTTTTCTCCTTTCTCCTTCTTTCATCCTCCCTTCTTTCTTTCTTTTTTTTCTTCATCTCTTTAACTTCTCATCTTTCTTCACTTATATTCTATTTTTACTTAATTTATTTGCATACTTTCATTCATTGCATTTTAATTTTGTGCATATTTTTATTTTCTTTTCTAAATTTATTATTTTTCCATTGGTGTTAAATTTTCTTATTCAACTGTTACATCTTTTCTTGAATTATTCTGGTGCTTCATGACTTGTTTTATTTTGATTGGGTATTATTATTCATAAGTCAATGCTATTCTTTTATGATACTTGCATTCTATTTGCATTAATATGCACTTATATTATCTTGCATTACCCACTCCCTCTCCCCCATTTGTTGAAATTTTTGCACTGTTGATATGCCATTTGCTTCTACTGTTTTCTCACTTGCATGTTTTAGCTACCATGTAATTGAGACCCTCATTATTTGACATTAACCCAATAATATTTTATTTGTTTTCTTATCTTTATTTCTGGGTTACATTTCTTCTTTCCCTCTTCTTTCAGGATGGCCACCAAAAAAGGGAAAGGGAAAGCTTTTAAATAGGGAGACAAACAAGTCCATCTACACAATCCTTGGAGAAAAGCGTCAGTTGGAGCCACCCATCCACTTGCACTTCTTTGCATGCACCGAGGACGGTGCAATCTTTAAGTGTGGGGAGGTCGATACCAACTTCCGTGGGTTAGTTATTTTCTTCTCAACACCAATATTTTACTTTATTTGTTAGTTCATTGTTGCACTTGTATGTTTAATTGTATGTTTGTTTGATTTTATGCATTTAGCTACTACTTGGTTAAAGTAATAAGTTTCTTTTCAAGACCCTATTTTACAGTATTTCACTAATTTAAATTAAACCTTTTTGCTAAACTTGTTTGAAGAAATTTTATCTTGGAACATAGTTTTAGAGCTCGAACACACAATCTAGTGAGATTTTGAGCCTACTTGATTGGTTGCATTTTATCAACCAACAATTTATTTTGGTGTGTGTTGATTTCTCTAAAATTGTGATCTATATCTTGCTTGATTCTATATTTCGATTATTTGATGTATGCATGCACTTATATGATTGAGGCCTTTGTTTCATTGAGCTTACATACCCATATGGCCTTACCCTTTCATTATCCTTTGCAAACCAATGTTGAGCCATTATACCCCTTTGTTCTTTACTTTAACTCATCACTAACTCTAAGCGGAAAACAATAATATCCTTAATTTGAATCCTTGGTTAGCTTAGACTAGTGAGAAGGCTCATGAATTAAGTGTGGGGAAAGTGGGTTTGGAAACGTTTAATTTTGGAAATTAAGTATGTTAAACTTCTTTCTGAAAATGTGAAAGAAATGTTTAGAACATGTTCATGCATTCAATAATTTAATCATATGCATTGAGAAAAACAAAAGAAAAAAAATATATATATATATATAAAGGATAAAAAGAAAAGAAAAAGAGCAAATAAGTAAAAGGGGACAAACTGCCCCAAAATAAATGGTGAAAGCAATGCATATGTACTGTACTCGAAATTAGGATGCATGAATATGTGGAAAACATGGCTAATGGATAGTTAGATGTTGTATTATGATTACATGGATTGTCTTAAGTTAGATGGGAAAAGTTTAAGTTAATTAAGGATTTAGATTTTAGTCCACTTGGCCAAATACAATCCTACTTTGACCAGAACCCCATTACAACCCTTAAAAGACCTCTTGATATGTGTATCTGTGCATTAATTCTTTGTTGATTGGTAGAAGAAAAGCAAGCCTTAGAAATTAAGGTTAGTAGAGAATTGAGAGAGTAGAACCTTAAACACTTGAGTAATTAGAGTGTATACACTTCCAGTGAGGGTTCGATGCTCGATTCTTTGTTCCCGGCTCTCATGAGCTATTTTCTTCTGCAAGTTTACTTGTACTTTATTTTGTGATTTGAATTAGTGAAATCCAGTTCGTATTTCTTCTTGAAAGATTTGTTTACTTTTAACTAAGTAGGTAGAAACATCTTAGCATGTAGTTGCATTCATACAGATAGGTTGCATTTCATACATTCTACCATTCCTCTTCACTCCTTTATAGATTCTCTTGAGCTTAGCATGAGGACATGCTAATGTTTAAGTGTGGAGAGGTGGATAAACCACTATTTTATGGTTTATCTTATGCTCAATTGAGTGGTTTTTATCAATTCTTCACTCACTTATTCATATGATTTGCATGGTTATACAATTCCTTCTTTATTCTGTGATATATGTGAAAACATGTTTCCTGGGCCTTTAAATTGCTAATTTTAATCCTCTCTTATTACTATTCAATGCCTTGATATGTGTGTTAAGTGATTTCAGGGTTTATAGGGCAGGAATGACTTAGAGGATGGAAAAGAAGCATGCAAAAGTGGAAGGAATACAAGAAATTAAAGGAACTGTTAAAGCTGTCCAGCCTGACCTCTTTGTACTAAATCGATCATAACTTGAGCTACATAGGTCCAAATGAGGCGGTTTCAGTTGCATTAGAAAGCTAACATCCGGGGCTTCACAATGATATATAACTTGCTATAGCTACCCCGAAGATAGGTGACGCGCTCGTGTGGATCACGCGCACGCGTGACCTGGAGAAAATTCAATCCACGCGTACGTGTGACTTTGCTGCGTGCTGGACGTATCAGAAATCGCTGGGGGTGAGCGATTTCTGGGCTGTTTTTGACCCAGTTTTTGGCCCAAAAAACACAGATTAGAGACTATAAAGTGGGGGAATCCAATCATTCATGAGAACAACTCCATAATTCACAATCTTAGGTTTTAGGATTTAGGATTTCTCTTAGGTTAGGTTTACTTCTTCTCAATTGCAGGTTCAATGTTCCTTTAATTTAGTTTTTCTTCTACTTTTATTTATTCTATTACTTTAATTATTTATTTTCCCAATTTGGTTTATGAACTCCATGTTAGATTTGATTTTCTTAATTTGAGGTATTTCAGATTTATGATTGCTTTCTTCTATTTACGATATAAATAATTTGGATTTTTTCCCTCTTAGCTTTGGTTGAGTAATTGGTGACACTTGAGTTATCAAACTCCTTGTTGATTGAAAATTGAAATTTGCTGATTGATTTGGATCCCTCTAAAGCTAGTCTTTCCATAGGAGTTGACTAGGACTTGAGGAATCAAATTGATTAGTCCACTTGACTTTCCTTTATTTAGTAAGGGTTAACTAAGTGGGAGCAATAAACAATTCTCATCACAATTGATAAGGATAACTAGGATGGGATTTCCAGTTCTTATACCTTGCAAGGTTTTCATGATTATTAATTTACTTTCTTGCCAATTTATTTCCTTGTTCCCTATTTCAAAAACCCAAAAAGATACCTTTCCATAACCAATAATAAATCATACTTCCCTGCAATTCTTTGAGAGACAACCCGAGGTTTAAATACTTCGGTTATTACTTTTTAGGGATTTTGTTACTTGTGACAACCAAACTTTTGTTCGAAAGGATTCTTTGCTGGTTTAGAAACTATACTTACAACGTGATTATTTCTATGAAATTCTTTACTAGCAAAAATCCTCTCGTCAGTAACCATATACAATTACAAAGGCAAACATTGATTTATGTAGTTTAGTTTTAAAAATATTTGATTCCATCATATTTTTAGTTGTTTTAATAGGTATGGTGCACGAAATTGTGATCTCCAGGCTCGAACAAATCCTGGTAATGGCTCCAAAGCTTGGTGCTCTGATCTTAATTCATAATTGTCACAACTTCGGTACAACTAACCAGCAAGTGCACTGGGTCGTCCAAGTAATACCTTACGTGAGTAAGGGTCGAATCCCACGGAGATTGTTGGTATGAAGCAAGCTATGGTCACCTTGTAAATCTCAGTCAGGCGGATATAAAATAATTATGGAGTTTTCGAATAATAAATAATAGAATAGGGATAGAGATACTTATGTAAATCATTGGTGAGAATTTCAGATAAGCGAATGGAGATGCTTTTTGTTCCTCTGAACCTCTGCTTTCCTGCTATCTTCATCCAATCGGTCTTACTCCTTTCCATGGCTGGCTGTATGCAAGGGCATCACCGTTGTCAGTGGCTACATCCCCTCCTCTCAGTGAATAATATGCTCACGCACCCTGTCATGGCACGACTATTCATCTGTCGGTTCTCGATCATGCTGGAATAGGATTCACCCTCCTTTTGCGTCTGTCACTAACGCCCAGCACTCGCGAGTTTGAAGCTCGTCACAGTCATTCAATCATTGAATCCTACTCAGAATACCACAGACAAGGTTTAGACCTTCCGGATTCTCTTGAATGCCGCCATCATTCTAGCTTACGCCACGAAGATTCCGGTTAGGAGATCTAAGAGATACTCATTCTAGCTTATTTCATGTAGAACAGAAGTGTTTGTCAGGCACGCGTTCATAAGGGAGAAGGATGATGAGCGTCACACATAATCATCACCTTCATCACGTTCTTGGGTGCGAATGGATATCTTAGAAGAGAAATAAGAAGAATTGAATAGAAAACAGTAGTACTTTGCATTAATCTTTGAGGAACAGCAGAGCTCCACACCTTAATCTATGGAGTGTAGAAACTCTACCGTATGAAAATACATAAGTGAAGGTCCAGGCATGGCCGAGATGGCCAGCCCCCAAAACGTGATCAAAGGATCATAAGGTAATCCAAAGATCCAAAGATGCCTCATACAATATTAAGAGGTCCTATTTATAATAAACTAGCTACTAGGGTTTACATGAGTAAGTATTTGATGTATAAATCCACTTCCGGGGCCACTTGGTGTGTGTTTGGGCTGAGCTTAAGTGTTGCACGTGCAGAGGCCAATTGTGGAGTTGAACGCCAGTTTTTGTGCCAGTTTGGGCGTTCAACTCTGGTTTTGGATCCTTTTCTGGCGCTGGACGCCAGATTTGGGTAGAAAGCTGGCGTTGAACGCCAGTTTATGTCATCAATTCTTGGCCAAAGTATGGACTATTATATATTGCTGGAAAGCCCTGGACGTCTACTTTCCAACGCAATTGGAAGC
The DNA here is from genome assembly GCF_003086295.3 of Arachis hypogaea. Classification (NCBI taxonomy): domain Eukaryota; kingdom Viridiplantae; phylum Streptophyta; class Magnoliopsida; order Fabales; family Fabaceae; genus Arachis; species Arachis hypogaea. The sequence goes on from NC_092053.1 coordinate 94,927,239, forward strand.
GCGCCATTTCAAGTTCTGTAGCTCCAGAAAATCCACTTTGAGTGCAGGGAGGTCAGAATCCAACAGCATCAGCAGTCCTTTTTCAACCTCTGAATCTGATTTCTGCTCAAGTCCCTCAATTTCAGCCAGAAAATACCTGAAATCACAGAAAAACACACAAACTCATAGTAAAGTCTAGAAATGTGAATTTAACACAAAATCTATTAAAAACATCCCTAAAAGTAACTAGATCCTACTAAAAACATACTAAAAACAATGTTAAAAAGCGTATAAATTATCCGCTCATCACAACACCAAACTTAAATTGTTGCTTGTCCCCAAGCAACTGAAAATCAAAATAGGATAAAAAGAATAGAACATACTATAAATTCCAAACTATCAATGAAACATAGCTCCAATCACATGAGCGGGACTTATAGCTTTTTGCCTCTTGAATAGTTTTGGCATCTCACTTTATCCATTGAGGTTCAGAATGATTGGCATCTATAGGAACTTCGGATTTCGAATAGTGTTATTGACTCTCCTAGTTCAGTATGATGATTCTTGAACACAGCTTCTTTATGAGTCTTGGCCGTGGCCCTAAGCACTTTGTTTTCTAGTATTACCACCGGATACATAAATGCCACAGACACATAATTGGGTGAACCTTTTCAGATTGTGACTTAGCTTTGCTAAAGTCCCCAATTAGAGGTGTCCAGGGTTCTTAAGCACACTCTTTGTTTTTGCTTTGGACCTTGACTTTAACCGCTCAGTCTCAAGTTTTCACTTGACACCTACACGCCACAAGCACATGGTTAGGGACAGCTTGGTTTAGCCGCTTAGACCAGGATTTTATTCCTTTAGGCCCTCCTATCCACTGATGCTCAAAACCTTGGGATCCTTTTTATTTGCCCTTGCCTTTTGGTTTTAAGGGTTATTGGCTTTTTCTGCTTGCTTTTTCTTTTTCTTTCTATTTTTTTTTTCGCCTATATTTTTTTTTCTCTGCAAGCTTTGCTCTTTGCTGCTTTTTCTTGCTTCAAGAATCATTTTTATGATTTTTCAAATTATCAAATAACATGTCTCCTAGTCATCATTCTTTCAAGAGCCAACATATTTAACATTCTTAAACAACAACTTCAAAAGACATATGCACTGTTCAAGCATACATTCAGAAAACAAGAAGCATTGTCACCACATCAATATAATTAAACTAAGTTCAAGGATAAATTCGAAACTCATGTACTTCTTGTTCTTTTGAATTAAAACATTTTTCATTTAAGAGAGGTGATGGATTCATAGGACATTTATAACTTTAAGACATAGTTACTAACTACTAATGATCATGTAATGAAGACACAAACACAGATAAGCACATAACATAGGAAACGAAAAACAGAAGAAATAAGAACAAGGAATGAATCCACCTTAGTAATGGTGGCGTTTCCTTCTTGAGGAACCAATGATGTCCTTGAGCTCTTCTATGTCTCTTCCTTGTCTTTGTTGCTCCTCCTTCATTGCTTTTAGATCTTTTCTGATTTCATTAAGGATGATGGAGTGCTCTTGATGTTCCACCCTTAGTTGCTTCCAATAATTGTGTGGAAGAAAATGTATCCCCTGAGGTATCTCAGGGATCTCTTGATTTGCAGTCAAATGTTCTACCACTGAGCTATAGACCCTTGATGGAAGCTTTTGTCTTCCCTTTCCTCTTTCTAGAGGTTTCTCTGGCCTTAGGTGCCATCAATGGTTATGAAAAAAAACAAAAAAGCTATGCTTTTACCACACCAAACTTAGAATGTTGCTCGCCCTCGAGCAAAAGAGGAAAGAATAGAAGAATAAGAAGAAGATATGGAGGAGATGGAGGGAGATGTGTATTCGGCCACATGGATGGGATTGGGTGGGAAAGAAATGTTGAATTTTGAAGGAAAGTGGGTGTTTGGATGTGAGTGGTAAAGGGTTAATTAGGGAAGAGTGTTTATTGGGAATATAGGATGATTGAGAAGAGAGAAGAGAGTGAGTGGAGGTGGGTGGGGATCCTGTGGGGTCCACAGATCCTGAGGTGATCCTGTGAGGTCCACAGATCTTGAGGTGTCAAGGCATTTACATCCCTGCACCAATTCAGGCATGTAAAATGCCCTTGCACACAACTCTGGGTGTTCAGCGCCAGGTTGGTGCCCATTTTGGGCGTTCAACGCCCCTTTGCTGCCATTTCTGGCGTTGAACGCCAGAACCATGCTTGTTCTGGGCGTTCAGCACCAGGATGCTGCCCATTCTGGGCGTTCAGCGCCAGAACCATGCTCTGTTCTGGCGTTTGAACGCCAGACAGATGCTCCTCCAGGGTGTGATTTTTCTTCTGCTGTTTTTGATTCCGTTTTCAATTTTTATATTTATTTTGTGACTCCACATGATCATGAACCTAAGAAAATATGAAAAACAATAAAAATAAGAATTAGATAAACATTGGGTTGCCTCCCAACAAGCGCTTCTTTAATGTCAATAGCTTGACAGTGGGCTCTCATGGAGCGTCACAGATGTGCAGAGCTTTGTTGAGACTCTCCAACACCAAAGTTAGAGTTTGGATATGGGAGTTCAACACCAAACTTAGAGTTTGGTTGTGGCCTCCCAACACCAAACTTAGAGTTTGACTGTGGGGGCTCTGGTTGACTCTGCTTTGAGAGAAGCTTTTTCTGCTTCCTCTCCATGGTTGCAGAGGGAGATCCTTGAGTTTTAAACACAAGGGAGTTCTCATTCCATTGAAGGACTATTTCACCTCTGTCAACATCAATCACAGCTCTTGCTGTGGCCAGGAAAGGTCTTCCTAGGATAATGGATTCATCCTCTTCCTTTCCAGTATCCAGGACTATGAAATCAGCAGGGATGTAAAGGCCCTCAACCTTTACTAATACATCCTCTACTTGTCCATAAGCCTGTTTTCTTGAGCTGTCTGCCATCTCTAGTGAGATTTTAGCCGCTTGCACCCCATAGATTTCCAGTTTCTCTATTACAGAGAGGGGCATGAGGTTTATTCCTGAACCAAGGTCACACAGAGCCTTAAAGATCATGGTGCCTATGGTACAGAGTATTATGAACTTTCCAGGATCCTGTCTCTTCTGAGGCAATGTCAGTTGATCCAGATCACTTAGTTCATTGATGAACAAGGGAGGTTCAACTTCCCAAGCATCAATGCCAAATAATTTGGCATTCAGCTTCATGATTGCACCAAGAAACTTGGCAGTTTGCTCTTCAGTAACATCCTCATTCTCTTCAGAAGAGGAATACTCATCAGAGCTCATGAAGGGCATAAGGAGGGTTCAATGGAATCTCTATGGTCTCTAGATGAGCCTCAGAGTCCTTTGGTTCCTCAGAGGGAAGCTCCTTATTGGTCACTGGACGTCCCAGGAGGTCTTCCTCCTTGGGATTCACGTCCTCTCCTCTCCTCACAGGTTCGGCCATGGCGCTTATGTCAATGGCCTTGCACTCTCCTTTTGGATTCTCTTCTGTATTGCTTGGGAGAGTACTAGGAGGGATTTCAGTGATCCTTTTACTCAGCTGGCCCACTTGTGCTTCCAGATTTCTAATGGAAGACCTTGTTTCATTCATGAAACTTACAGTGGTCTTAGATAGATCAGAGACTAGATTTGCTAAATTAGAAGCATTTTGTTCAGAGTTCTCTGTCTGTTGCTGAGTTGATGATGGAAAAGGCTTGCTATTGCTAAACCTGTTTCTTCCACCATTATTAAAGCCTTGTTGGGGCTTTTGATCCTTCCATGAGAAATTTGGATGATTTCTCCATGTTGAGTTATAGGTGTTTCCATAAGGTTCACCTAAGTAATTTACCTCTGCAATTGCAGGGTTCTCAGGATCATAGGCTTCTTCTTCAGAAGATGCCTCTTGAGTACTGTTGGATGCAGCTTGCATTCCATGCAGACTCTGAGAGATCATATTGACTTGCTGAGTCAATATTTTATTCTGGGCCAATATGGCATTCAGAGTATCAACTTCAAGAACTCCCTTCTTCATAGGCGTCCCATTACTCACAGGATTCCTTTCAGAAGTGTACATGAACTGGTTATTAGCAACCATGTCAATGAGTTCTTGAGCTTCTGCAGGCGTTTTCTTTAGGTGAATGGATCCACCTGCAGAGGTATCCAATGACATCTTAGATAACTCAGACAGACCATCATAGAATATATCCAGGATGGTCCATTCTGAAAGCATGTCAGAAGGACACTTTTTGGTCAACTGTTTGTATCTTTCCCAAGCTTCATAAAGGGATTCACCTTCTTTCTGTCTGAAGGTTTGAACATCAGCTCTAAGCTTGCTCAGCTTTTGAGGAGGAAAGTACTTGGCTAAGAAAGCCGTGACCAGCTTATCCCAAGAGTTCAGGCTGTCTTTGGGTTGATAATCCAACCATAATCTAGCTCTGTCTCTTACAGCAAAGGGGAAAAGCATGAGCCTGTAGACTTCAGGATCTACTCCATTAGTCTTAACAGTATCACATATCTGCAAGAATTCAGTTAAGAACTGAAAAGGATCTTCAGATGGAAGTCCATGAAACTTGCAGTTCTGCTGCATCAGAGAAACTAATTGAGGTTTCAGCTCAAAGTTGTTTGCTCCAATGGCAGGAATGGAGATGCTTCTTCCATGTAAATTGGAATTAGGTGCAGTGAAGTCACCAAGCATCTTCCTTATATTATTATTATTTTTGGCTGCCATCTCCTTTTCCTGTTCGAAAATTTCTGAAAGGTTATCTCTGGATTGTTGTATTTTAGCTTCTCTTAATTTTTTTCTTCAAAGTCCTTTCAGGTTCTGGATCTGCTTTAACAAGAATGTTTTTGTCCTTGCTCCTGCTCATATGACAAAGAAGATGGCACAGAAAAAATAGTAATAATAATATGGATCCTTTACACCACGGTATAGGGATCCTTGTGTTAGTAGAAGAAAAGAAGGGAAGAAAATCTGAACTCAGAGAGAGAGGGGGTTCGGATTTTTGGAGAGTTGAAGGAAAGATGTTAGTATATCAATAGAAGAAGATGAGAGGGGGAAGTGAATTTTCGAAAACAATTTTTGAAAAAGAGTTAGTGATTTTTGAAAATAGTTTTTTGAAAAAGGTTAGTATTTTTTTCGAAATTTTTTTTTTAAATAAAAAATAAAAATAAAAATAATTAGTTAATAAAAAAGAAATTTTTGAAAAAGAGGGAAGATATTTTCGAAAATTAGAGAGAGAGAGTTAGTTAGGTAGTTTTGAAAAAGTTAAGAAACAAACAAAAAGTTAGTTAGTTAGTTGAAACAAATTTGAAAAGATAAGAAGTTGGGAAGTTAGAGAAGATATTTTGAAATCAAATTTTGAAAAAGATAAGATAAGAAGATATTTTTTTTTTTTTGAAAAGATATGATAGAAATTAGTTTTTGAAAAAGATTTGATTTTTAAAATCACAATTAATGACTTGATTCATAAGAAATCACAAGATATGATTCTAGAACTTAAAGTTTGAATCTTTCTTAACAAGCAAGTAACAAACTTCAAATTTTTGAATCAAAACTTTAATTGATTATGTTATTTTCGAAAATTATGATATAAAATAAGAAAAAGGTTTTTGAAAATTATTTTTTTGGAATTTTCGAAAATAATCATGAATTTTGAAAAAGATTTTGAATTTTGAAAAAGATTTTGAAAAAGATAAGATTTTCAAATTGAAAATTTGATTTGACTCATAAGAAACAACTTGATTTTAAAAATTTTTGAAAAAGTCAACTCAAATTTTCGAATTTGATGAGAGAAAAAGGGGAAGATATTTTTTTGATTTTTTTTTTTGAATTTTTATGAAAACGTGAAAATTATGCAATGCATGAAATTTTTAGATCAAAACATGTGATGCATGCAAGAATGCTATGAATGTCAAGATGAACACCAAGAACACTTTGAATGTCAAGATGAACATCATAGACATAATTTTGAAAAATTTTTAATGCAAAGAAAACATGCAAGACACCAAACTTAGAATTCTTTAATGCTTACGCACTAAGAATTCAAGAATGCATATGATAAACATGAAAAGACACAAAACAAAAAATCATCAAGATCAAACAAGAAGACTTACCAAGAACAACTTGAAGATCATGAAGAACACTATGAATGCATGATATTTTCGAAAAAATGCAAGATGCATATGCAATTGACACCAAACTTATAACATGACTCAAGACTCAAACAAGAAACACAAAAATATTTTTGATTTTTATGATTTTCTAATTTTTTTGTATTTTTATTTATTATTTTTTTTTTCGAAAATTATTGTGAAAAATAAAAATAAGGATTTCAAAATTTTTAATATGAATTCTAGGAATCTTGCCATGTTAGTTTTAAAGCTCCAATCGAAGGGTCAGGCATGGCTTAATAGCCAGCCAAGCTTCAACATATAATTACATGGACTGGAGTGATTAGTTGAATACCAATCCCAAAGCAGTTTGGGTATGGCTTTACAGCCAGATAGGATTCAACATGTTTCATGAAACACTAGAATTCATTCTTAAAAATCCTGAAGAAAAATATATTTTTTGAAAACATTTTTTTTTTTCGAAAACAAAGGAGAAAATTTTGAAATATTTTTGAAAAATTTTTGAAAACAAAACAAAAAGAAAATTACCTGATCTGAGCAACAAGGTGAACCGTCAGTTGTCCAAACTCGAACAATCCCCGGCAACGGCGCCAAAAACTTGGTGCACGAAATTGTGATCTCCAGGCTCGAACAAATCCTGGTAATGGCTCCAAAGCTTGGTGCTCTGATCTTAATTCATAATTGTCACAACTTCGATACAACTAACCAGCAAGTGCACTGGGTCGTCCAAGTAATACCTTACGTGAGTAAGGGTCGAATCCCACGGAGATTGTTGGTATGAAGCAAGCTATGGTCACCTTGTAAATCTCAGTCAGGCGGATATAAAATAATTATGGAGTTTTCGAATAATAAATAATAGAATAGGGATAGAGATACTTATGTAAATCATTGGTGAGAATTTCAGATAAGCGAATGGAGATGCTTTTTGTTCCTCTGAACCTCTGCTTTCCTGCTATCTTCATCCAATCGGTCTTACTCCTTTCCATGGCTGGCTGTATGCAAGGGCATCACCGTTGTCAGTGGCTACATCCCCTCCTCTCAGTGAATAATATGCTCACGCACCCTGTCACGGCACGGCTATTCATCTGTCGGTTCTCGATCATGCTGGAATAGGATTCACCCTCCTTTTGCGTCTGTCACTAACGCCCAGCACTCGCGAGTTTGAAGCTCGTCACAGTCATTCAATCATTGAATCCTACTCAGAATACCACAGACAAGGTTTAGACCTTCCGGATTCTCTTGAATGCCGCCATCATTCTAGCTTACGCCACGAAGATTCCGGTTAGGAGATCTAAGAGATACTCATTCTAGCTTATTTCATGTAGAACAGAAGTGTTTGTCAGGCACGCGTTCATAAGGGAGAAGGATGATGAGCGTCACACATAATCATCACCTTCATCACGTTCTTGGGTGCGAATGGATATCTTAGAAGAGAAATAAGAAGAATTGAATAGAAAACAGTAGTACTTTGCATTAATCTTTGAGGAACAGCAGAGCTCCACACCTTAATCTATGGAGTGTAGAAACTCTACCGTATGAAAATACATAAGTGAAGGTCCAGGCATGGCCGAGATGGCCAGCCCCCAAAACGTGATCAAAGGATCATAAGGTAATCCAAAGATCCAAAGATGCCTCATACAATAGTAAGAGGTCCTATTTATAATAAACTAGCTACTAGGGTTTACATGAGTAAGTATTTGATGTATAAATCCACTTCCGGGGCCCACTTGGTGTGTGTTTGGGCTGAGCTTAAGTGTTGCACGTGCAGAGGCCAATTGTGGAGTTGAACGCCAGTTTTTGTGCCAGTTTGGGCGTTCAACTCTGGTTTTGGATCCTTTTCTGGCGCTGGACGCCAGATTTGGGTAGAAAGCTGGCGTTGAATGCCAGTTTACGTCGTCAATTCTTGGCCAAAGTATGGACTATTATATATTGCTGGAAAGCCCTGGATGTCTACTTTCCAACGCAATTGAAAGCGCGCCATTTCGAGTTCTGTAGCTCCAGAAAATCCACTTTGAGTGCAGGGAGGTCAGAATCCAACAGCATCAGCAGTCCTTTTTCAACCTCTGAATCTGATTTCTGCTCAAGTCCCTCAATTTCAGCCAGAAAATACCTGAAATCATAGAAAAACACACAAACTCATAGTAAAGTCCAGAAATGTGAATTTAACACAAAATCTATTAAAAACATCCCTAAAAGTAACTAGATCCTACTAAAAACATACTAAAAACAATGTTAAAAAGCGTATAAATTATCCGCTCATCACAACACCAAACTTAAATTGTTGCTTGTCCCCAAGCAACTGAAAATCAAAATAGGATAAAAAGAATAGAACATACTATAAATTCCAAACTATCAATGAAACATAGCTCCAATCACATGAGCGGGACTTATAGCTTTTTGCCTCTTGAATAGTTTTGGCATCTCACTTTATCCATTGAGGTTCAGAATGATTGGCATCTATAGAAACTTCAGATTTCGAATAGTGTTATTGACTCTCCTAGTTCAGTATGATGATTCTTGAACACAGCTTCTTTATGAGTCTTGGCCGTGGCCCTAAGCACTTTGTTTTCCAGTATTACCACCGGATACATAAATGCTACAGACACATAATTGGGTGAACCTTTTCAGATTGTGACTTAGCTTTGCTAAAGTCCCCAATTAGAGGTGTCCAGGGTTCTTAAGCACACTCTTTGTTTTTGTTTTGGACCTTGACTTTAACCGCTCAGTCTCAAGTTTTCACTTAACACCTACACGCCACAAGCACATGGTTAGGGACAGCTTGGTTTAGCCGCTTAGACCAGGATTTTATTCCTTTAGGCCCTCCTATCCACTGATGCTCAAAACCTTGGGATCCTTTTTATTTGCCCTTGCCTTTTGGTTTTAAGGGTTATTGGCTTTTTCTGCTTGCTTTTTCTTTTTCTTTCTATTTTTTTTTTCGCCTATATTTTTTTTTTCTCTGCAAGCTTTGCTCTTTGCTGCTTTTTCTTGCTTCAAGAATCATTTTTATGATTTTTCAGATTATCAAATAACATGTCTCCTAGTCATCATTCTTTCAAGAGCCAACATATTTAACATTCTTAAACAACAACTTCAAAAGACATATGCACTGTTCAAGCATACATTCAGAAAACAAGAAGCATTGTCACCATATCAATATAATTAAACTAAGTTCAAGGATAAATTCGAAACTCATGTACTTCTTGTTCTTTTGAATTAAAACATTTTTCATTTAAGAGAGGTGATGGATTCATAGGACATTTATAACTTTAAGACATAGTTACTAACTACTAATGATCATGTAATGAAGACACAAACACAGATAAGCACATAACATAGAAAACGAAAAACAGAAGAAATAAGAACAAGGAATGAATCCACCTTAGTAATGGTGGCGTTTCCTTCTTGAGGAACCAATGATGTCCTTGAGCTCTTCTATGTCTCTTCCTTGTCTTTGTTGCTCCTCCTTCATTGCTTTTAGATCTTTTCTGATTTCATTAAGGGTAATGGAGTGCTCTTGATGTTCCACCCTTAGTTGCTTCCAATAATTGTGTGGAAGAAAATGTATCCCCTGAGGTATCTCAGGGATCTCTTGATTTGCAGTCAAATGTTCTACCACTGAGCTATAGACCCTTGATGGAAGCTTTTGTCTTCCCTTTCCTCTTTCTAGAGGTTTCTCTGGCCTTAGGTGCCATCAATGGTTATGGAAAAAAACAAAAAAGCTATGCTTTTACCACACCAAACTTAGAATGTTGCTCGCCCTCGAGCAAAAGAGGAAAGAATAGAAGAATAAGAAGAAGATATGGAGGAGATGGAGGGAGATGTGTATTCGGCCACATGGATGGGATTGGGTGGGAAAGAGATGTTGAATTTTGATAGAGCAAAATTCAAGAGACTTAAATGCTTCAATGCACCATTACCTTTCCAGGCTTTATTTATTTCCATAATACCTTTCTAAAGAAAGGAAGTACAGAGATGTTTTGGATAGTTCTAAGAAAATTTGGACATGATAATGATCTTAAACTTTGAGATGGCTTCCTTCTAGTTCCACCTTAGAAGGCTTTTGATCAGGTCATATTTTTATTTTATTTTTTTACTATTTTAAAGTTTTAATTTTTATTCTATGTGGTATTTTCATTTAATGATTTAATTGATATTTGGTTCATACAATTTTATAACAAAAAAATGTGTCTAATTGCTAATGTAGATTAGTAAATGTTAGACATATAAATTGTACTAACAAATTCAGCTATAAATTTTCAATTTGAGCTACAGACATTACATGTAATAAAGTTTTGTTGGCAATACATGATGAAGTCGTTTTGACAAATATGTAGTCTTGCTTTTCATTAAATACTTGCTTCACTTTAAACTTCCCGAGTCAGAGTACATAACTTATTTTTGGTAGTACTGAAAATTAAAAGGGACCTTTTCCAATTTCCATTGTAAATAAAGCATTTTTATGATAACATTTGTTAGGTGTATAATTGTTAATTTAAAAAGCTCATCTTACTTTATAAAATCTTAATTGTTTCTAGCACGAAAGTCAGTTTTGTTTAGATATTATTCTCCTCATGATATTTAGTTCATACGCAATATCGATACATTAGCACATAGATTTATTTTCATAATTTTATACATAAAGTGATATGTCTGAGGCTACATTGCTTTATTCATTCATTCTATTGATAAAAGGGATAAGATCCCTTCGATTGAGTCTATTTTAACTATAATTGTGCATAAATCGACTGCTCTATAAAATTAATAAATAATTTGATTTGAGTTTTGAAATGATATAATTTTCAACTCCATCATAACCTCTGGTGTTGATTTGAAATTAAAGAGAGGATATTGACTTGAAATAATATGACATGTTTTGTAACTGGGTAGGAAAGATTTTGGACTCTGACGAGTTCTTATTACAAAGGAGCGCAACATATCATTCTTGATAAATGCTAAATGATTTATACATGACTTTATTAAAAATTTTCAAAATAATAGTTAGCATTGTTGAATTCTGAGTAACTCCATACTTTCATGGATGCTTTTTGTATTTGTTAGTTTAGAAGGATGGTAGATAAGAAATTTTAAATTTAAAACGAATTAGAATTACAATATTTATTGTGAAGTTTCGGTATAAAATGCTATGCATTGTATTCAGGACAAAAAAAAAACCTTTAGTAACAGTGTAGTGTGACCAATTCTAGAACTAAGATGTAATTTTTTTTATTAATATTTTTAATTAAAGTCGGTATTATAAGAATAGTTTTCGGAAGTTTTAAGATCTTTCAAAAAGGATGCACATAATTGGAAGCTTTTTATATTCTTTATACATACAATTTTATTGATGACATGATCAGGGTCTTGAACTATTTGTTAAAGTAATCATAGAGAATTCTTTTCATTTTACTATTAAATGCAAATTATTTGTTAAAGTAAAATAAATTTAAGTAATTACAATAATTTATTATAAATTTATAATTACAAATACATATTTTAAATTATAGAATTCTGATCCGTCACCTTATAACTCGGTCTTTATTGTGCATTATGAGTTATAACTCGGCCTTAATTATCATTCATTTTGTAACTGACACCTTCATTACCGACTTAATGACCATTATTCTGACTTAATGATCAATGGTCATACCATCAATTCTATTCATAAACTCTACGCCTATAAAAGGCACCAATCTCTATATACACTATACATTCTAGAGACATTCTAGATATATTCTATATTCATAGAATTATTATAATATACAGCACATGATAACTTCTATTTCATATCTTACATTCTATATTTATAGAATTATTCTTGTACCTCTTAAACACTTACTGACTTGAGCGTTGGAGTGTCTTTTGCAGGTACCCACCCCCTTGTTCTCTCCTTGCTGACGTATACCTCATCTTGACGGAGAGCTTACAAGTATTCACTGGTGGAAGAGTTATACACCGGCCAATCTTAGCAAGAACAATTGGCGCCGTCTATGGGACGAGTAAAATAATTCCTACTCCCCTTAGGTTTATAAAACTTGATTTACATTCAAATTTTTGAACCAATCTCAACAATCTTGTTTAAGATTTTATTTAATACCTCTTATCAAATTTTAATCTATCGTAACTTTTTATAAGGTTTATATTTTATACCTTCAAATTGCTTCACTTTTACATATCATAATATTTCACATCTTATAATCGATCAATTAACCAATCCGAGAATAAACTCGGCTTTCAATCAATCCGAGAACAAACTCGGTTTTCAATCAAATCGAGCACAAACTCACTTATCAATTTTGCTTTCTTTTTCAAAGTTCTCTACTTACACAAGTAAAATTATATATTTTATTCAACATACTTTTGCATTTATATTTTGTGTAACTAATATTTATTGATTTATTAGTTATATTCAAACCTCAATATATGTCCTATACAATAATGACATATAACAACCATGTCAATTACGCTTTTTATTTCATTATGTACTATATTATTATTGCTTAGTGATTTCATTTATACAATTAAATGATAGTAATGATGAGTTCAAATCTTAAAATTGGATTCCATCCAAAATTAATTGCATATTAATTGTATATAACTGTCATACTATTCACTTTATGCTATTAAATTTTATGTTATTAGCTATATGATTAGTGCAGAAAGTTAAACAAAAAATAATTACAAATATGCAAATTTATTATTTTTGCACAAAAAATATACCTCATAGCTAAACAAAATTTATTATATCATTAAATGACTAATTATTTTATTGCTTTATTATCAAATTAAAGCATGTCCTACAAAACAAAATTCAGATATTTATATTTGGCATGTATGACATTCATATATGTCGTCTTCTTCTCTACAATTATCAACTTCAAGGTATATTTTTTTTTTTTACTTTGAACTATTTTACTTTTACATTATATATTACTCAATATATGTTGCGACTTTATACCTATTCATTTTCTCAATTTATCTTATTCATGTCAGATCTTCATTGTAAATTGTAAATATTCAATAACTAATTGCTTTGAGAGAGAAATTTATCAATAAGTTATTGTGGGTCAGAAAAATTTTCAAGACAATTAACCATTATATCCTCGGATCATACAATCGATTCCGTCAATAGATATCTATCTCTGAACTTTTCAGTTCACATACAATCAAATGCTAAAATTGTTCTTAAGCGGAAAAGTATCCCCCACACAACTATCTTGATTGAATGACTCTTATCATTCAATTATTTTTTGAATAAGTGCCGACAGAATAACCCGACTAAGCTTGGGGGCTCACCATATCATTATTCACTTATCTTTTAACCGAGTTATAAATCATTTTATTTTCTAAGCTTAGCCTGGATCATATGATCGGCAGACAAAGCTTGGGAGCTATGATCCGTCACCTTATAACTCGGTCTTTATTGTGCATTATGAGTTATAACTCGGCCTTAATTATCATTCATTCTGTAACTGACACCTTCATTACCGACTTAATGACCATTATTCTGACTTAATGATCAATGGTCATACCATCAATTCAATTCATCAACTCTATGCCTATAAAAGGCACCAATCTCTATATACACTATACATTCTAGAGACATTCTAGATATATTCTATATTCATAGAATTATTATAATATACAGCACATGATAACTTCTATTTCATGTCTTACATTCTATATTTATAGAATTATTCTTGTACCTCTTAAACACTTACTGACTTGAGCGTTGAAGTGTCTTTTGCAGGTACCCACCCCTTGTTCTCTCCTTGCCGACGTATAACTCATCCCGACGAGAAGTTTGAAGATATTCATCGACGGACGAGCTATACACCGGTCAACCTCTGCAAGAACAAATTCTATCTTCAATTGGCTAAATCTACAAAAGAAGTAGGAACGGTAGCATTTTATTTTTGAATTTTAGAATTTATTTTCTATTGTAATTCATTAGACATATTAGTAGGATGAGTTTAGTTGCAAGTCATACTATCTTCACATCACTTGAGATAATTTTTGTCAATTTCAAAGATTTTAGGAAATGTTAGATCCAAGTCAAACTTGATAGGTTATTTAGAATCTTGATTGATCTTTTTTTTTCATGTTAGACCAAAACAATATTTGATTTAAGTAACATGACTGTTTACAAATTGTAATTATGAACTATAGATTATTTACAGGACTAAATTTATTATTGTTGAACTAAATCCTTTTAAAATTAGGAACTTAAGTGATTGTTACAAATTCTTTGATGTGAATTATGTACATGAACCAATCCTTTTATATATTCTAAACAATGAAATCAATATTTTATTGCTTTTTTTACTTTTGAAATCTATAACACTGTTACTTTAATTGATATCCACATCATGAAAGGACATACCACTAAACCCAGTTCAATTCAATCTAACCATGGTTGATTTTTCTAATTTTGATTACTTTATATAGGAGAGATTGGTGAAGGAGAATGCATTGCTTTCTGAAACTGTCAGGAAGATAAGATTTATAAGGTGCGGATATCAGTATATAGTTTTGTCTTTGAATGAATAATTCTTAGTTCCTTGGTTTCATTTAGTGATTTTATTATAAAGGGTTTAGGACAAATATCCAATTCTAATTATCTCTCACTAAATTTTTAAGTTTTTACTATTTCTGTTTTAACAGTATTTATCATAGATGTATTCTTATTAAACTATAGGTTTGTGTTCTTATTAAACTTCATGCTTTGTTGTTTATGACAACAAATGAGACATAGAGCATAGTTGTGTGAAATTGTGTTTTTAAACTTCTAAATTTGTCAATATTTTGAGAAAGCTAAATAGTTTTTTTTTTTTTATCACATTGCAGGCATGGGTTTGATGTGCTGATTTTAGGTTATTGTTAAATTATTTCTTTTTTTTATGTACGGATGAAAAATGTGAATAGCTTAAAAGGAAAAATTTTTTAGAAGTAAGACCCATTTCAAGCATGAGAAATATGTCGACGACTTAGCTAATAAAAGTGTAACACATGAACATATCTTTTTCAAGGAAGATGAAAAGTGAAAGAAAATTATTACTCTAGATTGGCTTTTCCTACACTTTTCTCTTTTTCCAAGTTAATATTTGTTTAGTGTTGTTCATTAACATAAAATTTTTCTATATGCTTTGAGCTAAATCCTAAATGCCATTTTACGTGATCGATATAGTGAGTTTTGTATACTAAAAAAATGTTGTACTCTTATAAATAAGATTGTGCTTAAATTGCCTACTTGCTTTTATTTAATGGCTTATTTTAAAATAATATATAAATTTTTAGTTTCAAGAGTCATAGTTGTTATTTTCTCTATTGATTTGTTACTTATTTTGACTAATATTGGATATAGAAGTTATCATAAAATTATATGTATTAATTTTTTGTATGTTTAACATTATATTGTGAAAGTTATTGGCCAACTGCAGGATAAACATATGAATTTAAGTTTTCTAAAAGTAAAGAAGGATATGGGAGAATAAAAAAAAGATATACATTCATTCGTATGAAAATATATATATATATCAATACATACAAAAAAAGACAAAAATATTCCTATAAAAAAGTATTGTATTCCTCCACATCTTAGTAAAAGATTTTTTGAAAGCCATAACTTCGGAGAAAGTCTAAAGAGAAATGTTCCTTCAATAGAGGGCCACAACAGATAACATCAAAGGCTAATATACAAATAATACTGTAAAAAAAAAAAGGTTTTCTATAAAAAAAATATGTAAACGGATAGATATCTTCTTTATTAGCTACTATGGTTTTTTTTATCATTTTTAATTTAAATTTGTTCTCTTGATAATGTATTTGTTTGAGATCATAGAAGCACTCGATCTACTCATATCTAAAATTCTATTCCAAAAATAACAATACTTATCAATTTGACAATGAAGCAACTAAGTTTTTTTTTTCCAATCTAATAAGGTTTTTTGTTTTATATATTATCTTTATTTTAGTCCTATTTAATTATTTAAATTTTATGCAAATTAGCAATCACTCAATATTCCATGATACAAATATAAAAGAAAAACTATTGTATGTTTTTTATTTTAAAATAAAATTTTTCAATAGCATAACATATTATTCCTAAATTGGTCACTTTTATTATTACTTTTATTGTTACCAATACTTTTTGAATATGTTACTTTTTTTTATCTACACTAACAATTTATTCGTTCGAGTAAAACAAATAGATACCATTATGAGGTGAATATAAACTATATTTAAATGTTTAATTAGCGTGAAAAATAAAGAAACCTTATTAGTGTTTAAAAAAGTAATGAAATATAGAGTAAAATACTATTTTAATTTCTAACATTTGAGTCATATAACAAAAAATTTAGAACATTATTTATATTTTGATATCACTTATGAATAACAACATAACATAATATTATATAGATTTTTTTAATTGCAATCTTTTCTATTTGTTTAAAAAATTTTATATATTTTTTCAAACAATAACAATTCTCTTTTATTTTTTACACCAAATAATATTCGGAATATATTTTACATTCACATTATTATACTTTTTTTTGTCTTGCTTGTGCATCGCATGAGTATCTTGCTAGTTTATTATAAAAAACGTCACCTACTACTCTACTAATACTTTTAAAAGTTATATATACTTTTAAAATTTGCAAAAACCAATAAAAATAATTTTATATTATATAATTAATTTATCCAAATAATTATTGTATTAATTAGTCACGCTACTTTTATTCAATTTTCAAATTTTTTATTTTATCGTTTTTTTTAATCCTGATATCCAAACCCTCTTCTTATATATGTCCCTTTTTTAAATTTAAATAAAAATATTTTATTCATCATTTTAAATCAAAGTAAGAACATTTACAATTTAAACATTACATTATGTTTTTGCAATTACTGAATGTGAAAATAAATTTTGAATAGTTCACAAAAATTAAAGCAAATCTTTTTTTTTTTGCACATATTACCAAAAGAAAGAACTTTAATCTGAGACAAATAAAAAAAATTATGATAAAATTGACACATTAAAAAAATATTACGTCAAAAAATATATTAGAGATATAACTATTTATATGTTTCAAATAGTATTATAAAACTGTATCAATATCTTCTGATAAAAAAATACATTCTAAAATTTTAACTTAAATTAAGTAAAGACAATACATTAAACAAGACCCGTGATTAGCCAAGCTATAATTTTTGTTACTCATAATTATCTATTAGATTACGTTATTAATAATTTTATAATTAAAAATTGTTATGAATATATTTAAAAAAAGTTTTTACAAATTTAGACACCTACAAAATTAAATGGTTTGACAAACTTTGTATTAATACCTTTAATTTGTTAATAGGTTTAGCTTAAAATGTGATATGAAATTATAGATAATAAATTTTGGAAGTTCTATAAATTTTTTAAAATAATATTAATTTTATCATTTATTACAAAAATACAACTTCATTTTGCTTGTGGTATTTTCATAATTAAGTTCAATGCTTTATAATATAAAAAAAATTATAATATAATACAAATTCCAAATTTTAGTCGCTCATTATCTTCATATAATCATATTAATAAAAAAAATTATACTATACATAAGAAAAAAAATTTAAGTTGTGCGCTGTTTAAAATTCATTAATTATATATCAAATTATACCAACAAAAAAATTAAAAAACAAAACCAATAAAACTGGTGCAATAATTAATTAAGCAAAAACTACAAAATTTAATATTTAGATGTCCTTTTTTGTCTTTAGCTCTCTAACTAAAGAGATATTTTTGTCATTGAGAGATACAAAAGACAAAATTATACCCACTACTTGATCGTACATGAGAATTTCATGTTCCATAAAATAAAGTAAGCGAACATGTGATAATTTTCCAATAGTTTATAATGAAAGTAAACAAAATTAATCCTAAAATGTTAGTTTAGTCTTTCAAAATTTAATCCTTAAAAGGATATTTTAGTTTTTATTTTAAAAATTAATGTTTAAAGAGGTACTTAGTTTTATTATTAACTAAAGAGTATGTTAGTGGTTTTAAAATTATATTTTTCATTTATAATATAACAAAATAAAATTAATCTTTAAAAATTAACAATAAAGGTGTTTTGTATTTTTATAATTTTTAAAAAAAATTTTTTTTTTTGTAAAATTAATGTAAAGGGTATTTTATATATTTTGTAATAGATGTTGATGCAAATAGTTGATACATGTGTCATCTAACTATATTTTCGTTGTATCAATGCATATAAATTAATCATCGTACCGAAACAAGCACCAAAAATAAAAAGACTACTAGATAAACACTTTAGTAACGACCGAGATGCTAGTAAATATAATTATAATTATCATAATTGAACTGATAATTAACCTGATCAAAATACGTGGTCATTAAGTTAATGATTTAATCGGTGAGTTAGTTGAGTCATTGGCTTGATAATAATTAAATAATATTTAAAATTATAATAAAATTTAAATTTAAATCATAAAAAAAATAAAAAAATAGCATACAATTTAAATTTTAAAATTATCTACAATTATAATAATAGTTATCAAAATTTAAATATATGAAATATAATTTATTTTATCATTTATAAGTTATAGTTCATTAAATATAATAGACATTGCCACTCTTATTTTCATAATGTCATTTTTTTAATAAATCCATACAAATATACAATACAAAATAATAATATGTGAAGTGACATTATCAAAAATAAAAATGCATTATCATCTCTCCATTATATGCCGAAGAAATGTAGCCTAGTGGAGGTGAAGCACGCTGCACACCTAAGGAGCCAAGTCTAATCTTAGTTACCAATTCTTTGATTTGGTTTTTCACGGGATTTTCCAATCCGATAGGTTAATAATTAATCCGTCGTGATACTGAGCTTCATTTAAGAGTTTGTTGCTGGTCAATAGATTCCTGTATACACAAAGTAGAATTCGAACCTGCGACACTTATTTAAGCGGACTAGTAAACTAACCACTAAATCAACCCAACTTGGTTCATAGTTACCAAATCAATTAATTAGTTTTTCAGTTAAATTGCCAATCTAACTTGAATCCAATATCTTTTTTTTTTTTTAATTAGAAACGGAGTCTAAGGCCCATTAAACATGAATACCAAAGGTTGAACCCGGGATTTTTTTAAATAAATAAAATAAATTTTTTATTTATTGAAATAGGTAATTTGTAGTATTATTATCAAAATTCATTTTTTTATTTATCTCGTTTATAGTGTAAATGATTTAACTTAGAGTATATCTCATTTATAGTATAAATGAGATAAGACACATCACGGGTTACACATATCACGTTTGCACACGTGATACGTGGGATAGAGTGGGAACCATATATCTCATTTACAGTGTAAACGAGATATACTCAAAGTTAAATTATTTACAGTGTAAACAAAATACATGCTGAGTTAAATTGTTTTCACTGTAAACGAGATATAGTACGACAAAAATCAATCAGCTATAAAGGATCTACAAACCATTGGTATTCTCCACAAACATCTCAATCATTCTTCTGATTTGTTTCTTCAATAAATTTAGTAGAAATGTGTAGTGTTAGTGGTTATTTTTGTTGTGACAGTGTATCCCAACTGTCACATGAGAAACAGTGACATTGGGGTTGTATTTGAGTGTGAAAATCCTATTCTGCTATGCACTCAAAGAGCATATTCTTTGTCTGAGTTAAAGAGTCTGATATTGACGCACGTCGGTGGTAATGAGAGAAAAGAGGTTGGAAGAGTTGGTTATCGGAAGCTAGCACCGATGGAAAATAGAGTATTTCAGTTTTGTCTATTTTGTCTCGATGGCGATGAGCATGTGCAGCTCATGTTTGATGTCCACAGGAGAATCATGGCGGAACAAGTGATGGAGCTTTTTGTGGAAGTCAGCGATATTGGCAGTGGTGGTTCTGGCAGTTTGAACTTTGTCCAGGATTATCCACCTCTTGCACCACCCCCTACACTGTACTAGTCCGGAGGTACCCATGGACGTACGATGAGGAGTCCGATGAAGAGTATGTTGCTAATAGCAACAAGGGTGGTTCCTCCGATGATGATGAGGATGAAGACTTCGTACCAGAGACTCTGGTAGGTAGATCAGTTCAGTATATTCTGCCTATCTCGCAACCGATTCTGGAGCTATCAGTTGTACCCAACCACTATCACACATTAGACCTGGATGCGATGCATGAGGTAACTCCATTTTTCAATATGGGTGGAGACGATTACAACTCAAATGGTAGAGTGGAGTTTCGGGTCGATCACACATTTAGAAGCAGAGAGGAAGTCATGCAAGGTGTGAAGAATTACAACATTCAGAGTAGTACTGAGTACAGAGTTTTGGAGTTGGATCAGCTAAAGTACTATGTGATTTGTAGGCAATTTACTTATGGATGTCCTTGAAGTCTCTGTGTCACCCTCCAATAGAATCTCAGATATTGGTAAGATATGCTTTATATTGCAAAATATTATCTTATTTATCATGCTTATTTTGGTTACAATGTCAACCAATTATATTTTAATTTGTTAGGGAGGTGCATAAATTCGGTGGAAAACATACCTGTTTAGCCCCCATCATGCCTCAGGATCATCAATAGTTGGATAGCAACCTCATTTGTAGAGTCATCATGCCTCTGTTACAGTCCAGTGCCCATCAATCATTATTCTTGTTCTACAAGGTGTAGTTAGGCAAAGCTATCATTTCAAACCCTCATACTGAAAGGTCTAGATAGCGAAACAAAAGACAATTGCACATATATACGGTAATTAGGAGGAGTCATATAACAAGGTTTTGAGGAAGCTTCAAGCTTTACAGAGTTGTTGTCCCGGAACAATATGTGATTTCAAGGCAGTACCAAACTATGATTGGCACTTGTTGGTATGCGATGTCAACCAATTTGATAAGGTGTTCTGGTCTTTTCCTCCCTGTGTCGAGGCGTTCAAGCATTGCAAGCCGTTTGTCTCTGTTAATGGGACGCATCTATATGGCAAATATGGTGTGGGTATTACTAATTGCAGTGGCACAAGATGGTAACAGGAACATTCTTCATGTTTTCGTTGTAATTATTGAGTCTGAGACTACGAAGTCCTGGTCATTCTTCTTTACCAACCTAAGGCAATCCCTAAACACCACAAGAAGGGCTTTTGATTATATCTAACAGCTCACAAGCAATCAAGGCCGCACTAAGAGCCGATGAGAGCAGGTGGCTGCCTCCTAGTGCGTTCCATGCGTATTGTGTGAGGCACATGGTGGTGAATTTCATATCTCATTTCAAATCTGCCGAAGGAAAACGATATCTGATGAATGCTGGTTATAGTCTAAGTAAGGTTGGTACGAGCGGTACATGGATGATTTGAGTACACTATCATGAGAGATGGCAGATTGGGTTGGTAGATTCAACAAGAAAATATGATTACAACATTGCGATAGCGGTTGAAGATTCAAGCACATGACCAACAATTTGTTCGAGTGCATTAATGTAGTTCTGAAAGGTACCCGATATTTACCGATTTCAGCCATCATCTGATGTACTTACGAAAGGCTGCAATAGTTGTTCGTCATGAAGGGTCAGGAGGTACAAGCCCAATTCGCAGTTGATAATTGGTTTTCA
Source organism: Arachis hypogaea (assembly GCF_003086295.3). Taxonomy (NCBI): domain Eukaryota; kingdom Viridiplantae; phylum Streptophyta; class Magnoliopsida; order Fabales; family Fabaceae; genus Arachis; species Arachis hypogaea. Next base: position 94,948,970 of record NC_092053.1, read on the forward strand.
CAGTGGCTGCTGGCACCTGTTGAGAAGAATAGAGAGGGAATCCTGAAGATGCGCGTTACACACTGTGACAAAAGGGCCTCAGTCTTTGTGGTAGAAGAGTTGGAGTCTTTTGAGGGTTTGAGTCAAGGGCCATTCCATGTGCGGTTAAGTGGGGGGACATGTGACTGTGGTCTTTTCCAATCACTTTATTTTTTCTGTCGTCATGTACTTGCTGCTTTTGCCGTCGTAAGTGTCGAGTGGAGGACATATGTGGATTTAGTATACATGCAGGAGGCTGTGTTCAAGGTGTAAGAGGTTGAGTTCCTCCCGATCCCAGATGGGAACCTATGGTCGAAGTGGTACGGAACACGTTTACGTCCAAATCCTGTCATCCGCAGGAAAGCAACCGGCCGACCAGTCTCCACGAGGTTTCATAATGATATGGATGTGGTCGAGCGACAAGAGAAGTGGTGTGGGTTCTGCAGACAAACTGAACATACCCGGAGAGGCTGTCCCAATCACCAATAGAGGATAATTAGATGTGTGTTTTTTGTTGGCTTGTGGTGTTTGTTCTAGTTGTGTTTTGTAGTCATATGGTTTAGTTATACCATTTATGTTGTTGATTTCTTTTGTTACAAATTGAATGCAATGTTTATTTCGTTCTTTATAATATACTTGAAAGAAGGTACTATACTAAGTAAAGAACATCACACAATCTAAATAAAGTTTAGTATACAAACTACATAAACTTTACAAAGCTAGTAAGTAACATACAAAAAATACCCTAAATAAATAAAATTCATTACTCAATTTAAATAGAGTATAAATACCTAGTAGATAAAATATTGAATACAATTGAATAATACAAAAAGTATTTGAAATACATCATTGGTGCTGGTCACATAGATAATGCAACCGATGCCCAGTGCCACAACCTGGAGGTTGTGCCCAACGAGGTAATTTGCCATGTCGTGGAGCCGGTGGAGCCACAGGAGCCTATGTGTGCGATGGTACTAGTGGCGGTGGTCCTAGTTGCGGTGGTGGTGGATGATATGGGTACACCTGAGAAGACTCGTATAGGCCAAGAGCATATGGTTGTGAGTGGTACTAAGGCTGTACGGGTGGATACTGTGGTGGTGCAGGTCCCGGGGGGAGCAGTCATCAACGGCCCATAATCAATCGACGGGGGTGTCACATACTGAGAACCTGAGGGGAGACTGGGGCCGTAGGAGGTGCTGGACCCCAGTGACAAGGAAGGAGCCTACAACGAGGTAGATGCATGAGTTGATGAAAAATGAGACTCTTGGGGCGACACTCCACTCTTTACCTGCGCAGAACTGTTCCGCAATACGCTGCATGGTCTGCTAGTCTGTCGTGTCAACCTGGAATACCTTGTCGAACTGGATTTCCTTTAGCATGGATCCCTCATGACCACTCGTCGATGCACCCAGATCCACCTAGCCAGGTGAGGAGGTAAAAGGATAATCCCGAACCTGATGCGTCTGTGAGCCCAGAGGTAGTGGTGATGGTGAGTCCTACGCTCTGGCTAGTATGTCACCATGGTCCTCCTGTCTCGCATACTTGGCCTCCTCCTTGAACTCGACATCTAGTCGCTCTCTGCAGCGCCCGACCTGCTCCCTCCATGGCTCTGCAGCTGCTCTGCGGTCCCTCACACTCTTCTCCCTCTAAGTCGGCCTCCTAGTATCTACTCGAACCTGCCAGACATGCCTATGACGATTAGAAACATCCCGAGAAAGGTCAAGAACGTCCTTGGACTGACTGGCAGTAGGCTGACGTCATCTGGTAGTGTCAAAAGCCTGGATCATCAAGTATGTCCTTGCCAAACAGATGTCTAACGCGACAAGCATGTTGGTACTAGTCCTAGTACTCCTGTGTAGGCCGATATTCTGTGAAAGGCTTAATAGAGATCCTATGGCCCTCATCAAACATATGCCTCCATCCATCGTACCACTGCTCATGACGCATGGGCCACCACACGTCTTCCTCCTGTCCTGTGGTCATCAGAAACCTGTCGGCATTCACTGGGTCTCCAAGCACTGGCTACTTCCCACCAAACTGAAATTTCACCCGATCAATGTGGTGAAACTTCATAATGTTGAAGCAGACTGATGAGCGGATAATTTATACGCTTTTTGGCATTATTTTTACATAGTTTTCAGTATAATTTAGTTAGTTTTTTGTATATTTTTATTAGTTTTTAAATAAAAATCACATTTCTGGACTTTACTATGAGTTTGTGTGTTTTTCTGTGATTTCAGGTATTTTCTGGCTGAAATTGACGGACTTGAGCAAAAATCAGATTCAGAGGTTGAAGAAGGACTGCAGATGCTGCTGGATTCTAACCTTCCTGCACTCAAAGTAGATTTTCTGGAGCTACAGAACTCCAAATGGCGCGCTCTCAATTGCATTAGAAAGTAGACATTCAGGGCTTTCCAGAAATATATAATAGTCCATACTTTGTTCGAGTTTAGACGACGCAAACTGGCGTTCAACGCCAGTTCCATGCTGCATTCTGGAGTTAAACGCCAGAAACAGGTTGCAAAGTGGAGTTAAACGCCAGAAACAGGTTACAAACTGGCGTTCAACTCCAAGAGAAGCCTCTACACGTGTAAAGCTCAATGCTCAGCCCAAGCACATACCAAGTGGGCCCCAGAAGTGGATTTCTGCATCATTTACTCATTTTTGTAAACCCTAGTAAATAGTTTAGTATAAATAGGACTTTTTACTATTGTATTTACATCTTTTGGAACATCTTTAGTTTCATCTTTAGATCACGTTTGAGGGCTGGCCATTAGGCCATGCCTGGACCTTCATCACTTATGTATTTTCAACGGTAGAGTTTCTACACACCATAGATTAAGGTGTGGAGCTCTGCTGTTTCTCATGAATTAATACAAAATACTATTGTTTTTCTATTCAATTCAAGCTTATTCCGATTCTAAGATATTCATTCGCACTTCAATATGAATGTGATGATCGTGACAGTCATCATCATTCCCAACCTATGAACGTGTGCCTGACAACCACTTCCGTTCTACCTTAGATTGAATGAGTATCTCTGGGATTCCTTAATCAGAATCTTCGTGGTATAAGTTAGAATCCATGGACGGCCATTCTTGAGATCCGGAAATTCTAAACCTTGTCTGTGGTATTCCGAGTAGGATTTGGGAAGGGATGGCTGCGACGAGCTTCAAACTCGTGAGTGCTGGGCGTAGTGACAGACGCAAAAGGATCAATGGATCCTATTCCAGCATGATCGAGAACCGACAGATGATTAGCCATGCAGTGACAGTGCATTGGACCATTTTCACTGAGAGGACAGGATGTAGCCATTGACAACGGTGATGCCTAACATACATCTTGCCATAGAAAGGAGTATGAATGATTGGATGAAGACAATAGGAAAGCAGAGGTTCAGGAGGAACGAACACATCTCTATACGCTTATCTGAAATTCTCACCAATGAATTACATAAGTATCACTATCTTTATTTTATTTTATATTTATCTTTTAATTATTAAATCTCTATAATCAATTGAATCCGCCTGACTGAGATTTACAAGGTGACCATAGCTTGCTTCAAGCCGACAATCTCCGTGGGATCAACCCTTACTCACGTAAGGTTTATTACTTGGACGACCCAGTGCACTTGCTGGTTAGTTGTGCGAAGTTGTGACAAAGAACTAAGATTATGAACGTGCGTATTGAGTTTTAGCGCCGTTACCAAGGAATGGAATCGTCACGATTTTTGCGCACCACAGACGAGGAGAACAATAGTCATTCAAGTCCCCCGCTCAACCTTATCTCTCAACTAGTCTGGGCACAAGGCCTGCAGGGTAGGTCGTTGTACCACGTCCATAGGAACTACATCAGTAAATTGTAAAATAACCGTCACGTTCAGTTCATTACACAGGATATTTAACCTTTAGAGACAACTAAATAAAACTAAATCGTGTACCTCATGCAACAGTAAGCGATCAAACGCACCACACCATTAGAGGACCTTCTGTTCTTATTGGTTCCTACTCTACTGGGCCAAACCTATTAACCTGTTCACAAAGGAAAACAACCACATTCTCTCACTTTATGCAATAAAAGGATGAATTACCTAAATAGAAAGCACAAAAACTATAATTGAAAATAGTTACCTCACGGCCAGAGAAAACGTCCAGACCTATCTATCGGGTGGACACTAATGAGGAAACCTATGGTATATCCACGAAAGTAGGAGCGGAGTGCATCTAGCTATGCTCGTGGTATCTCGATGTGCTGCATGGCATAAAGAGTGGTACCCCCATGTAAGCACAGCAGATCTCCAAGACATACCATGACACCTCTGGAAGTCCTCTAACAGTGGCAGCCATTTGATATGCACCTGATTGTTTGACTTGCCATTCTTTAGGTAACCACCGATCAACAATAGGATATAACACCTCGTGTACTGTCGGAGGGTGGCTGCACCAACAGTAGCTGGGATATGCCGGACGCGGTCCCAAAGCCATGTCATCTTGATGGAAAATGATTCCTTCCTTTGCGCACCCTACTACTAAGCATGAGGAGGTCTGGCACCTGGGGTGATCATTCACTCACACCAATGCAGGTGGAAAATGTGGGTCTTCAGATACTAGCGCTCTACGATTGCAGTAATCAAGGAGTTATCAAAGATAAAGTCCCTGAGCTGCACCATGTCGCCAAAGCCAACCTCCATCAAGTAAGGGACAATGACGTCCGGGGGGTGCAAGAGTATGGCTCACTCACCTAGGGAGTAGTAGGCGTGGCCTCTGTTAAAAGATAAATGTATTTTAATAACAAATCTATTTCAATTGTAAAAAAAATTATTTTGACATAAAAAGAAAAAATTAATATAAACAATCATTTCATATTTCATAATAATTAACTATAAAAATCAAATATTTAAATAATTTATCAAACATCATGTAATATATTTAAAATTAAAATTGATAATATAAAATTTGATCTAAATACTTGCAAAAATAGAATAAATATTTAATAAATTAATTAATTAACATTTACTAATTTTTACATTCCACACAACCTAATAAATTCTAATAACATCACAACTTAATCTACATGTATAACAACACTGAATCTATAAAGATACCTTAACTATAATTACATGCTCAATTACTTAAAAGAGAAAAAGGATCAAAACTAACCTCGAAGTCGATCGCTCCTGCAATGTGCCAAGTTGCGTTCAGGTGGTTGAAGTGTCCGTCTCATGCGCGCCCACACGCGCCATAAAATATGAGTATCTCACAAATATCAAGAGAAATGTTCGAAAAAAAGGAGAAATAAAGGTAATGGACAAAGAAATTGACAAAAGAGGCACTGTGTATGAATTCTTTATATAGTGGCGCCTAAGTTTTATCTTGTTTCATAACACGTTTACAAACGTGATACGTGCAATAATAAATGTGTCTTATCTCGTTTACAGTATAAATAAGATATGCACAATCTTATTTTGTTTATACTATAAACGAGATAAGTAAACAAATATAAATCGATAAAAACGTTATAAATTACTTATTTTAATAAATAAAATATTTATTTTATTTATTTAAAAATAATCAGTCGAACCTGGATACTTAAGATACAATATCTTACCTTTGTCATTAGGCTAAGCTATTCCTTTGCAGGCTTAATAATATTAAGGTTCTCTTTAGTTTTGTTACTTTTGCAATAATATTCCTTTGGCGCACCCAAAGCCACAAACCATCACTATCATTATCTCTTAAGAGAGGCTTCGTTAGCACTTCCTTTTATTGCATTGTGTCACTGAAAGCATTATTAGAACTTAGAAGGACTATGATTATGGAGCAAATATACAAAACGCGTGGAAACTTATTATTAAGAATAGTCAATTGGAACTTCAAGTTTGTGGTGTGATTGCAATAACATTTTTCATTGCCATTTCTATAAATACCACTCATTGAAGATAATAATGATGGTGATGGTTATGGACGCCATTGACCATCATTGTTATTATTAATTGTTTGACAATTGAAAAGAAAAATTGAACGTAATACTTAATTCTAAATATATTTAAAGTTATACTACATTTTTATTTGATTGCACAATTGAACATATCAAATTTTAAGGTATTTCGAATTTCTTGTTGAGACTTTGATATAATATGTATTTCATTCTTCCTAATGCAAAGAGATCAATAGATGGCCTAGTACAATGTCTTTTCTTTTTGGTGAACAAAAATGGCCTAATATATAATAGAAAAATTTTTAAGTATACTGTCATATCGGTGTTTCAGTGATTTTTAACCGTTAATCTTAATTATAAAAAATATATATAATATATATAATTAAGATCAATGGTTAAAAATCATTAATACACCGGTACGACGGTACACTTGAAAATCTTCCTATATAATATGAGAAAGTTATCACGTATTCCTATGTCACAACTAGAAAATGGATTAATACAGACAGATTTACAGACGGATTTGGTCTTTATTACAGACGGATTTTTAGTTACCGACGAAATTACCGATGAATTTTGTCCCTCTGTAAAAGCCCCGTCGAAAATTATTTACTGACGGATTTTTTTCCGTCGAAAAATTACAGACAAATTTTTACCCGTTACCGACGGATTTTCCCTCTGTAAATTTTCTGTCCATTTCTCAAAGGCAACGAACTTTCGGACGGATTTTCCATCTGTAATTACAGACGGATTATTACAGACGGATTTTTCGACGGATTTTCGGACGGATTTTCCGTCTGTAACTTGAACTTTGGAAAATCATCCCACATTCTGATTACAGATAGAAAATCCGTCTGTAAATCCGTCAGTAAGGTAAAATAGAATTTTTTTTATTTTTCTAATTGCAAAATAAACTTGTTTTCATACAAAATAAATATAAAAAAACTCAACTCAACTCATATAAATTATATATTATTTTTTTCTTCTTTGAGATATATGAAAAATAGATTATCTATATAATATTTCTTTGCATATAACTCTACTTATTCAATAATATACAGTTATACATCCATATGGAGTGAAAATTACATCCATGTCTCACAAACATTAGTCTCACAAACATTAGTAGAGTAGTATCCTTAGAATTTTCTAAAATTTCTTGAACAATGCAAGCTAGAGAATGTTCTGAATATTCAATGTTCTGAATCTCTATTAGCTTTATAATGCTGATCTCCACATAAAGCAGGTTGCTTGTTTGATAATCTATGACTCTATGTATCATATAAATTCAAAGGGCAACTCACCTCAGAATAAATAACTAAAAGGAATGAACAACATTTTGCACAATATTCTTTTATATATATAATACATCATAAGATACAATTGTGAACCAACAAATTTTTCATGTCACCCAAGACTCTCAACTATAAGAGAATACTAGAGAAGAGGAGCATAGTGTTATAATCAGAATACTTCCTAGGGTATATTGTAAAGAGGTAACCGTTATTTCAGAGATTTTAATTGACAAAAACTCAGTTCATGCAGGATGAGTGGCTAATTGTTTGCCTCCCTCAGCATATTCAAGATGGCAAGGAACAAGTTCAGAATGTCAAGATAGAGAGTGACTGAAGCCCCAATGTACTCATCATAAGTGAAGCATTTGATCAGGTTGTCAGTGTCGTATATAATGTAACCAGAGAAAATCATAGCACCAATTCCACCATAAATAGCATGAGCTGCTGGTCCAAAGGGGAAGAACATCTGCGCCAAAGGACAAGGAGTCTTAAGTAACATGCAAGTCGACAAGAACCCAATACTAGAATGTTAAACTAACTAATTGGAGATTTATAAAACCACATATAAAAAAAGACCACTGAGTACTCCATCCATCCGTCCATTCCATAATGATGGTTGTTTTGACTTTTTTGGTACATTGACAAAACAATCCATCTAGATACAATTGTGTACAAATGCATTGGTTTATGAATGTAACTAAAAAATCAAAATGATCATCAATGTGGAACAGAAGGATTAATTACTATAACTCAATGAAAAAGGGGATGGATTCTATTCTAACCTGCATCATGCCAACGAGAAACAGGGTAAAGAGACTAGTGAATAAAAATGGGCCAAGGAAGCTAAAATTCTTGCCCTTCTTGGAAGCCTAAAAGGTATAGCCAGTGAGTGAGGAAACCACAGCAGAGGTCAAAATCAAAGCCTCAAGCACAATTTTTCCTGCAATAATTTCCATTAAGACATGACAAAAATCAGATAAACCGTAACAGCAACAACCTGCAGTGCTGCCGCAAGTTTTGTTAAGTAAACAAAATTGAAGTCCATGAAATGATCAGATATCCTTCAAAGAATACATCTATAATTACTAAGCTTGGAAATAGCTACTCCAAGATTAGCTGATATCTCACACCAATCTAGCAAGTGTTAACCGTAAATGCAACTAGAACCAGATCAGAAAATACTATATCAGTCTCTATAGAAATTAAATTATGACAACCAAGCTTTTTTATTTAATATGATAATCAACAGTTCTCTCAAGCTAGCAGAATGGAACTTTAATAGAATAATATAATACTTGCTAGTGAAACCAAAACCTGAAAAATAGAGAATATTATAGCAAATTAACATGTTTAGATAGAGATCTAACACGCTATGAAAATAGGAATAAATAAAGGCATTTCATTATGTGAACTAATAACTTACCAAGGAGTATGCAGAATAAGCCAAATCAGAAGCACCATAGTTCACACCATCAATTAAAATATATTTTAAATTATTGCTTAAAAGGTCAGCACAAAAAAGAAATATTAATGATACCAAAGCAAAGTGGATGCAAAGAGAAATATCTGCATAAGCACAAAATCCACCTCCTTTTTCTGCAGAGCAGTGATGAAATCCTCCTCCTATGTTAATGGCCCATCCTCTCTCTTTTGCAAGTTTTGCAGACAAAATAGTTCCACCAACCTACTGCAGTAATAAGAATAAGTCTTGAATTTCAGAGAAGCTAAACAGACAAAACAAGAAAAATGAACAAGGGAAAAGAAAGTTACTTCACCTGCTTCCGAAATGGATGAAGAACTTTTTGTTGCACAAGACAGTTGGGAAATAACCCCACCGGAGGGACCTACGTTTATTATTCTATATCAGTGAATATTTAGCATGTCAACTGCATAAAGTTCCAGCAATTACTAATTTTGTACAAAATAACAAAATAATAAAAAATAAATACACAAAAGCATTCCAATAAATATGTAAGTTTATTTTCTTGATTTCTTCCTATTGTACAAAAGGAAAGATAAAGACTAACTACATACCCTTTCATGCAAGGGCACCATAAGTAATGAAAATCAAGGAAAGATAAAAGAAAAGTGTCAAGCTAATTTAACCAATCAAACTGAAAAGTGAGACATAAAAAAAATGCAGAATTCAATTTCCTATGATTTCTTAGCAACCAAACAGTAACGGAAACCAAAAAATAAAAAAGAAGCAGTGCGTTTGTGTCTTGAATCCTTGATCCAATAAAAGTGAAACATCTCTTCAGAAAGGGGAAAAATGAATACAAATTAGTTCCCTGGAGATAATTTTAAAATACAAGAGAAGATCAATCTACGTTTCTAGTATTTCTATAAAATATCAATCCATAAAAAAGAAATCCAGCACATCATTACTTTACCTATCAAATTCTAATTCTATACACATTGGCAAAAGACTAGTGACTCAAATTAAAATTAAAGTTTAAAACTAAAAGCTACCGGTTTCTAAAAATAGGACACATACCGTTTCTCCACCAGTCCATAAGTCTTGATCATCAGAACTCAATACACCAGCCATTTCAAGTGCAGATCTAGCCAACTTAAGATCTCCATGTAGATCTCCAACTATTAAACAAAAATTGGCTCCGGTGAGATATATAAGAGACAAAAAGCATGCATTGCTGAAAAACATTATGTCTAAAACTAATTAACAAGAAAAAAACCTATAAGCATGTTAATAGAATCAATCAATGGAAAACATCCCCATCCATTGAAACCTTCACTTTGACATTGAGAATTTCATACTAGAGTTCCACCATATAAGAGAATCAAATAAAATAAAGCATGTATGCAGTTCATCATATAGTCTAAAATTTTCAATAAAAGCAATTAGTAGTAAAATAAGTGCATTGCTGATCCTATAAGAATTCCATCATGAAATACTTGACAGTAGATGCACATAAAGATGTGCTTAAGAGATCAAAGATTTCCACGTCATTTTCTAAGAGATTACTTCCACTTAGCTAACTCCAATTAGGTTACTCCAGTTCAACTTTAAACAAAAGAATTATTATTCTACATTTGCTAGGGAAAAAAATTCATGAGAAAGACAGGATGAATATGATCCCCATTTTGAAAATGCAAATAAATATTATTTCAAGCATTCAACCAACAAGCTTAAGGGTCTTCCTAATAAGAGCAAGCCATTTCCTTGCAGGGCCATTGTCTTCTATTCCCAAAATGTTACCAGCAATAAGAGGTACAATTTCTTGAAACCTGAGGCCAAAAAGAAAATGCAAAAAATTTCTCAGCAAAAAATGTTGCAGAACAAAAGGTGACTTGCACATTATACAACCGGCATTAGTAATTTACCCAAGAACATAGATATCAGCGGGTGGAGAGGTGTGAAGCCAATCTTCAAGGTTCAAATAACTTGGAGGTGACTTCCCTGCTACATTCCAAATGGCAACAAAGATTCTGCATGCAGAAGGAATAAAGAACTCAATAAAATAGAAGATCCTTAGTTGTTGTTGTTAGAAGAAGATAGTTTAGTACAACACAGAGCTACATGAACCATACCTATAATTATAAAACCTTTTCCAACTATTTTATTTAAAACCAAGGAAAGAGAAAGTAATGTGATTGACGACAAAATTTAAAATACCTCAAAAGATATTTAGCACAGCTTATTCTAGTATCCTTTGAAATTAGATAATCAAGAAGCACTTGGTGATCATAATGTATCTGCAGATCAACAAGTTATAGACAACATAATCAATAGATAAGATTTTTTACTTCTTTTTAACTAAATAATAAAATGGATAGAATTGGAGAACCTATCTGCGTGCTATGGCTACATTAACACTTGCCTCTGAAAGAAACAGGTGGAAAAGGTGCAGGTGGAAAAGTATATATAGCTGTGAAGACTTTACCTGAATCAGTGAACAATATATTCCTCTTTTATTAATTTAAAAAAATTCTGCAGTAGAAAGTAGAAAAAATACTTTAAAGCCTTCAAGGTATTTACCTGAATCAGTGAACAATATATTCCTCTTTCAAAGCCTTCAAGGTCTTTACCTGAATCAGTAGAAAGTAGAAACCTACCTGCTACCAGGTACCAACCCCAGCAAGAAAGGAAAGTGAAAACAGAAAACCTAATCTAATCCTATTTCTCAGCTATTCAGAATCAAAACCTAATCTAATCCTATTTTAACAACCTAAAAATCCAATAATCAGAAAACAAATCTAACTAAAGTAATTACTAAAATCAAACTAACTAAACAAAATTAATTGAACTCAACAGAAATTAATAGAATTTTGAAACCAAAACCTGGTCTCTACGGTTCGAACAGGGGGAAAGAGAGAGGTGGAACCGCGGCTGATGGAGGAACTGATTTTGGTCGCCACAGAGCTAGGGCTTGCGCGAAGGTAGCCGCGGCATTGACTGGAGGAGATGATGGCTGTAGCGCTGAGAAGATATGCGAGCTTGAGGGGCGGTGGTGGTGGAGCTTGAGGTTGCTTTGTTCTGCGAACGAGAAAGAACGAGAGAGACAGGGGCTGTGTTCTATTGGTTCAGTGTTTAAAAAAGAGGAGAAGAAGGAGAAGGTAGCTGCGGCAGTTAGGGTGGCCGACGGTGGTGCTGTGGATGAGGAAAGGAGAAGAAGAAGCTCGTGGAGGGAGAGGGGAATGCTAGGTTTAGCTCCTTTGATTTGGTGCTGTGAATGAATGAGCTCGGGCACAAAGGATCATAAATGCGAATATCAAACATTTTCGACGGAAAAATTTTAAATTACAGACGGATTTTCTGTCTGTAATAATTTAATAAAATGCAACTTTTTTTGTATTTAATTACAGACGGATTTTCTGTTTGTAATCATTTCCCACGAAAAAATTAATTTTTTCGACGGAATTATCGACGTATTCTCTTTTCCGTCTGTAATTTATACTAATTCATTTTTTTTGTTTTTCGACAAAAAATTTCTTTGAAATTCCGTCTGTATTTCTGTGGAATAAAATTTGTCAGAAATATCCATCTGTAATAACTAATTTTCTAGTAGTGTGTACGGTTGCGGAACTACTTCATGTTCCTGTGTACTATCAAGTTTTTAGCAATATTTTTGTCTTCTAGTGAGCTTTGAGATTACTATATTAACCCTTGAAGTAGACATGAAATTATGCAATTGGCCAGCTGAGAATAGTTCACATTGGAATAGCAAGATAGTTAGCTTCAAATGTTTGTGGATTAATTATTGGCCTAATTTTAACCGAGTCAAAGTGTATCAGAATAGGTGATAGAACGGCTCAACATTCCTCATTTGCAATATACAATATTTGAAAATATTTTAATTTTTACGTAAATTTAAAAACAATTATTTTACATATTAATATTATTATAGAGCAGTAATTGAATATGTTAAGTGACTAATATTGATAAAATTAAACAATTTGTTAATAGGAAGGAAATCAAGTATAATTAGAGTAGATATTTATACAATATACAAAATAAATTCTATTCAATCTGTATTTATAAAATCTTTTAAATTTATTCTTTATCAATTTATTTAATTTGTATTAATTTTATTTTATTGCAAAAATATTCTTAAATAATTATTGGAGATAGATGATAAAAAAATATAATTATAAAAAAATAATGTTAAAATTTAAATATGACTATATATATATATATATATATATATATATATATATATATATATATATATTATTGTTCTCAAAAGTATCTTTTCTTTGTACTTCTTTTCTTTTATTTGTCTGGTTAGTTTACTATTATTTTATTCTTTTAAATTATAGTATGAAATTAAGTGCTGTCTTTTTTTTTAAAGTAATATTCAAACTGTATTCTCTTATTATGTTGTTTTAGTTCTTTTGTATTTTAAAATTTGTTAAATTCTTTTATATATTTTTTATTAGTATATCCATATATATGAGAAATTTTAGGGGGTCAATAATTTTTGGGCAAGTTACCAAAATAAAATATTTGGGCTCTAAAATTATCGAAATACAATTTTTGCAGTTTGGATATGAAAATGAAACTTTCTATAAAACTATGTAAACTGCTGATGGGATCCCACGGTTTCAAAATACACATAAACTGCTGATGGAATCCCGCAGTTTACATTGAGCACGAATTTGTAAAGAAACCGTGATAGGGGTCCCGCGGTTTCTGTGTGAATGGCAAATAGGCATAAACCGTAGAAGGAGTCCAGCAGTTTATAGTTGCACAAACAAAATCGATAAACAAAATCGCATCAACTTTACCTAAGAGAATCAAAATTACATAGAGAAACACAAATAACAACGATATTACAGTAAGACTAAATCAACAACATAACAGTAAACATTCAGACCAACAACATAACACACCAATACATGACAGCAAAATAAATAAAGACAGAACAATAAAACCTAAACACAAAGATCTAATTGACACCTATGCATCGGCTCCGGGTGCAGCACATCGTTGGGGGCAACTCCTGCGAGTGTGTCCAGTCTGCTTCATAGACCACAACGCTTCGGCCTAGCAGTATCGGCCTCATCCATGATGTTACGGATTCTGGTAGACCTCGGTCGCCCTTCTCTGGCACGTCTCATGTTAGGATCAGGAACGATAGTCGAACCATCATAAGGTAGCCAGAGACCCTCTGGAATAGGAGGCAGAAACCCCATCCGATCTGATATACACTAAACACCTCAATCATGGTATAAACTTCATGAATGTATGTAGCCTAGTCCAGCCGGAAATGAGCACAACATGTAATCGCATAGCAGCACGGGTAATGTAGAGCCTGGAAGTACCCACAGTCACAAGTGCGATCCCTGCAGGAAACTCGATACATACCTAGCGAGAAGTTACAGGTAGGTGTCGTCTCTGCAACAGTATACTCAGACTGATGTCTGTCAAACAGAGTAACAGTGAAGCACCTCGAATCCTTTAAGTTGCGCTCTATCGCCTTAACCAGCGCCTGGCAAAATCGGTGGCCAGACCCCAACTGAGTCTCTGCTAACTGTCCTCGGATGACAAAAAGCTCTGCTAGCCTCCCATATGTCGACTTCACTAGTGCAGTGACCGGCAGATTTCGTGTCCCCTTCAACACAGAATTGACACACTTGGATATGTTTGTCGTCATGTGGCCAAACCGTCTGCCTCCATCTTGGTGCTAAGGCCACTTGTCGTACTCCATTTGGTTGGCCCAATCACACATGGCCAGATTCTCAGTCCTCATAATATCAAACCAATAGTCAAACTCGACCTTAATCTTGGCATATGCGGCATTCACGAGCAGCCACCTCGCATGGTGATTTTATTAATTATATATAAAATTTTAATATAGATTATATTTTTTAATAATTATTAAAATATATTTATAAAATAAATAATATAGCTTTAATAATTATTTAAGAATATCTATACAACAAACATCATATTTATATATATGAAAAATGATAATACCACTCTTAATTTAATAAGTAATAACTGCACTTTCTCTTAATTATATATATATTTTATTTTATCTTCTTTCATCCCCGATAATTATTCAAGAATATTTATATAATAAAATAAAATTAATACAAATTAAATAAATTAGTAAATAATAAAATAAAAAAATTTTAAAAATATGAATTAAATATATTTTTTTGTACATAGCATGCAAATCTACACTAATTATACTTAATTTTGTTTTTATTAAAAATTCATTTAACTTTATCAGTATTAATTTCTTAATATATTCAATTACTTTCCTGTAATAATATGAAGATATAAAATAATTGTTTTCAAATTTACATGAAAATAAAAATATTTTTAAAAATTCTATATTATAATGAAAATGTTGAGCTGCTCCATCACTTATTCGTGTAGCTAATATTTTTTCACAATTTTTTTTTCATGGCATCACACAAAATTTGGAGCCAATTTTGAGTGAAAGCAATAAAAATGTAACTAAAAGGCTCAATACTATATCAGCTTGGCTTACATACAAGATACAAGCCAGTAAAGCGCCTTTAGTACACAAAACAAAGCTACTTTCCAACCGGCTTGGACAAGCAACGAAATTTTGAACCAATATAAATTGACCAAAGTATGAACCGGTTGCATGCTCAGCGTGGATTCTTGCAGGTGCTGTCCACATCAAGGATTTTTCATCAATTTAAGCCATTTATATTTTTTAAAGTATATCTGAAAGGTTTAAAACAGGAGAACCAAATGTTCCGATAAGTATAACGGAACACTTGAACATCTTCCTATAATATGTTTAAGCAAGGGTAGTTTCAATTTTCAAATTAGTATTTTAACCAAAAAAAAAAATGTAGCCTGCTAAGTTAACAACATGAGTACCAATAAATCAATATCGATACGATCAAAATTATTTGTCATAAAAACTCTTTACAAAATTATTTGTCCTAAAAATTTAAGTTATTAGGTAAATATACATAAATCATTATATATTTTTTGTTGGGAAAACTCAACAAAAGTTCAAATAAGAACCTGTCTAACAACGAAAGTATTAAAAATAATTTTTTCACAATCTGTGCGATTAAATAGGCAATACCAAAGATACTCCAAACAGCAAATATAATGGCAGATATTAAATAATCAGACACAAAAATTTTAATTTGAAAAAACCCCCAAAAGAGGAACAAAAAACCCACGGGACCTAATCCAGTAAAATATTCCACTATCAAAATAATGGGTACACAATCAATCTTCCTAGTAACACTAGGGCATCTCAACAATCAACAAAATACATCATCAAAATTGATGGAATCAACATAAACCCTCTACAAAGTGGCTATCTCAAATCAAACAAAAGAGAAGGCAATACAACTAGTAAGTTATATCCTAATGTTCATCTTTACACTAGGAATAACATACTAAAATTTCATGAGAAATGGAGTGAGTTTACTGGTTTAATCGGATCAAAATGGCATACCTTTTTTCCCCCAATTTCCTTCTTCTCTCCCTCGAAGCTTTCTGCGTGCTTCGTTTGCTTTCTTTCAAAATTGAAAGAAGCCTCTCTCTCTCTCTCTCTCTCTCTCTCTCTCTCTCTTTCTCTCTCTCTCTCTCTCTCTCTCTCTTGTGGCTTTTTGCCACTTTCTTTCTTTATTTTTTTTATTTTTATTTTGTTTTAAAGGTTGTATGGCCCCACTTGAGGTTGGGGACCCACCAACAAATCTCCCTTTCACCAACTCAAGTGGGGATAGAATGCTCTGCCAAATCCTCCTTCTCTTTGTAGGAATCAAACTTCATTGTAGGTAAACTCTTAGTCATCATATCTGAACCAATATCATCAGTATGGATCTTCTCAAGTGCATATGACTTCATCTCAAGCGCTTGACATATCCAATGATACCTCACCTCTATGTGCTTCGATCTGGAATAAAACGTCAGATTCTTGCTGAGATGGATAGCACTCTGACTGTCATAAAATAACACAAACTTCTCTTGATTGATGCCTAACTCTTGTAGAAATTTCTTCATCCATAAGAGTTCCTTAGAAGCTTCAACAACATCAATGTATTCTGCCTCTGTAGTAGACAAAACAACACATTTCTGAAGTCGAGATTGCTACGACACAGCCCCCCTGCAAAAGTCATCATATAACCAGAAGTAGACTTCTTTGAATCAAGATCCCCATCCATATCTGCATCTGTGTAACCATCCAACACAGGTTGGCCACTCTGATGGAGGAAAATTGTCAGTAAAGAATTTCTCAATGAAATCTCGTTGCAAGTATAGTTCTAAGCCAACAAACAATCCTCAATCAAAGTTTAATATGGTTGTCACAAGTACAAATGTAACACCCTAATATTCAAATCCTTATGCTCGAGTCATAAGTCAATGATATTACAGTGGTACGACTCTCAGGTGGATTTTTAATATATAAAAGTAGGTAATTTCAAAAGGAGTATTAATCGAGAAGCCTGAAAAGAGTAGAAATAAAATCGCGAAGACGTATCACTCACGTTTCGACAACAAAAGATAAATCGTGAAGCCGAAAGCGATATACGGACAAGGCGTAGAGGAGATTAAGAGGTAGATAACAGATAGATACATATAACATAAGTAAATAGCCTTAGTCACGACCCGCGAAGTTTAGGCCGGCTAGGGTACAATATGAAAGTAGTTGACAACAGTATATCCTAATCTCTCCCGAAGGAAACATGAGAGCCACTATAGGCAAATTCAAAAGAGTTCAATACATAATATAATCTTTTCAAAATAAAGGTGGAGAGATTCTAAGCAAAACACAAAGTAGAGAAAATAAAGATCTTCGCCGTCTCTCAGACGACCCACAACTCACTTCTGAGCAGCTGGACCTGTATCTGAAAAACAAGAGATATATACGGAATGAGAACCCCAGGCCCATGGGTTCCCAGTACGGTAAAAGTGCCAAATAAATACAATGCACTACAATAAAAACTCACTAAGCATCCTAAACTCCTTCACAAATTATCCATCCTAGGTCCTCGCTAATCCATGAATAGGCAACTGTCATAAGGGAGTGCTAAATCTAATTCATGTTTCACATGTTTTCCAACTCGCTAACTCTTCCACGAATCAGACTCAGAATCATAAGCAAAATCATCACCAGTTGTTCTACCTCAACAATTCTATATCAATACATCATACCTTCACCTGGAGCTAGTGAAACCACATCACTACGTCTACCCAAGGAGTTCAAATTATCTCATTCAATGATCATCATCATCATGCAATTGCATCATCGATTCATCTCAACAAGAACAGCCCTCAACATCCACCGACACCAGCATGAGGGCCTCCCAGTTGTACAAACACAAGCAATACAGGCAAGTAATACACAAATAAGGTACAAGTAGCACATAATCAGGTAACATAGCATATGTGATGTAGAAATCCAAAACAAATAGGCAAACCCAAACAATTCAAACATATGCAAATGATGAATGCCTGCCCTATGGCTGATGATATCATCTGTCGGTTATATAGCCAACCTGACATGTCCTGGTAGCTAACCATTGGACAGAAACACCCCTTGCGGAGCAAGTAGGTTTGAGCTACAACCCCCTTGCTACTGCCCGCTCAACCCAGAGCCAGTGAAATAACCACTACTGCGGCTACTACCCAGGCGGGTGTTTAAAAGCTCAACCTGGAGCGAGTGGATTCACCACTACTGCCGCTACTACCCAGGCGTCACAATCTCCGACCTGGAGCAAGTGGGACGAACCACAACCGTTGCTACTGCCCAGGATCTCAAAACATATATTCGTTCAGTTTAAAAGCAATCATCATTGTTATCAAATCTCAAACATTAACCTGGAGCAAGCGGGATGAACCACCACCCTTACTACTACCCAGGTATCACAAATACACATTTATTCAAAACTCCATAATTAAACTCATTTATCATAAACATCCTTTCCCGTCTCATACCCGGAGCAAGTGGACAACGCCACTGCCTACTACCCGGGGTCACACATCACATTTCAATATTTTCCATTATTATCCATTTAACACATTCATTCATTAATCATATATGCTTTTATACTCAGCCATAACCAATAATGGCTTTGCCATAACCCGGCAATAACTCAGCCATCCGGCTCATGGTTCAATCAAGAACCAGCCATTTATCAATAAATATAGCCCTTCGGCTCAGGGGATACACGGTACTTCCACCGTCATCCTCCATATCTCATATAATCATCTTTGATCATCATTGATCATAACTTTTCCCCTTGCTTCACTCGCAAGTTACCACATCCCCTAGCTCCTTTCTTATTGCTAGGCATATCATAAAGATTTAATACATAAGGGGTGAGATCGGAGGCTTAGAAGCATGAGATTTGGCTTTTAAAACTCAAAAATCAACTTTGGCATGAAAACAGGGCCACGCGTACGCGCACTCCACGCACATGCGTGGATGCCCACAAAACTCATCGACGCGCAAGCGTCATACGCGCAGACGCGCATATTGAAAAATAGCCAAACGGCGCGTATGCGTCGGCCACGCGTACGCGTGGGTGCACTTGCGCCTCAGGCACAAAACTGGCACAACTCTGGCACAACTCTCAGAAAAATGGCTGGCCATTTGGTGCAGCGCATCGATGCGCCCGCGCACACCACGCGCACGCGTGGATGGTGCCTTCTTGAAGAACGACGCGTACGCGCCAAGTGCGCATACGCGTGGAGAGTCATTCTGCTAAAAATTTTCTAAGTTAAAAGCTGCAAAATTCACATATTCAACCCCCCATCTCCCGACGGACATAACTTTCTCATTTTAAATCGTTTTTCGCCCGTTCTTTGAAAGGCATGGACATCCCGGATCCAATTTCACTTCTAAATAAGTTTGGCACAAAACGAAAATCCGCAGTCCAAGTTATGTCCCGTCAAAGCATGCCCAAAAACCATATTTTCACACAAAACCACAAAGTGCCATTTTTAAAACAAGCCATTTTCAACTCTTTTCAAAATCAACCAAAACATGCCAATTTCTTCCCTTTTTGAAATCAATCAAAATATACCAAAATCAACATCAAGCCTCCTCAACTCATATATTAACATCTTACCACAATTTACAAAACCGCCATATAACCATTTTTACCCATTTCAATCAAATGGCTAAATTACAAACACATTAACATGTCATACATCCTTCCTCATCCCAATTTCCAACAATACTATTTTCAATCAACCATCATTATACATAATCAATATCATACTCACTATCACGTGGTTTCACCCACAAATCAACCTTAATCATTCCTCAAGCATATATCACAACATACATATCTCTCATGCATCATCATGCCATCAAGGCATCAATAATCATAATCACATATATGACCACATAATATATCTCAACCAAAACCAAACATACCTTATCTATATAATTTCAACCAAAATTACCAAATTCCACACTTCAACTCCTCAAACCTTATTATTCAATAACCAACCCAATCATTCATATATTCATTATCTGAAATTCATCCAATCACTTGTGTCATCATACAATGCACACGTCAACTTACCTTCCTTGCCTCTTTCCGGCCTCCGGCCCAAAATTCACGTCCTCCAGCCCAATTTCACAATTTAAATGCATAAACCACAAATCAATACTCATTACCCAATACATCAAATTTTCAATACACCAAGCATACAAGGCCACACAATTCTCAACCCAATCATTAATTCACATTACATACCAACTATGCATATTAGCACCAACCATTTACACAATCCAAACTTAATCCTAGGGGCATCTAGCCTAGGAATTCTCATCACACCACACGGTACTTAAATGAAACTTAAACCGTACCTCTTGTAGCTAAACCAATTGAGCCTCTTCTTTGGAAGTCTTCACCAACCTTAGCTCCAAGCCTCACCAAAGCTCCTCAAGCAATACCAATCTCCCAATTGTGCACCAACATCACCAAATACACTAACATAACCAATATCACATACATACATCAACCTAGGGCTCAAAAAAATGACAAATCACAAGGGTTTGAGAACTTCTTACCTCAGCCCATATGAAATAGGGATAGAATCTGCTTAGAATCCATGTTGGAGTATCCCTAAACACCCAAAATCACAAGATTTCAACACTAACTACCCAAAAACGTGTAACAGTGGGGAATTTCGAAAATTGGACAGAGATGAATGGAATACTCACCACAAAACTTAGATAGAATTGTAGAAGATGAGAAGAGCGACGCGTGGCCGCAAACGGCTCGTCAATCGGAGCTCCGTAGCTCAAGTTATGGTGGTTTGAAGATCAAAGAGAGTTAGGTTTTCTCTCTTCTCTTCTCTCTTCCCAAATCAGCGCCCCAACCCTTCCTTTTAGGGTAAAATGAGCTGAAATGCTCATAACTAATGTTTATATATGTTGGGTCTTGGGTCCACCTAAGTCCGGTTCACTTATTTTTTTCCGTTGGCCCAATTTTGGGCCAAAACCCTTTAAGATTAGCGCTCTAAATCGCACTTTAAAAATTTCTACCTCCCTTAATTATAATTCCTCATTTCTTAATCTTATTTACTCATAATCAATTTTCTCAACTGTAGTACCAGATAGATCTTAGCTGGTACTGCCGGTCAAAATTCTACTGCGCGCTTTTACGCAGAAAACTATGTTTTCCAACTCGAAAAAATTCACTGAATCCAAATATCATACTTAACTTATCAAATTCCAATTGCCAAATCTTCCAACCATATTCGCTCCTATTTAACTTATTATTTAATTAATTTCGGTTAGACTGGGTATTACAACAAACCCCAATAAAAATAACCGAAGTATTTAAACCTCGGGTGGTCTCTCAAGGAATTGTAGGGAAGTGTTCATGTTATTGGTTATGGGACGTATATTTTGGGGTTTTGTGATAAGGAACAAGAAACATAAATGACAAGAAAGTAAAAGAACTCAAATAGTAAAAAGGTCTTGTCAAGGGTTGATGGTTAAGGATCTTTATCCTTGTTACTAACCACAACATGATAATTGCAAGGATCAATCCCATTAAGTCATCCTCTAACAAGTGAAGGAAAGTCAAATGAGCTTTATCAATCCTAATCCATAAGTCCTAGCTACCTCACTAATTAACTTAGTGGAAGCTAGAGTCAATGGACACCAATCATCAATCACTTGGACATTAGTAACTCAAGGTCACCTAAGTTATCATCCCAAGCCAAGAACACAAAAATCTACTCTAACATCCTTCCAAGCATTTTATCAAACACTTGGAAGGCATAAAAGGAAAGTAAGATAAAATGACAACAAGAATAAAATCTAACAACTACCAATTGCAAGGAATTAACAACAACAATTCAATTAACAACATAAGAACATCAAACATTAAATTGCATCAAAGGAAATCCAAATCCAACAAAGGGTTCATCACCATAAAAAGAGGCAAAATAAAGGAAATAACAAGAGAGACTAGGAGAATTAAACTGCTAGAGCATAAAAATGTAAAAGGAACAAGATGAAAACAAGGAATTAAATCTAGATCTAAGATGCAAGTACCCTAAAAACCCTAATTCTAGAGAGAAGAGGGAGCTTCTTTCTCTAGAAACTAACCTACATGATGCTATCCTAAAACTAATTGCTCCCCCCTTGACCCCTCTTGAATTCTGCATGTAATAGCCTCAGAAATGAGTTGGATTTAGGCCTGGGAAGCTCAGAAATCACCCCCAACGAATTGTCTTTAATGAGGTCACGTGTCGCTTGCCACGCGTATGCGTCATGTCACGCATACACGTCGTTGACAAATGACCTTCTCACGCGCGCGCATCACTAACGCGTGCGCGTCGACTTAAAATCTCCACAAGCTCATTTCTTCATGAATTCTCCACTTACATGCTTTTCTCTTCACTCCTTTGATCCATTCCTGCCTTATATATCCTGAAATCATTAACACATATATCAAGGCATCGAGTGGAATCATGGTGAATTAAATTTAGCAAATAAAGGCCTAAAAAGCATGTTTTTAACCATTAAGCACAATTAGGAGAAATTCATGAAACCATGCTATTTCATTGAATAAATGTGGAAAAATTTGATAAAATCCTCTAAATCAAGCACAAGATAAACCCTAAAAATGTGGTTTATCACACTCCTAAAGCATAAACAAACTCTGGAAGTACCATTAAGGTATTTGAGAATCCACCTCACCACTTTTCCACCTCACCTCATTGTTGCGAACTCAGCTTGAAATGACCAGCAAGTGGAGTACTAACAAGTTTGGAATTACTCATGCTAAACCTCTCTAAAACCTTCTCAATATACTTCTGCTGTGACAACCACATTTTTCCATTCTTCCTATCACAAGTGATACTCATACCAAGAATTTTCTTTGCAGGACCCAAATCCTTTATAGCAGAGGATCTGTTCAAGTGTTTCTTAAGACTTTCAATCTTCTTAGTGTCATGACCAACAATCAACATGTCATCAACATAAAGTGAGAGAATTATAAAATCACCATCAGAGAATTTCTTAACATATACACAATGATCAGAAGAAGTCTTACTATACCCATGACCTTCCATGAAGGAATCAAACTTCGTGTACCACTGCCTTGGCGCTTGCTTCAACCCATATAAGCTTTTCTTCAACTTGCATACAAGGTGCTTCTTTCCTTTATCCTCGAAACCTCTGGTTGCTCTATATAAATTTCTTTACCTATGTCATCATGAAGGAATGCAGTTTTCACATCAAGCTGCTCAACCTCTAAATTCAAGCTATCTGCCAATCCAAGCACAATTTGAATAGAGGACATCTTCACAACTGGAGAGAAAATCTCCTCAAAATTAATACCTTTCTTTTGCTCAGAGCCTTTCACAACCAATCGAGCTTTGTACCTTGGCTGTGAGACATTTTCATCCGCTTTCAATTTGAACACCCATTTATTCTTGAATGCTCTCTTACCCTTCAATAGCATCACCAATTTAAATGTATGATTTTCATGCAAGGATTTCATTTCTTCTTGCATGGCCTTCAACCATCTTCTTTACGCTCATCAGACAAAGCTTTCTGGTAGCTCTATGGCTTTCCAGTATCAGTGTTCATCACATACTCATGAGGAGAGTATTTCTAAGAAGGATGACGCTCTCTAGTAGAACTTCTCAATTCAGGCTCAACTGGTGGTTCAGGTGGAACTTCAACATATGGTGAAACTTCTGCATTTGGCACCTCAGGTTGAGGTATAGGTTCATCATGCAAATCATCACCATCATTATTAATTTGTACATCTCTCTCATCAACAGGAGGTCTAGTGGAAGGACCAGGTTCATCATCAGCAGAACGTCTAACAGTTATTGCTGACTTATTTGTCTTGTCAAGATCTTCAATAGTTTGGTCCTCAAGAAAAATCACATCTCGGCTTCTAATTATCTTCTTGCTCACCGGATCCTATAATTTATAACCAAAGTCTTCGTGAACATAACCCATGAAGATATACTGCTTTGACTTTTCGTCAAGTTTGGACCTTTCATCTCTTGGAATGTGAACAAAGGCCCTATAGCCAAACACTCACAAGTGACTATAGGAGACATCTTTTCCTCTCTAAACTTTCTCTGGAATATCACCATTTAGTGGAATCGAAGGAGAAAGGTTGATTAAATCTACTGCAGTCCTCATCACTTCACCCCAAAAGGATTTAGGCAACTTTACATGAGAGAGTATACACCTGACTCTATCATTAATAGTGTGATTCATTCTCTCTGCAACTCTATTATGTTGAGGAGTCTTAGGAATCGTCTTCTCAAGTTTGATCCCATGTCCTTTACAATACTCTTCAAACGGACCCCTGTATTCACCACCATTATTTTCTCGAACACATTTCAATTTCCTTCCTGTTTCTCTTTCAACACTTGCATGAAAGTGTTTGAGGATACCGAGCACCTGGTCTTTAGATTTCAAAATAAAAGCCCACACCTTTCTAGAATAATCATCAATAAAAGTAACAAAGTATGATGCACCGCCTAGTGTCTTAGCATCCAAAGTGCAAACATCAGTGTGAACTAAATCTAGAACATGTGATCTCCTATGAGGTCCAAAACTATAAAATGATAATCTAGCACGCTTTTCAACAAAACAATGAGTACAAGTATTTAAAGTTGTACCTTTCACGGGAAGTGAGTGCTTCTTGGCTAAGACGCTTAGTCCTTTCTCACTCAAGTGACCAAGACGTATATGCCACAAATCAGAAGAGGAATTATCAACTACATTCACCTATTTTTTGCACAACTTTGCTTGTAACTGGTAGAGAGTAGTGAGACTATTGTCTTCTTTAGCAACAATGAGAGCCCCTTTGGTAATCTTGCATTTTTCACTACCAAAGGAAGTGCAATACACCTCTTGATCCAATTCCTTCACTGAAATAAAATTGAACCGCATATCTGGCACATGGCTAACATTCTTCAACTGCAACTTGCATCCCATGTTGGTTTCAAGCCATATATCACCCATACTAATGATATTTGATGAGACACAGAAGTTGGTGAATTAAAAATTATTAAAATAGTTACGTTGCAAGTATAGTTCTTAACTCACCGAAAATCTGCCTATCAATTTAGAAATATGTCACAGAGAGTTTAAATTAAAAATTACTGGGAGTTGGAGTCCCAGGTCGTCTCCCAACGAGTTGCAGAAAAGTCTGCTATTTTATTAATCAGATGTTCCAAAAGGTTGAGTTAAGTAGATAGAAAATTAAATTGAGAAAATTTAAGTAATATGAATAAAAGCCTTGACTGGGAGTTGATTAGTTGGAATCTCTATTATTGATGGGATGATTTCAAGATTAATTTATAATTAATGGTTGTTCTGTTTAGTTATCCTTTACTAGGTAAAGGAAAGTCAAACAAGTTGGAATGCTAGATCTATTCACGAGTTGCAACCCACTTAGTTCAAAGGGATTGGTGTTAGTGACTGGACAGCAATCCAACAGTTAACCCAATTACAAATTCTCTTTCAATCCTTCCAACACAAGAGTTCCTTTCAATCAACTCCCCATCAAGTGAAGAAACTACTCGCTCATTGTAAATAATAAATCCATAACATATGAAAGAGAATTAAAAGAAGACATTATTATTGGAATGGAAAATAAATTAAAATGGAAGAAATAATCCTTGTATTAAATAGTCATGAAAGTATTCAAATGACAAAATTGAACAAAGCAAAGAACATGGAAGAATAAAACCAAGTTAAGAGAACGAACTAGAATGACGAAGTCTTGATGAGGAAAATAACTCTTCTCAATGTTCCAATGCTAAGACCAATTAAAAATTAAAATTCTAAAACCTAGAGAGAAAAACCTAAAGGAGTAAAACTAGATCTAAAACTGAAAACTGTGTAGAATGAATGTTGTGTTTTGTTTCTGCATATTCTCTGGCTCTAGTCTGCTGTTCCGGGCCGAAAAATGGGTCGAAATAAGGTCCAAAATCGCCCCCAGCGAATTCTGCAGATTATGCATATCGCACATGTCACGTGATCGCGTCATCCATGCAGACGCGTCATTCGCGCTTTTCCTTGCCACGCGTTCGTGTTGCTCACGCTACCGCGTCGCTTTAGCTTTTCCAATCCGCGCGGCCACGTGAGCCATGCAGCCGCGTCACTGCGATTTGCTCTCCTTCGCGCGGTCACATGAGCCATGCGACCGCGTCACTTCTCGTTGGTTATCTCCTCAAATTCTTGTGTTCCTTCCATTTTTTGCTAGCTTCCTTTCCAATCTCCAACTCATTCATGCCCTATAAAGTCTGAAACACTCAACACACAGATCACGGCATCGAATGGAATAAAGGAGAATTAAAAATACACAATTAAAGTCTATAGGAAGTAGTTTTCAAACATGTAATAAATTCAGGAAGGAATTATAATTTCATGCTAATTTAATGAATAAGTGGGTAAGAATCATGATAAAACCACACAATTAAACACAATATAAACCATAAAATAGTGGTTTATTAATATCACACACTCCTTTATCACCCAATTTGATCTTGCCAAAATTTCCAGCAGTATAAGAAGTGAAAAATTCATGCCTTGGAGTGCCATGACATGAGGCACCAGAGTCCATAATCCAAGTGGAATCATCACAGACAAGATTCACATAATTTTCATTATATGTGATAAGAACATCTTCATAAACAATAGCAGCAGTTTCTTTATCACTATCTTTACCTTTGTCTTCGTTTCTTCCCCTTGATTGTTCTCTTTTCAAGAACCTACAATACCTCTTGATATTTCTAGGCTTGCCACAATAATGGTGACAAATGAACTCCTTTCTTGACTTGTACTTTTCTCTTGACTTGCTTCGACTCTCGACTTGTCAAAACTGTGAGGTTTTCTACTTTGACTTCTCCCCCCGTGACTCTAAAACAAGTGCTTCTGACTGGGAGGAGGTATTAGTCAATCCCCGTTCTCTTCTTCTGGCTTCTTCATTCAACATGCTCTCTATAACCATTGCTAACATCAACTTTTCTTTTGGAGCTGAGTTAGTTAGTGTTACAACCAGAACTTTCCAACTATCAGGCAAAGAGCTCAACAACAACAAAGCTTGCAACTCATCATTCAAAGTGATTTCATTATTTATCAGTTGGTTCACCGTCTCTTGAAAACCCAAGTGCTTTGGCATTGATTTACTTTCAATATACTTCATATTGATAAGTTTCCTAATCAAGAATGCTTTGTTTTGCACATTCTTTCTCTCATATAACTCCTTCAATTTCTTCCACATCTTCTTGGAATTTGTTTCGGTGTCAACATGTGGAATCATGCTAAGATCAAGCCATTGCCTAATCAAAGCAACTGCCTTCCGATTCAGCTTCTTCCATTCAGCATCGGATTTGGTACCTTTGGATTTATCACCCTCTACAGGATCATACAAGTCCTTGCTATACAACATATTTTCCATGAGGATCTTCCAAATCGAGTAATTTTAGAAATTCAATTTGACCATATTTGGCCCATAAGTATTTTCCTCCATTTAATCATCACAGAGATAACAACCAAAGCTCTGATACCACTTTGTTGGAAAAACTCAACAAAGGTTCAAATAAGAACCTGTCGAACAACGAAAGCACCAAAAATAATTTTTTCACAAACTTTGCAATTAAATAGGTAATACCAAAGATACTCCAAGCAGCAAATATAATGGCAGATATTAAATAATTAGACACCAAAATTTTAACGTGGGAAAACCCCCAAAAGAGGGACAAAAAACTCATGGGACCTAGTTCAGAAAAGTCTTACACTATCAAAATAATGGGTACATAATCAGTCTTTCTAGTGACACTAGGACATCTCAACAACCAACAAAATACATCATCAAAACTGATGGAATTAATATAATCCCTCCACAAAGTGGGTATCTCAAATCAGATAAAAGAGAAGGCAATACAACTAGCAAGTTATATCCTAATGTTCATCTCTACACCAGGAATAACATACTAAAATTTGATAAGAAATGGAGCGATTTTACCGGTTTAATCGGATCAAAATGACATACCATTTTCCCCAAATTTCCTTCTTCTCTCCCTCGAAGCTTTCTATGTGCTTCGTTTGCTTTCTTTCAAAATTGAAAGAAGCCTCTCTCTCTCTCGCGGCTTTTTACCACTTTCTTTATTTATTTATTTTTATTTTTTATTTTGTTTTAAAGGTTGTGTGGACCCCACTTAAAGTTGGGGACCCAACAAGATCTTCGAATATGCGGAAAACCTAAGGAAATT
Source organism: Arachis hypogaea (assembly GCF_003086295.3). Classification (NCBI taxonomy): domain Eukaryota; kingdom Viridiplantae; phylum Streptophyta; class Magnoliopsida; order Fabales; family Fabaceae; genus Arachis; species Arachis hypogaea. Next base: position 94,977,410 of record NC_092053.1, read on the forward strand.
TTTGTTGCAAGCTAGAAGTGATACCAGTAATTAGTGATATCATTTCTATCCCATCAAGGGGCTTTTCATGAACACTGAACAATATTAAGATATTTTTCTTTTCTTCTATTTTCTTTTCATGAATTTTGTTATTTTGAAAAAGGTAGGAGTAGTAGCGTGCTTTACTATATCCTTGCTAGTGCGTTGAAGTTTTAAAAGGGGTAGGAGTAGCAGATGCAATTTTAGAAAAAAAAATCTTGTAAAGATGAAAATTGATAGAAAGCTAAGTGAAATCTATATAGAAGAAATAGCTATAAGTATTAGTAGCTATAAATACTCTTATCTCTAATATTCTCTCTCAAAAATAATGGAATTCAAGGAGTGACTTTAAGTTTAAATTACACTTATTGAAGGCCTCAAGAGAGAATAAGAGAGGGATGTAGTGAATATGCCAACAACTTGTATTGGTCTATATAGTACCAATATGAATAACATTAAACTTGTCTTAATTCACTCTTTTTCTTACAAAATGTAAGTCTAATTTAAAATGTTTAGTCTTGTGATTTAGAATAAGATTTTCTATCAATAAAATACCCACTCATATTGTCATCATATAATGTTGGGAGTAACACAACTATTTCAACAAATTTTGCACACATAAGATTTGTGAATTAGTTGCAAACAAACCACGATCAACTACAAGATGCACTAATTTTACCGATGACCTTACCGATAATCAAGGTGTTGAAATTTAGTTTTACTTTGATAAAAGTGTATGGTCAAATCTGGCATTGGAAAAACAAAACCAATATTATCGATAGCGATAATAAAAAAATAATACCGATGGTGACATATGTCGGTAAATTGGCATGTGGGAAAAAATATTTAAAAAATAATTTAATATTACTGAGGACAGGATTATCAAAAAAAGAAAATGAATAATTTTTTATTTTTTTAAAATTGTCTATTACCAATATTTAGGCCATCGAAAAAATTGTTTTCTTTTTCTGGGATTTTATATAAAGTTATTATTTATGTAATAAAACACCTGTTATATCATTCAACTATCTAAAAATTTAAAATCAATTAATAATGTAAAATAGTAATTATTTGAAATAGAATAAATAGTAAATGTACAACCTTATTTTAAATTCAAATACAATGAAACAAAATAAATACCAAAATATCTTGAAAATTCAATTACAAATAAATAAAATCTGAACTACAAGTAAGGAGTCCAAGATGAAGTCATCATCATCACCCCCTGTTGATCCGTTACCTCCCTGCTGTAGTGCTGGTGGTGGCCAGTCGGTGATCGAAGATAAGATGAACGACGAGGTGGAGGGGAGGAGGCATGAGTGGCGTATTGCTAAACGAGCCACTCTTGAATATCTTGCTCTGAGTAGGTAAACCAGTTCACCTACCTAACAATATAATTTAGAAAGACAAGAAGTCATTATTCATCATATTTATGAATAATAAAATAATCAAATGAGTAACACAGTTTACAATTAATGTATAAAAACTATCTTCTTCACCGTCACTTGGTAGGTGGTGGATTCCTTTGTGTGCATAGATCCCCAGGTGTGAGATGCTTGATCAGCCGCGCCCTAGCTTGGATTGCCTGATAATCTTCTGTGGCCTAGTACTCCTTCTGTTGGGTGAGAATATCGTCTAGGGTCCTGTCTGTGGGAGTATCCTTGTTAAGGATATCTGAAAGCATCTCTAGAGGTGCTTGGTGGATCTCACCTGCCAAGCATTGTATATCTTCTACCCATCACCCTGGTTTAATTAAAAGTGTTGCTAAAATATTAAATGTAGGTGACTTTCATGTTTTTCAATATGAAACAAGTTTATAATTTGAACTTTAAAAAAAAACCTTTAATTACTTTAAACAAACACCACTAAAGATTGTGAATGAGATTTGAAGTCATGCTAAACTTGGGTATGATCCACTTAAATGTAAAACATAAATCACCTCCATCTAAGGGGAGCCCCTTAAGACAGGCCTATTATATGGATGTCACATCCTCTCTGGATGCTCCCGATATCTAGAGTGGCTAAGACTGTAGCTGGGGTTGGGGCTATGGTTACGGCTCTCGTTGTGGCTATGGCAGAGGCTGTGGCTATGATCATGTGTAGGTGGCACCCATATCTAAGAACTAACTCCGTGAATGAGAAGTCTGAATATCCTGATAGGGTCCAACCCCTATGATAGCTTTGCCCGTGACCCGGGTGATAAGGCCAGTGCTGCAACTAGAGGAGGGGTAGATGTTGTGGTGGTTTTAGGTTAGGTGCGTAATGACAAAGCGCCTAGGTCGAGTGGTGGTGCGCGAAAATTAAACTCGCACAATTTCACCGGCAAGTGCATCGGGTCGTCCAAGTAATACCTCAGGTGAGTAAGGGTCGATCCCACAAGGATTGTTAGATTGAGCAAGTAATAGTTATCTTGTTGGACTTAGTCAGGCGAAAAGTAAAGAGAGTTGTTGTTGTTGTAGGCGCATAAAACAAGAAAGTAAAGAAAAGAAGTTAAAGATTGGTAAAAAAATAATATATGGAAGTAGTTAAGGTTTTGGAGATGCTTATCTTTCTGGATCAATACTTCTTACTGAATTTTTTAATGATGAATGATTTATTCTATGGCAAACTTTAGGTAATTAAACTCCAATTCCTTGGCAGTTTAATCTCCTCTAATTCTCATCAAAAGCCAGAGTCAGTGGTCATTCGATTCAAACGAGGGTGAAGCTCAGCATTCTAGTTTAGCACTACAAAAACCTCAATTACCAAAAGCTAACCGAATTTTATGTCACATATTTAATTAGCCCAGATAGATTTGAGTTTAGGAGATGTATTCTCAAGCTGTAGTTCAATACTAACTTGTCAGGGACTCGCAAGAACTCATGTAGAAAAGAGGGTCATACTTTCGTTCCACCCTCAGTTCAATTGGATTGAAGAACAAAAATACATCTTAGAATAGAATCAAACATATATTAGAATAGAAAAGTAATAATATTAATCCATAGAAATAAGTAGAGCCCCTAACTTTAACTAGGAGGTTTAGTTACTCATACTTTACAGAGAAAATAAAATTAAAGTAAAGAGGATCTGTCTGGATCTTTTCCCATATATCTAAGTGATCTCCTCTTTAAATAGTAAATAGTAACCTTAAAAGATATTAATTTAAATTTAAAAGTTACAAAGATAAGGCTAGATAAGTTAAGGAGTGCTAAAATCCACTTTGGGCCCACTTTGGTTTTATGCTTCGGTCAAGCCTGGCATTCAACTTGGATTCTTGGCATTCAATACAGAAAAAAGGGGGTGAATTCGCTGGCTTCTGCTCCCTGGCTGGCGTTGAACGCCAGTTTTGGACGTTCAACTTGGGAGGTTAGTTCTTTTTGGGCGTTAAACGCCCAAGCTTGGTGTTTAACGCCAGTTTTGGCAGTCATTCTAGAAGAAAAGTATAGACTATCATATATTTCTAGAAAGCTCTGGAAGTTAGCTTTTCAACGCCATTGAGACTGCGTTAATTGGACCTCTATTGTTTAAGATATACTCGTTGGAATGCACAGAGGTTAGGATTAATAGCATCTGCTATCTTTTCTTCGTCTCTGAACAAGATTTTGCCAAACTTGCCCAAAATTTACCTAAAATCATAAAAATAACACAAAAACTCAAAGTAGCATCCAAATATGAAATTTGCACTAAAACATAGTAAAAATTAATAAATCTAACTAAAAATACTATGAAAATTCTAACAAAAAGGGTATAAGATGCTCAAGCATTACAATACCAAACTTAAACTGTTGCGTGTCCTCAAGCAACTAAAAATAAGATAGGACTAGATAGGAGAAAAAAATACATAAGGTTTTAGAGTTGTCAATGAAGCTCAGTCTAATTATTGAGTGGAGCTATTAACACTTTATTTCTGAATAGCTTTGGCATCTCTCTTTCCTTTGAAGCTTAGAAATATTGGTATCCCTTGGAACTTGGATCCAGATGATATTATTGATTATCTGCTTTAAGTTTTTCTTGATTCCGGATGATATTATTAAATCTCGACCTCTCGCCCAAATTAAATCACCTCGGCCTCCGGCCCAAATTAAGTCACCTCGGTCTCCGTCCCAATTCAAGACAATTCACCATCAAAACTCAATCCCAAAATAGAATCAATCACAAACACAAACAAATTCAAGGCAGACACATTTAAAGAATAGTTACAACAAGTATCACAATTACCAGTTAAACAGAATTCATCAGATAGGCAAACCAAAATACTTAGGCACACCCAAACAAAGCACACAAATGCAACATGATGCATGCCTATCCTACTGGCCGTGAGCTCACATGTCGGTTAAATCGCCAGAGCCCGACACATCCGGTAGCTAACCTAGACATTGTCTCTAGGTTGCGTATCCCCAGCAGGATCATAAAAAAAGGAGAATGCCTTTCTACCTTCTCCTGGAGGTATCACGAAGGAGAGTGCCTTTGAACATCGAAGGAGTGTGCCTTTCTACCTTACAACTAGTGAAAGATGTGGGGAAACCAATACGAAGGAGAGTGTCTTTCTACATTTTCCATATCCATACCATGACAAGAGAGGAAATCCTTCATCCTCAACTTGCCAAATCCGTAAGCGGGATAAAACCACCATCCTCACAACATCAATCATATTTAAAACTCATAATTCTTTCCTCAAATCAACTCAAGACAAAATAGGTTATTAAATTAGATCAAATTACCTTAAATCAAGATTTATTAAATTAAATTCCACGGCAAAGTCTCTGAATTTTAGGGGAGCGGCAACCAATCTTATTACCGTTCAATTAAATACCCGAAATATATTCCTCTTTGTAATTAATTAAACCAAATTCATTCTTTTGAAAAGCAAGTTAAATCCTCGTTTTTACTCGACCAAAACCCCAAACCATATCAAAACCATTTAGAGTTAAGACATTTCTAAAAGTCTCGAGATCCATTTCATTTTAACCAAATCAAGTTCTAAATACTTTAACTCCTCAAAACAAATTGCTTCAATTGAATAAATCAACCTAAACTTATTTTCAAACTCGTAACTTTTCCTCAAAGACTCGAAAATTGTTATTCTTAAATACTTATAAAAATTTCGACAGCACCTCCTTAAAACTTGGACTTTGCCACCCTTTATAGGTCCTATCCAAACATTTCTCAAATACTTTCTAACAGGTTCAAAACCAAATCATTTCCCAAATAAACACAAAATTCAAATTTTCAGCTATCAATTTATTTTCAATGTCAAACCACTTCAAAATCTAACCAACTTCAATATCCAACGCCAAATCAAGAAAATCAACATAAAAAATGTGAACACCCAATCAATTCCAGTAAATCAAGAGGCCAATTAAACATTCACCAACTCAACAAAATCAATCAATTAACCAAGTTATACGACGTTCTCAAATAATCAAAATATCCATCAAGCAAGCAACTCCATTAATCTAGAATAGCTCAATTTAATCCATAAGATTTACAAAAATCATAAAAATACATTTTTTGGCATTAATATCGACTTGTAACAATTCATGATAGTAACTTGAGTTTAAGAAATTGCCTCTACCTTGTTCGCGACTTAATTAGGAGACAAGCTACGCTTTTATTCTTATCTCCCAGCAGTGGCATTAATACCAACCATCTCGCAGCAACCACAGCCTCTAAACACAGTATGCAAGAACCATAGCTCAATCCTAAGACATTAACGTCACATAAAACTCAATAATCTATAACAGAACAGCGACAAAGAGGGGTTTTTGGAGCCAAAACAACTTACCACCCAAGAAAGAACCAAGAACAAAGCAGCGGCAGCTCCGACGGTAACTCCCGGTGGTGAGGAGCACTGACAGCAGTGGAAACCCCTTCTCCAGCGTCACTCTCGCTTGCTTTCCCCTTTTCCGACGATGGCAACGGCTTCCAACAACAATAGCAATAGCAAATCGACAGCGATTGAGGCACGGAAGTGACGAGCTCAGCCCTCCTCCATGATTTTCTCTCTCCTCGCATATTCTTGCTCAACGGTGCTAGGTGGCACGAGTCCGGTGACGACTAGATCTCCGACGACCGTGATGGCTTCGCGTAGCTTAAGTGGTGGCGACGGCTACAGTGTGACGGCGACTCCCTCAGTGCCTCCGTTCCTCTCATGCAAGCTTTCTCTCTCTATTTCCCTCTGCGACGGTTCTGCCCTCCCATGGCAGCAACGGATGCAAACTCCTTCTCTCTTCCCGATCTCCCGCTTCCTGGCAACACAGCGATGGCAACCATGGAGGCTCGGAGACAAAACAACTCGGCGATGATGGCGATGCTTTCTCCTCCCTTTCTCTTTCTCTTCTCCGTGGCTGTATGTGTTTTTGTGTTAAAAGAGTGTGTGTGTCTGTGTGTGTGGGGGGGTAAGAGAGGTGAGTGGCGGTGAAATGGTGGCTAGGTTAGGTTAGGGTTAGAGTTTAATTTGGGGATATTTGGGTTAATTATGGTTTAGTAAATTTTAATCAAATTAGGGTATATTGTATTGATTTGAAATCCAATTTAATCCTTTAAAATTACTTTTAAAATATTACTCAATTATTTAGAAAATTTTATAAATTCTAATAGATTTTAAACTTAAAGTATCATAAAATTTAATTTAATTACTTTTAGGAAAATAATTTTCTTTAAATAAAATTATCAATAAATATAATAAATTATAAATAACTTACTATTTAATTTTCAAAAATCTGAGGTCTTACACTATAAGCCCCAAGGTGCTAAAGGCTGCCTTGTAGAGCGGACTTCCATGCCCCCTAGCCAGAGACTATATCAATGTGGGACACCCACCATATAGACTGTTATTCACTGTCAACACATTATGTTTTAGGGAATTCTTTTTGTGCCACAAATGTACACAGTGGAGTAACCATATCTGGACGTAGAACCGGATAACGTTGGGTTGCGAATAGTTAGCCGACACATGAGTTCCTGACCTGCATAAGACTAAGCATGCATCGTACTTGGTTGTTGCATTTCTCCGTGTTGGTAATTACTTGCTTGTACATGTGATTATTATTTTGTTATACACTTGTGCCTGTACTTGTTTGTGTGAATTACTATCATAATAACCTTGTGAATGCTTAGACGTAGGCTGCGGACCACTTAGGATTCTTGTATAGTACTTTGCTGAGAACCTCAGGTTCTCACCCTTACCTTCTATGTAGGTAGATGGGAATAGGCGTAATCTTCTTTGAGTACCCGACGTATGCTCAATACATGGATCCCACGATGGAAGGCATGGTGTTTTGGGGCACTCCACGTACTCGTACCTACTACCTTCCAAATTGGCCATTCTCTCATCCCTTGCTCAGCCAAGACATCGACCCCGACATGTCGTATGATATACTACTATCCGAGCTCTACCTCGGCAGAGGCCAGTTCCTGTTCCCTTCATACTCTTTGAATATAGTGGAACCCGAACCAGAATCCCCGATGATCTATGAGCCAGAGTACCCACCATAGTTCAGTTCCGTTCAAGAGCCAATGCTCCCCGATGTACTTAGGCACGCTACCCCACCACCATCCCTTATAGCCAAGCTATTCGATAACCTTTGGGGAGAGGTCTACGGGCTGGGGATTTTTGAGGATTTGGATCACCATCGTTATCAGAGGAGGAGGACTCACAGATATGGATTGATCAAATGATAGCAGATCTGTACTCCAGTTCGTTTGAGATAAAAGTGGTAGATCTAATAGGGAGGCAAGCAACAACAACATCATGGGTGTGTCAAAGTGACTCTCTCCCTACTTTAGCATTGTGGTTCCTTCAACTATAAGAGATCTATGGCCAGTAGTAGTAGTAGTAGCAGAAGTGGTCTTTCCCCTTGTCTTGTATAGAGTTTCTCTAAGGCTAATATCTTTTGTAAAGATTTGAATAAGTTAAGACTGGTCTCAGAGTAGGGTGGCTCTTATGTGAGCATATTTTTGTATGAACTATGGTGATGTAATAAACCAAGCCTCTGAGCATATATATATATATATATATATATATGAATGTTTTCTATTATGTGCTTCATGTATTATTCGCCTGACTCATATCTATTCCGTTATATCTAGTTAACATGTGATTTCTTTAAGTGATATAGACTCATATCTATATATTTGGTATATGATCTAAAGTTCTTAAGGTAAGACAAATAGTGGCGTCTAGCCTCTAGCATTGGTCATGACGTGCTAGGAGTTGGGTCGTTACAAAAGACACACCTTGAATATGTTCTGGAAAATGTATGAAATTGGTAGAATGTGCACTCTCTTTCTCTCTCTAAACTCGATTGTCTTGCACTCTTTTTCACAAATAATGTTTTTCAAACTTTAACTTAGCTTTTTACTAAAATAAAATTTAAAGTAAGACCTAAAATAATGGTGGTAAAAAGTGCTGATTTCAAGTGGTCAAATGGGCTGAAAAACAAAAGAGAAGGGCATAAAAACAAGGAAGAATAGTCATGGCTTGTGTGTCTAGTTTATTTACAGTTAATCATAGTTTATTGTTCGGGCTTAAAATCTCTAAAGAGAAGGTAAGAAAAAGGAGAACATGGTCATATGTGAGGGAGAGATGACCGATTTAGTTGAGAGAGAAGAAAGAGAATTCGCAATTTCTAGGAGGCATACGGTAAGTATTAGGCTGAGGTTGGTCTTGGATCAAGTTTTACTGTTTAGTAAAATAATGAATGGATGAGGTTTATTCTTAAAAGATTAAATCAATAATGAGTGGCTAAGATTATTCCTAAAAAGACAATTACCAAGGAGGTAATATCCTGCGACAAAGTTTTATGGCATTCGGTGAATTAATAATTATCCTGGTATGAGAAATACTAGCATTAACTACAATCCTGGCTCTAAGATATCTCTAGAAAAATTTAGTGAGACAAGCAGACCAAGAATAAGTGTGTTGATTAAAAATTTTAGAAATTAGACAAACACATACATGCATTATATTATTAAAAGCATATCCATTTACTCATGAAAAAAAAAAGAAAAAAATTGTATAGAAAGGAAAAAATTCAAAGTAATAAATGTTTCAAATGACATTCTTAGTAGTAAGTGCATATGTGTTGTGAATTAATTAAGAATGCATGGGTATGTGTGTAAAGTGAATCATGGGTAACTAGGTTTGTAAATTAGGATTAAGTAGGTTGTTGTAGGTTAGGTAGAAATTTAAGCTAATCAAAGGTTCAAATTCTTACTCCACTTAACTAAATAATCCTCACTTTTACTCTAGCCCCATTACAACCCTCTAAAGTCCTCATGATATTTGTATGCATGCATTGAAAATTTTTTTATTGTTAGAAGAAGAACGAGTCTTAGAAAGCAAGGTTAGAAGAGAATTGAGAGATACAACCCTAAACACTAGAGTGATAAGAGAGTAAACACATCCGGTGAAGGTTCAAATGCTCAATTCTATGTTCCACCCATCATGAAAGATTACTTTGCAAGTTTGCACTTCTTTTAGAATTTAATTGATTAATGGGATTGAATTTCTTGATATCACACTTTTGCCCTCTATGCTTTATTGTATTTTTCGATACCAATTTGTTCTAACTAAGTAGATTAGATGTTACAAGATTATATAGAGTTTAGTTGGTGTTATCCTTGTTGTTTTCTCCTTCTTAAGTAGCATGAGGATATGCTATTCTCCACTTTTCTAGCTCTCTTCTTATTTCATTATCTTTTTCTCAACAACATTGTCAGACAAGACATGTGAGTTAGAAACACATTCATTCTTAGACTTACTAGTATATATATTCTCAGAAAAAGATACATTACAAGATCCAATGCTAGAATTTTGTTCAAGAACATCATTTTAATGACAATGAATCTATATGCATTACTATTTTTATCATACCCAATAAACATGCAATTACATGTTCTTGAACCTATTATGCTTCTCTTAAGATCCAACAATATCTTAGTCGAACAACTCCAAATTTTCAAGTATCCAAACTAGGTATTTTATTAAATTAAAGTTCATAAGATGTTTTTCTAAGTTTCTTGTGCAGTATCCTATTTTGTATGTAGCAAGCGAATAAAATTACTTCCCTTTACATAGAATAAGGTAGTAACAAAACTCACTAAAAGAATTAGATTCATGTTCACCTCCTTTATTAGTTTTTAGCCTTTTAATTTCATACTAAGTTAGTTTTCTACTTCTTTAATAAAACATATCACATGTTTTATCCTTAGTTCTTACCAATTACAACTTTATATATCTAGAACAATCATCAACAAAATAACATAATACATTTTTCTACTTTTACTAGGAGTATACTTCAAATCATTGAAGTCACTATGCACAAGTTCTATCAACTCACTATACCTAGCTAGTAATATGTTTAGAAGGTTTCCTAGTTATTTTTGTTTCAACACACACATCAAATGTATCTAAATTAAAATTATCTAACTTATTAATTAAACTCATTTCTTTTAATTTTAAAATATACAAAATATGAACATATTCAAGTCTATTATACCAAATATTAAGAGAATCAACCACGTAAATATAAGCTAAATTTCTTTGTTTATTATTATCACCAGTAATAACATTCAAAACAAATAGATCATTATTTTGTAATTTTTTTTACATAGACATTTTTTTCAACAACATGACAACATTATTATTATTATTATTATTATTATTATTATTATTATTATTATTATTATTATTATTATTATTATTATTATTATTATTATTATTATTATCATCATCATCTTGACTTTGGCACTGTTAAAAAGGTGGACTGGCGCAAGACAATGTTTGATAGTTGAAACATATAGCACATAAAATAACACAAGAAATTTCTTAGATGTCAATTTTTGTTGACATTTTGACATCCTACTTTTACCTAAAACGGAAATCTTGCTAGATTCTCTTAGGTCAATGATGAGCGAAAATTGAAGCTTACGGATACTGAAAGTGCACTAGATCGCTCAAGTAATACCACAATGAGTGGATATCGTTTTCACGAGGATTAAAAGATTGAGCAAGCAAATATTAGATTAAATACCTCATTAGATTAAAAGAACATGGATTGAAGAGGGCAAGATTGTGTTTTGCTAAGAGCTTGAGAACCATGAGTGCTTGAATGCTTGAATGCCACGGACAAAGAGTTTGAGTATTTATTTGAGAGAAGATAATGATAGTGAGAGTCAAGGACTTCAGAGATGTTTATGCTTTTAGAGAGATCAAACCTTCTTTACTTATCTTGAAGTTTGCAAAGATTTTTCACGATAAATCTTTAGTAACTGATTTCCAATTCCTTAGTTCCTCAGTTTCTCAAGCATTAATTAGTCGTCAATTAATTAATCAAGAGATTAAGCACAAAAACTTATTTGGTTTTCTAAAAAGATTTAAAAGTATTCCTTAGGTCGAATTACATGTCGCCTATTCAAGCTAGTCCTATCCAGTTAAATCTTTAGAAGAAAAACACAATTTTCAAAGTTTTTCTAATTCAAATTATGTCACTTATTCAAAATTGGAGTTATTGAAATCATGCATGTGTCGCACACTGATTGAACCACTATTCCTAGCCGAATTCAAAGAGCCATGTGAAAGAGTTTTCAAGCTTTAATTCAAATATCAAATTTTCCAATTATAATAAAAGAATTAAAAAGAGATTAGCATACCTTTTGATAACACTAATCTGAATGAAGAACGAATAACTCAATCATGAAATAGATCCATGCGAAACTTCAAAATAAAATAAACGTAGATTAGTTACTCATAGAAAATATAAACAAAGCTCCTAACCCTTTGACAAATGATTAGTTATCCATGGAAAAGGAAAGAAAACAATGAAAAGAGATTACAGAGGAGCTGGATGTCCCTCCCTATGAACAAAGTTCATTTATTTATATGCTAAATTTTAGAATTCAAATTTAAACTATCCTAATCTCATCTTCGGAGAGAAAGATAAGAAAACTACTTATCTTCCAGAGATAAAGATAGGGTACTACTTACTGACTTCAAATTCAAATTCTAAATGAACCAAATCCTTATGTTTCTAGAAAGAATTAATAACTACTCTTCTAGAGTCTTCAATGTTCTGGATGTGATTAAGACTTCTAAGGATGTGGATAATTTATGCTTGGTCCTTAATTGTTGCATCTGAAATTTGTGATTCTATTTAATTAGGCAAAGTCCCAAACTTTCCACCTTCCAGGAGGGGGTACATGTCGGGCATCCAAGAGGGAACAAGGGAGTCCACCATGCATACTTAGAGGCTTGGAGGGGTCCGCCGAGCGTGAGGGGTAGTCCGCCGGATGCAGGGCATGGCCACTGGGCGTGCTTGAGCATGGAGGGGTCCCGCCAAGTGTGCATCCTTGTCCGCTAGGCATGTTGCTTGGGTGCTTTTGGGGCACGCTTCTGATTTCTTAGACCATGCTTTTGTTGTCTTTGTATTTTTCTTGTAATAAAGCTTTAATTCTTGCTTATTTTGATTCTAAACATTTCTGAAAATATTACTCCAACTCCAAATATTTGATTATTTATTAAATTTTATTAGAAAACATAAGAAATTTAATTAAAACTCAAGAAGATGAATAAGAAAAGACCTTAAAACCCGCTTAACATTATGTGTCATCGGTCAACAAATTCGTCCCCATTGTTTACGAGAGAAAACTCAGAAAATAATTCCTTCTTAGCACAAATGTGCTTTGTGGTACCAGAATTTTTAACCCAATTGTTAAAATCCTTCACTGGGTAGCATTTGAAAACCATTGTTATTATGGCATTAACATTTTTGAAAATTTTCCTCAATAAAAAAATCTAACTAACTTTTCAAGTTGTGACATTTAAAATTTGGTTACAAGACTGTGATGAATTGTAAAGTAAGTTAGGCAAAAAGCGACATGAGTTATGTTGCATTCTTCATGATAGTTTTTAATTAATAATTTATTTATAAACAGAACATTATACACTGGGCATAGTGGTCTTTGCATAGTCATTTCAAACTAAAAATTACATAATGCATGTCACTTTTTATTGCAATAAGAATCACACATTTTCTAAATATCACATTTGCAACTATCTTTTCTCATTCACTTCTACTATTGCTTCCGTCTCCTTGGTTGTTATTCTTTTTCATTCTACAAGTTGATGCAAAGTGTCTAAATCTACCAAAAATAGAACAAATGCCTATCTATTTTTCGGGGAAAGGTTAAATTCTTTCTTCTTGAAGTGTGGTTTAGTGAGAAAATTATTTTCACTAGGCAAATTATTTTCATTCACAATCTTTGCAATATTAGCTTTAGTATACACTTCTTTATTTTATTACTCATTATCCATAGTTCTATTTTTATCCTCTATTTTAATATACTCTATGGTCTATTTTGTAAATTGATAATTTTTCTCTTTTGAATAAAACTCAATTTGTAATATTTTCATAAATCTGGTAATTTATCAACAAGAGTTTGAGAAACAAACATTTTAGGTAGAGAATCTCCTTTTATTTAAAAGTTTATCTACAAGCTTAGTAAACTCATTAAGTTGAGAAGAAATACTATTATCTTCTACTATTTGAAATGCACTGAAATTATGAACTAAAAATATTCTACTATTTTCTTTTTCATAAATATATATTTGTAGTAACTCAGTCTAAAATGATTTTAGCATGAACATGACGACAATAAATATCATGTAAATCATTAGTCAATGCTCTCAAAATTGTATATTTATATAACTTACTTTTCATTTCCCAATCTTTCAATGCTAGATCATAATTTTTAATATCTTCATCCGGCTTAGGAAGATAGGATTGATTCCTAAAAAATCTAATACTTCCAAAAACTTTTTTTGCCATTGTTTAAAATTAGTTCCATTTATCTTTGAACTATCAAAAATAATTTTTTATAGTAGCTAAAAGATTATGATCCATAATACAATAATAGCAATAATAAATCCTTAAGATTGTTGGAAGATAGACTTCGAAAATAATATTTTAGCTACTTTAGATACAAATAAATTTTTTTAGATAATTAAACTAGAAGAATATTAGAATGAGTTTACCACAAATTGTGTGAGGCATTTTTTCTTAAAGATTTATTATTACCCTAACTGTTGATAAACTGGCTTTGACAAAAATTCTCCAAAATTATATGTAAATCATCAAAAATACAGTATAGACTAATATTTTTAAAACACTTGGAGCCATATTACCTCGTTTAAAGTTTACTGCTTCTAACTAAAATTTTTCAAGCAAGATGTCTTGCTTAGGAAAAGAAAGAACAAGAGAAATAGAGATAAATATTGAAATTTAGAAGGGAGAGTAATGTTCTACGTATTCACTTTGTCAATACCAAAGCAAGCCTATTCCATATGTATGAAAGTCCATCAACCTATTTGATTTTTTTTACATAAACTTTTTTAAATAAATATATAAAAAATTTATTCCCGAGGCTTAACTCAGTTAAGTTAGACTTCTCCAATAGTAGAACTTCGATTCCCAACAGTAGAGTTTATCTTCTTCAATAAGCGAAGCTTTGATCTCATTAATACACTAAACTCATATTCTCAACAAATATTAGAGTTCGTCATCTTTTAACGAGAGTGCTAACAGCCATCACGGAAGGTACAAGCTTCAAAGGCATGGGAGGATATGTGATTCATTTGGATGCGCCCCCAGTTCAACAGAAAGCTACTTTCAATCAGAAACTAGTTAGCAGGGTACTCACAGGAAAATCACTCAACATGAACACAGTATAGAAGACCATCTTTCAAATGTGGAGTAATCCGCAAGGGTTGGTGATCACTAATGCTCTATCCAAATATTTTATTTTAAACTTTAAAAGTCAAGATGAAGCAAAAAGAGCATATGATAGTGGACCAAAGAGAATAGAAGGTCATATGCTTAGTCTTTAGTGGTGGAAATCGAATCTATCCATTGATGAAGTAAACTGTAATTAGCTTTCTATTTGGATTCAAATACATGGACTATCATATGATAAAATCAATAAAAGCAATGTTGAAAAAATAAGAGATATGTTAGGTAGAGTTATAAATGCAGAAGATCCTTTTGTTGAAGGAAATATGCTTAGACATTTTTTGAGAGTTAGAGTTGAGATAAATATTCAGCTTCCATTAAAAATTGGATTTTGGTTCAAAAGATGTGATGGAAGTTATTCATGGACTTTATTAAAATATGAAAAATTATATGATTATTGCTATAAGTGTGGGATGATTGGTCATGATAGAAGAACCTGTGTTGAGGAGATGGCTATGTCTATAGTTAATCCAAGTGTGCCTAGATATGGTCCAAAGTTCCTTACTCTAGGCTTGAAGTCTATAGATGTTGAGGCAAGAAAGGATGGGATTAGGAAACAGAGAGAAGAATAAAATAATTGGATGGAAGACTATGGGAGGCATGTGAAAAAAATCCAACAGGAGAGGATATGGCAAAGAAGGCACCAAGAGAAAGAAGGAGGGTCTAGTCAAGGGTAGAAAAGGAGTTTTTCGGCTAGTATCTCAGCAAAATCAGTAGGCAGAATAATTGGTACACAAGATCAATTAGCAAATAGACAAGTGGTAATGCAGAAAAATCTAAATCAAAATGAAGGGGCTGATTTGGAAAAGTTGATTGGTGACGTAAATCCTGGTGTCTTGAAATTAGGTGATGGGACTCAGGCAAGAGGAAGGATTGAGGAGATCTTCTTTGTCAGAAGAGAGAGATTGGGGGATAAAATAAATAATGGCACGGATACTCAGAAGTCTAAGGAGAATAGGTATAAAATCAAGGAAATGAATGAAGAAAGAGCAGGCCCAATAAGAGAAAAAAGGTACCAACTGATACAGTGAAAAGCCGACTGTACCAAACAATCAAGAAGAAAAAAGGTACTATTATAAGAGAGAAATATGGCCCAAGTGAGAGTTATGTTACAAAAAAAAAGAAGTATGATTTACAAGGAATGTAAAAAGGCCCAAAGAAAGATGGACCAGACTAATAATGAGAAAAGACTAAATATTGGAGAAATGATAAAGAAGTAGTAGGGCAAGGGAGCCCAACAAAATGAAGCCAGTAAGGTGGACTAACAAAAAAAGCAAGAAAGAACCTTAGTAAGAAATGAAGTAGAAGGAAGATACCAAGTGAAAAAGAAGAAAAAGTGTGCTGGAAGCCCGACAGCTTTGAAATTCAACAACAATGGCACAAAGACGACAAGTACACATGTCAGCTAATGAAATTCTATACTTTGTAGAATTGGCTAAGGAGGATGAGTTAGAGAATAACGAGGATAATCAGTCACTTACTATAATAAAGAAGAGTGAGTTAGAATTAGCAAGATGCATAAGGGATAGCCTGAAACTGAAAAGGAAAAAAGAGGATGATGCGCAGTTAATGGAATTCGAAGAGAGTGAAGAGGAAGTAAACCACAAGACAAGAAAGAAAGGCAAGGCAAAATTTGGAAAATAGGGATCATGAATGACGGCACAAGGAATGAAGACTAGAGAAACTGTTATGGAAGACTCTATGGCTGAGGAGGCAGGCTTAAACAAGCCCCCAACTCAGCCATGAGTGTGATAAGTTAGAATTATCGTGGATTGGCAGCTCCCGCAACAGTTTTAGAACTCCAGAATCTATGCAAACAGAAAAAGCCAGCAATAGTATTTGTAATAGAAACTAGAGCAAAAGAAAAGACTATCATGTAAATTAGAAAAAGGCTACGTTTTGATAAAGCTTTTTGCATTGAGCCCCGGGGGTTGTCCGATAGTCTTTGCTTATTTTGGAATGCAATATATAATGTTAATATTTATTTTTAGTGTGACAATTACATTAAAGCTTTTATTGAAGATAAAAAAAAAGAAATACATGGTATTGTAGTTTTCTATATGGTAATCCTGTTTTTAGGAAAAAGAAGGAGTTGTGGAAATATCTCACAGCAAGTAATAATCAAAGAGGCATGCCCCAACTATTTATCATAGATTTTAATGATGTATTAATACAAGAAGAGAAGGTGGGACTGCACCCGAAGCCACAAAATCGGGTAAGAGAGTTTAGAAATTTTGTTGATGCTAATGCTCTGATGGATCTAGAGTTGAAAGGAGGTAGGTTTACTTGATTTAGCTATCCGAGGAATAGTGTGATTACTAGAGAGAGAACAGATAGAGTGTTAGCCAACTGAGAATGGAGAAGAATGTTCCAAAATGCCTCTTTGACAGCCATGCCAGCTATAAGCTCATACTACTTCCCAATTGTTCTGAATTTGGAGCCGAAATGCAAATATGGGAGGAGCTTCAAGTTTGAATCATACTGGATCGAACATGAAGATTGTGAGAAAGTAGTTAGCAAAGGCTGGAATAGGGAGGGACCAAATGGAGATAATTGGAGTAAGATGACGAGGAAGATTAAAAGCTATAAAGAGGAACTCAAGAGATGGAGCAAGGTGACCTTCAAAAAGGCAGATAAAGAAATCTAAAAAATGAAAGAGGACCTTAGAAAATTGTAAGCATCAGAAATTTCAGAAGGGCAACAGAAAAAAAAAATTAGAATTGAATTGAAGGAAGGGATAATGAAATTATGGAAGATAGAAGAAAAATAAATGGAGGTAGCGAGCGAGAATAAAGTGGCTAAGGTGGGGCAATAAGAACACGGCCTTTTTCTATGCAACTACTCTTCAGAGAAGGGACAAGAACTGAATGGTAGAGAAAAAATAATGGAACATATTGAGAACCATTTTCAGAGTCTTTTTAACTCAACAAGAAGGTAGAATTTTGAAAAAAAAAACATCAATAAGATTCCAAGAATGGTAACAAATGAAATGAAGGAGGAACTATTAAAAGATGTTTCAACTGAGGAGATAAGAATAGCTGTCTTTAGTATGGGAAGCCTTAAGGCACCTGGGCTTGATAGTTTGAACGGACTGTTTTCTTAGAAGTACTGAGAGGTCATAAAGAGCGACGTGTATGCGATAATTAAGGAATTTTTCAGAAGTGGGCATATACCTGAGGAGGTGGGCGAGACAACAGTGGTCTTAATTTCTAAGATCAAGAATCCAGGGAATCTCGACTAACTACGACCCATTAGCTACTGTAATTTTTTGTATAAAATCTTAGCAAAGGTCTTAGACTAGAGAATGAAGAAGATAATGTAAAAAGTTGTATTATCCACACAAAGTGCATTTGTGGGGGTTAGATTCATACAAGACAATGTCATTATAATACAAGAGGTATATCACAGCCTTAATAGAAAAGAAAAAAACAGATCCAAAAATCTAGCAATTAAGCTAGACATGAGTAAGGCGTTATGATAGGCTTGAATGTGACATCTTGAAAAGGATCCTTACAGCTTTTGGATTTCAAGACAGGTGGGTGAAGTTGATGATAGCATGTATTACAAGTGTAAGCTATAGATTCAAAATTAATGGCAACAGAGGCTTCGACAAGGTGATCCCTTGTCACCGTATTTATTTATAATGGCAACAGAGATCTTTGTGTGGATAATACAAATGATTGCATTATATTGGTAGAAGCAAAGGAGGAAGAGATATTTCATATCATTACAGTTCTAAATGAATATATTAAAGCTTTGGGTCAGAGAATCGATCCAGACAAATAAAAAATTACATTTAGATGCCAAGTACCTATACAAACTAGGGTGAACATTGAAGAGATTCTTCGTATGGCATCATGGGATACTCTAGGAAAGTATTTAGGGCTGCCAAACCACTGGGAAAGGTCTCAAAATAGAGCTTTAGCATGAATTGAGGAAAAGGTCATTAACAAAATAGAAGGTTAGAAGGAAAAGCTCTTAAGTCAAGCAGGGAAAGAAGCTTTAATAAAAACAGTTGTGCAAGCAATACCAACTTACGTGATGAATGTGATTAAATTTCCAAAAGGTTTTTACAGAAGACTCAGCTCAAGAATGGCAAAATTTTGGTGGACTTCTTCAGGGAAAAAACATGGTGTACATTTGCAGAGCTAGAAACCTATAACAGCAAGTAAAAGAGACAATAGGTTGGAGTATAAAGACGTAGAGCATCAAAACATAGCTTATTTGGCTAAGCAAGCTTAGAGAATTATAAGAAATTTGAATGCAACATGGGTACAAATCCTAAAGGCTATTTATTTCCCATGTGATACCTTTTGGGATGCGAAGTGATACATGTTCAGGAGGGCATTTTTATCATATTTAAGGATCTGAATACTAGAAGAATTATACTATGCCGGTCTTGGACATCAAATAGACCAAGAGTTTGTCTCAAAAACAGTTGTACTAAAATGGCGACAACTCATAAGACCCATTGGGCTAAGTCAAGATAGCAAGAAGCCCAATAATGCTTTTCAAATTCAGTGGGAGGCATAATTTTTTATTATTTTCGAATTTTTAGGCATTTATTTTAGTTTGTTTTGTGGTTAGAGTTTGTTAGAAGATTTGATTTACTTCTAATTTACTTAGTAGTATTTTTAGAAATTTTAAATTTAAATCAAATCTAATCTAATCTAATAAGATTAAATTTGATTTAAATTAGTTATCATATCTTTAGAATTTTAAATTAATATCAAATCCAATCTAATTCAATAAGATCAAATATGATTTAAATTAGTTATCTTATCTTTAGGAGATTTAAATTAAGTTATCTTATCTTATCTTTTAGTTAGTTTATTAGGGGCCTATTTAAATACCTTCGGTGAGACAATTTACATAAATTTGATGAATGAGATTTCCAGTTTCTTTATGCACTTTTTTAGTGTAATTAAGTGAGGTGAGTGATTTTCTTCGCTTGTTGCATGAAGAAGATTGAAGGGTCCAATACTAAGATGATTCTGTGTGCTAGTCTCTTTCAATTTTCATCCCTTTGATCTAAGTTGTCAAGGAAAGGTTCTTTGAAGGTCTAGTAGGGAATCCCTTCTGGTCACCTAGCTATAGGTTGCAAAGAACAGGTTTCTTAGATGTCTAGTAGAAAAAAAACCTTATCTATCCTTTTATGTTTTCGTTGTGTCTTTTTGGTTGCGTCTTTTCTCCATCTTTTTTCTTATCTCTTTATCCTTCGTTCTAATTTCTTATCATGAAGGATTCTAAAAAATCTTCATGGGTATCGAGGAGTATTTTGCAAGGTAGGGCATTGCTCCAAAAACATGGAAAGTGGTGTATAGGAGATGGCACTCAAGTTAGCATAAGGAGGGACAATTGGATAGCAGGAAGAAAAAATATTCTTGACAAGGGGATAATAGAGGACAAGAAAGTAAATGAGTTATTCAATGAAAGTGGCAAGTGGGATAAAACTAAAATCTACTCCATGTTTTTACAATATGTAGCATATAGCATTATGAGAACACCACTAAGCACTATCAAAAGGCAGGACACTCTATATTGGCATTGGAGAGAAGATGGAGCTTATACAATTAAAATTGGTTATCAAGCAACTAGGTTAGAAGTACAGGAACACACTCAAAGCGGTCCATCAACAAGCACAAATAAAAGGGAGCTATGGAACGAGATTTGGAATATGAAGATTCTCCCAAAAATTAGAACGTTCTTGTGGATGATAGACCATGATATCTTGTCGGTAAATGTTAACTTATGCGAGAAGAAATTGATATCTAGTCCTATTTGCCAAGGTGTGTGATATGGAGGCAGAAACTACAGAACATGCCTTGCTTCTCTGCAAATGGACGCAAGCAGCCTGGCTTGAGGCTGAATGTCAATGCATACCCACAATAGACTCCATGAAATCTTTTGGGGCTGATTGATGGAGTGTATAAAAAAATTAAAAAATAGAGATAAGAAATCATCAAGAGCTGAGAATAAGCAGAGTAGGATTTCTAGCTTGGGAGATGTAGAAGACAAAGAAATCAAAAATATTTTAGCAGCAGAATATTCAGCCAAAATGGACAATTAAGAAAGCTAAACCAATGAAGAATCTATTTCGAAACACAACAGACAAGCAAATTTTGAAAAAGAAGAGTAATGAAAATAGAAGAGCGCACCTGATTAGTTGGAGGCCTCCACCGAAAGATTGATTAAAGGCTAATGTAGATGCTTCCTTTAAGAGAGAGACTGGAGAAGGAGCAATATCTATGGTCATTAGAAACAACAACGAGAACATAAAATCAAATAATTCGATTTGGGAAGCTGAAGCAATATTACAAGATATTAGAGAGCTAAAAGAAGAGTTACCAAATTGTGGACTAACTTGGATACTCATCGAGAAAATTTACTTGCTCACACAGTTGCTAAAGTGGCAGCATCAGACAGTCTTGTTCAGCACTTGAGTATGCAACCACTTCTGGAGATGCATCGTATTATCAACATGGAATCTTGAGGCTAGCAACAAGTCTTGAAAAAAGAATAATTCAATCACAAATATCAAGAACACAATAATTCAGTTTAGAGATCTTTAATTAACTAAAAGTGTGGAATTTACCATGGCATATGTTATTTAGGAAGAAAATGCAACCACCAAGAACATGAGAAATATATTTACGAAGAACAATGGCATTTAATTGGTACGTTAGCTTTCATCCTCTGCGGCGGAACTTTCTTGCGGAGGTGATGCCAACAGAAAGACCTTCTCGGACCAGTTCAGTCGCACCATATCTCGATCTAGAACCGATGAGCAATCGAAAGAGAGAGCAACCGTGGTTAGCTTGTGGTAGCGATGGAAGCACATCGCTTGGAGTATGCTACGAGAGAGATGACGGAAAGGAGTTTGGGTCGGGGGATTTGGGTTCGGGTTTGGGTTTTCTGGGCAAAGCCCAAGACAAAAACAAAATCAATATATAAGAATTGAAGCTTCTTAATTAGTTCTCTTTTACATAGCTCCGTTTGAAAAGCTTAAAAGTGATTTTTTGAACTTTTAATTTATGAAAAATCATCAAATTAATAAAATTAACTTGTGATTTTTTAAATGTTACTTAAACTGTTTACAAAAAAGTTAGAAAAAATTAGGGTTAAGTACTGTTTTCGTTCCTAAGGTCTGGGGTGAAAATCAAATTCGTCGCCGACCTTTTTTTGTTATTAAAATCATCCCAAACGTTACAAAACATTATAAATCGTCTTTTTATCCATAAATAAAATTTTTTGGACAATTTTACCCTTACATAAAAATTTAATTGATGTGGTGTTCAAAGGCAGCGCTGCAGAAGAAGTACTCGTCAATGGTGGAATGGCTCAACAAACGCCACCAATCCCGTTTAGACAATAACAACGAATCGGAATCATCTTCATTCCCTACCTTCGAGTCCACATCATCCTTCCTCACCCGATTCTCCAACCTCAAATCCTCCATCGAATCCCAACTCACTCACTCCCATTCCCTCTCCTTTTCAAACCCATCGCAGCTCAAATCCTATTTCAAGAAAATCTCAGCATCAATCTCTCATTTGGAGAAGCTTGTTGCAGAAAACTCCTACTTCCTTTCCTCCTACAACATTCGATCCTCCCTCAAAACCATCGCCGATTTGAAACACACCCTAGAAAACCTCATCTCTCAGCTTCTCCCTAAGAAGAAGTTCTCCTTCAAGAACAAGGCTGCCACCAAGAAAGACACTACCAACAACAACAACAACAACACTGTTACTCCATAAGAATCTAAACAGCCCCTACCTCTCAATCGCGACTCCCCGAGGTTCAGGAACAAATCGGCGAGCTTTTGGTGGGTGATTTTAGGGGATCGGAGGTTGGCGAATTCACGGTGTCTGATCTCAATTCATGCGAAGTTAGGATAATTAGTTGTGTGAGGACGCTATTCGTTCACAGGTCGAAGGCGGTGCAGTCTCCAAATTGGTTGATTTTGCCGGAGAATGTAAGGGTTGGAATCGTTGATATATTCATTTCGGAAAATGGGAAGAAGGAGGAAATTTGAGTAGGTTTATTGTTGTAGGATGCTCCAAGTGTTCAAGATTTTTTATTTGTCTTGTGGGCACTATATGCAATGCAATTGATCTTAGTTCGGATAAGTTCTCTCTCAGATTTTGATATATTAAGAGCTTAAAGTGATTTGGGCGATGCTAGTGTATGTGATTGCTGAGATACGGGAGTGGTTTGGGAGGATGGAGGAAGGGTTTTGTTTTTATTTCTTAATATTATTTTTATTATTATTTATATTAATTATTAAGGGTATTTTGATAAAAAAAATATAAAATTAAAGTAGAAAAAGACAATTTTATAACGTTTTGTAATGTTTGGGATGATTTTAATAATAAAAAAAAGTCAGGAACGAATTTGATTTTCACCCCAAACCTTAAGGACGAAAACAGTACTTAATCTAAAAAATAACTATTCTATAGTAAAAGGTTTTTTATTATTTTTTATTAAAATAAGTATTTTTGTGACTAAAAAATCAAATACAGAATAATTTATGTATAAATTATTTTAATATAAACTCTTATGTTTTTTAAGATCTCTTTTAAAATTAATTAAATTTTTTATCCAAATTAAATTTCATGATAAAAACCAAAAGTCCAATAATTAAATTTTATAATCCAAAAACTAATGTTTTTAATGCGTTTTTCTATAATGGTCATAGATCACAATCAACTTATTTAATAGGTGCCCGGCAGTTCCGTGTGCCTAAAGAAGTTCCATACATCTAAGGTGACCAATGGCCGCGCAAGTTCAATTCATACTCTCAAGTCTCGTCCACTTAAAAATTGGGTCATATCTTGCATTTCAGACCCTTGTTATTTGGTGTTATGAATTTTTTTTTTTCTTTTTATCATTTGGAAATCTTATTCTATGTTCTATGATTAAGATTTAGCAGGAACTTTTCATTTTAATTTTGAATTTTATTACACAATTTCTTAATTGACTACTTTATCTTATTGAATAGATTACTTAATAATAATAAAACTTGTCAATGGTTTTTATTTTTTTGGTGACTGAAAACTTGTCAATGGTTTAATTTTGAATAATTTCTTACGAGTTGCAAATATATAAAAATCAATTTATTTTACTTTTTTAATAAATAAATTAGTTAGAACTTCATTCACAATTGAATTTTTCTTTTTTGATTATTTAATAATTTGGTTGAATAATTTTTATCATTTTTTTACTTTTTTAATAATTTTTTTTTTATTTGTTGATTTTCATTTTATTCTCTTTTAGAATATACAACAACTCAAACGTTTATTTCTTATGTTTACATATTTATATTTTATCTTGTCATCTTATACACTGGACTACGATAAATATACGAGATACAAACAAGTAACAAGGTTTCTATTGTAAGACAAAGAGATAAATAAAATATATTTTTAAGCCAGCACGCATGAATAAAAGTAAAAAAACATGCCAATCAAAATGTGTAATTAAGTGTAAAACCAAAAATTAGAGATATTAGTCGTCTAACTACGTTAAAATAGCCGTCCGATCAAAATAAATAAAAAGAAACCCTCTAGCAAATGTAACTAAGACAGCATCATATATCTTGTATAAAGAGGTCCATAATTGAGTGGAAAAAAAACTCAAAGCTAAGAGATTTCCAATTCTAAAGTCGTTGTTCAATAATGGAAAAACAACAACATAGCTTGATCATTTTCATATTCATCTCCACCTATCTTATAAGTTCAACACATCCATTAATGGTGATTCCAAGGCTAAGTCCAATTCCTGAATGGGAAACAATCTTATACAACAATAACTTTGCATCATCATCACTCTCTTCAGATGATGTGAAAACATTTTATTACAACCAAACATTGGATCACTTCAACTATAGGCCTCAGAGTTATCAAACATTTCAACAAAGATATCTAATGAATTTCAAGTATTGGGGTGGTGCCAATTCTAGTGCTCCAATATTTGCATATTTGGGCGCAGAAGCACCCATTGATGGTTCCCCTGAAGGCTTAGGATTTATCACCGACAATGCTGCTTCCTTTAATGCTCTTTTACTATACATAGAGGTATTGTATATATGGTTACATTTTCCCTTACTTCCTTATAGAAATGTTATAATAACATACAAATTCAACTAGACAGTAAATGTTTTTCGATTAATATCAATTAATTTTTTAAAATTTAAACTCTAAATTTTAAATTAATTTTAAATTCTAATATTAAATCTTTGAAAGAATAAAAATTAAAAAATATTTTTTAATAAAAAAATATTAACTAATATTAAATTAATTCCTTATACTTAATCCTAGCTAATATAGCAAGAATTTTTATCCTTAAAAAATGAAATAGCATCTTTTAAGATAATTAAGAATAATTATCTTAGTAAATTATTTTTATGTTATAATAATTGTCAAAATAATATTTAAATGTATTATTAACGGTCAATAGTCGTGTTTATAATTGTAAAATAAAATTATTAAAAACAGCTTGACTCTCAATAACTGTCTGAAAATTTTCATCTTGATAATACGTTTTTAAGATGACTTGGGTAAATTAAAGCTTGACTCAGGAATATAAGGGATGCAAGCTAATAAGAAAGTTTAGAACAAGTTTGATAATATTTGTATTCATAGTTATATTTTATCATCATCAATAATTACCTAATATGAATAAAATAAAGTATTATTAATAAAATTATTTCTAAAATCATATTTATTGTCAAAATTATTTTTAAACACTTTTTTGTTTACAATTCATGATTCAATGATTTTAAATATATTCTTTTAAAATGAATGATCAAAAGATATTCTATTAAAACAACTATTTTTATTGACTTTTAATAAAAAAATCTAATAGTTATTAATGAAAGGAAACTTTATACAAGAGTCATGTATTATTCATTCACATTAGCGTCGATAAATTATACCATATATGTGTCAGTTATTTCTTGTTGGCTATCATATTTTGTTTTTTTAACTATTTTTCTGCTTAATTACTATGACAATTTTCAAGAAGCACCAATACAAAGAATTGAATTTGACATGGATTATAACTGATATATATGACAGCACCGATACTATGGAAAATCAATACCATTTGGATCAAGGGAAGAAGCATTGAAGAATGCAAGTACTATTGGATATTTCAACTCAGCTCAAGCCATAGCTGACTATGCAGAACTCATCATACATATAAAAAACACATACTCTCACAAGTCTCCTGTAATTGTATTTGGAGGATCATATGGCGGAAGTTAGTTACTCAAAAAATCTTAAATAATCTTCCAACGTCTTTTCTTTAGGATGCGTTTTGGATGGATCTTATTTCAAAATCCAAAAAAAAAAAAAAAACGCATTGTTCATTTTTTAACATTTGTAAAATATATTTTTATTAAAAAATAACTGTGTTTTTATAAAATACACAAGAAATACTTTTTAATAAACAATTCATTAAAACATTTTTAAAATTTCTCTCTCTTTAATTTTAAAAGATAATAAAGTATGTTTTGGATTAACTTCTGAAAAATACTTTTTTATTTTTATCTTTTCAAAAAAATATTTTTATTAGAAAATACAATTATTTGCATAAAAAGAAAATATAATTTTTTATAATTTATTCAACACTTTTAAAATTTTATAAAAATCTTTTTTTTTTTTAAATATAAAGTCTTCGATCGATATTCACACACAAATTGCTTACTTAGCATAAGAATACTCTCTTACTTTCTTTTAATTAAAAACACTTTCTTCATCTTAAAAAAAAATTTCCAAACGCGTATTTGTTTCCAAGTTGAGACATCATGTGTGTGTTTTTAACCTCCTTTTATGCAGTGCTTGCTTCATGGTTTAGACTAAAATACCCTCACGTGGCAATTGGTGCTTTGGCCTCATCAGCTCCAATCCTCTACTTTGATGACATCACGCCACATGACGGATACTTCTCTATTGTCACTAGGGATTTTCGAGTAATACACAATTGTTTTGTATTTATTGTCTTTAATTTGTTTATTAATTGTTACGATAATTAAATAATACTAAATAAGACAAATTTTTTTATTTTTTTTTGTCTACCTAATATTATTCTTTTTCAAAAATGTTTATCAAATGCATTATAGAGACGCTTATACTTATATGGAAATTTATTGTGCAGGAAGCGAGTGAGACATGCTACCAAACTATATTGAAGTCTTGGTCTGCAATTGAAAGAGTAGCTTCTCAGCCAAACGGCCTTTCCATTCTTAGTAACAAATTCAACACCTGCTAGTATGATTTTTTTTTTTTCGTTTTTTTTTCGCTCCCTTTTGTTTAGATAAATATTCTCAACGGTTTATTTTTAACAGTCGCCACTATTAATAAGTATTGAAATATTTCAATGTTAGGAAAATTACACAAATAAATCAGATGAGAAACAATTTAACCTAAACATCCTAATTATTAAATAAAGATTTAATTACTCTATGGGTCTCTATAATTTTATTAAATTTTTAATTAGATCCTTATACTTTTTTTTTTTCAATTGAATTCTTATATCGGATTTTGTAATTAAGTCTTTATCGTGACAAAATCGTTAGAATTAACAGAATATTCTATTAAACCAAACGAATATATCTAACACTTGACTGAATATTCTATGTAGTTTAACAGAATATTCTATTAATTTTAACGTTTTTGTAACGATAGAAATTTAATTACAAAATCTAATATGGTATAGGGACTCAATTAAAAAAAATATAAAAACCTAATTAAAAATTTGCTGAAACTATAAGGACCGACACTGTCAAAGTAATTACACCTTAAATAAAGTTGTTTACATATTTATCCTATTCCTTTTAATGTAAATCGTGATACTTTTAGTTGGGCTTTATATTTGTAAATAATATCTAACAAGTTACCACAATTTACTTGTACAAATTTAATAAAATATCCCTATTTTAAGAAATTGCAAAATTCCAGAAAAATTCACGATTTGGTGTGTATTTTATATCTAGAAAATTCGTAAATAATCCATGATTTAGTGTAAAAAATAACACATGAAACCTAGACAAAACCACTATTTAGTGTGCCAAAAAAAAAGACATAAAATGCGAGCCAAATCCACAATTTAATGTACATAAAATTCTAAAAATATCCACCATTTAACTTGAGTTGAGGTGACTATAAATACCCGTATAATTCACAATTTGGTTCGAACACTCACTTTTATAATTCATAAACCACTTTAGAATATATATTATTGGGATAATTATAGGTTGTACATGTTCTGAATATAAAATTTAATTATTTCTATAGCTAACTCACTATATTATTAATTAGCGAGAGGAAATAGTAAAAAATATCTTTATATAATTGTTTCATCTTTTATTTATAGATGATTAATTTACACGATATCGTTATGCATCACGAGCATTCTAGATTTAAAATTAATAAAGCTTTCATTGATGCATTTATTGTGCGATGATATTTGAAGACGCATACTTTTTACAGGTCACTTAAAAAATACACTATAATATCATAAAATATTGCGTACTTGTTTAACTTTTTAAAAGATGGTAAAACTATAAGCAGATATTTTTCAAAATTTGAGCGATTGATGCCTGAAAATTTTCTCCTAACAGGAGTAACAACAAGTATACTATTACTCATTCCTGATTTTAGAAGCGATTTTTCCAACACAAGCTGGGGAAGACACTATAAAGGTTGATACTCGGACATATAGATATTTTTAATAACATAGCTCTTTGGAGACAAGTCCAGGGTGCGAATTCATATCCAGTGATTATTCTATATTGCCAAGTTAAAAATATTATAAAAATATAATTAGGGGTCAGCCACTTTGGCATAGTTGTAGCAGTGTATAGGTCTCTTGTCAAGATAAATGTTCATATTAGTATTCCATTTAGGGATGGCAAAACTCCCCGAGACGCAAGGATCCCTATGAGAACTGTTCCGAATGGAGATTCGATTGTGGAGAATTTTTTTCGCAGAAATGGGGCAGGGAGCAAAATTCTCCCGAGACAAGTGCGGAGTCCCGAGCAGGGATTCCCATTCCGTCTCCGTTAATCCCCGAAATTCATCTCCAAAATTCATAAATTTACTTAATTATCCTTAATAGTTTATTTCTTATATATATTTTTAGTCATTTCACACACACACACACACATTCTGTCTCCGCTAATCCCCGAAATTCATCTCTGAAATTCATAAATTTACTTAATTATCCTTAATAGTTTATTTCTTATATATATTTTTAGTCATTTCACACACACACACACACACACACACCATCACCGCGTCGTTCTCTATATTCGTGGTGTTTCTTTTCACAACTCTATCGTCGTGTCCGTTCTCTTCTCTGTTGTTGCGTCCCCCACCTCGTTCACTACTCTGTGTTTTGGCTCGCAGTGGTGTCCCCTACTGCGTTATTTTAAAAGAAGTTGCCATCTTGTCATTTAGTCAGACATAGATGGGAAATGAGGTCCCCGCAAGAAATGAGGTCCTGTAAGGAGTGGAAATGAAGAACAATATTCTCCCACGACAGAAAATGGAAATGGAAATAAGGAGCAAATCTAGAAGCACGAATGGAGAGCAAAAAAGCATTCCTTACCCCATCCTACCCCGTTGACATCCCTAGTTCCATTCACATATTATTAAATGTTTGCTTTATAGAATGTCAAATCAATAATTAAATTCAAACTCAGTCTTATCGCATAATTAGTGTTTACAAAAATTTCCTTAGATCTCTCCATTTGAAGTTCAATGTGAAATTTGCAGCTACATGGCAAATACAAAAGGTATGATATGCACTTGGTGGAATCCGACCATTGTCGTTAGCCTATAAAGTAAAAGGAGACCACTTCGATAAAGACACTAAAAATATCTTTTTTTTTTAAAGATGTTTACATGTGTCATAATATTATTGAACATTTTTATTAAATCAGTTAATAATTTATTTTTTTAATAAATCAAAACAAAATCAGTTTATTATATAAACAATAATAAACCCAATTGTCTGCATTATAATTATTAGACCAGATTTGGTCCGACCGATTTACACAATCTAAACTGAATCATGTTTAAATTTTTTGATAAAAAGATAAATATATCTCTGATTTTTGTTTTAAAAAAACAAAAAAAAACCCATGATTCAATGAGTTATGTAAATTAGTCGGTTCGACCGGATTTGATAACAATTGGGTTTATTGTTATTGTTATAAAAAATCGCTTT
The DNA here is from genome assembly GCF_003086295.3 of Arachis hypogaea. Classification (NCBI taxonomy): domain Eukaryota; kingdom Viridiplantae; phylum Streptophyta; class Magnoliopsida; order Fabales; family Fabaceae; genus Arachis; species Arachis hypogaea. Next base: position 95,007,430 of record NC_092053.1, read on the forward strand.
TATTCTAATTTATTAAGAAATTAAAAAATAACCGGTTCATTAATACATCCAATAATAATGCGACACATAAGTGTCTTTACAAAAGACGTTTTACGCGTCTTTATAGGAGCATCCTCCAAAGTAGAATACCATGTCGAGGCTACGAGGAATATTGACGAGAGAACTATTATTAGTCTAAATTTTCACAAAATAGAATTCCATCATTGAAAGTATAGTCTAGACCAACAATGAATTCTCAAGATCAAATAATAAATTCAATACAAAATAACCGAGAGTATTTAGCTCCCGGGTCGTCTTCTCTGGGAGTTGTAATGAAATGTACAATTATTGGCTATCAAGGAGAGCATGGGGAATTGGGAATGAAAGCAAGAGAGCAAGCAATGTAAATATCAAGGAAGTAAATGAACATGCAAGAAATGTAAATGGCAGCTCTTGGCAAGAATTGGGTAATCTAGGCTTCCTATCTTAGTTGTGGACCACAAACATGGCAATTGTGTGGAAGCAATACAAACTAGTCAATCCTCCTTGAGAATTAGTCAAAAGGTGTAATTGGTCTCAATCCATAAGTCCTAGTCAACTCACTAGTTACTTAGTGAAAGACTAGCGTCAATGGAAACCAAATCAACTAACCATTCTTACACAATGCGGAATGGACATCCACAACTCAATTCCACCCAAACGCCCAATTTCTCAACCAAGAGTGTGAAAATTAAACATGCAAGAAATTAAATATCAAAGCAAATAAAAGTCAACGTAATAAAAGTCAAAGCAATAAAATGCAAGTAAAGGAAACTTAAAATGCAAGAAACCTCTTGGCAAGTAATTGAAGGCTAAGGCTACCTATCCTAGTCATTGACCACAAACATATGATGATTATGAAGATTTAATCCTACTTAGTCAACCTTACATCGAAGATAAGTCGAATAGGCATAGTTAATTTCAATCCCTAAGTCCTATGTCAACACTAAAGGGTCACATAGAGTCAAGGGAGACCAAATTAACTAACTACTCTAATATATCAAACAAGAATGGACATCAATGACTCAAGGATCACCAAAATCATCAATGTCAAGCCAAGAGTTGAGGAAAACTAAGTAGAAACTAAGCTAAGCATTTTATCAAACACTTGGTGTGCATGAAAATAAAATAATATTAAATTGCATTAATAATAAATTCTAAAATACCAAAAGCAAGAAAATGACAATGACAACTAAAGGAAGCAATAAATGACATGGAAACATAAATTTGCATTAATTGGAATTAAAATAACAAAAGTGTTCATAACATGAAAAACAACATAAATAAAGGAAATAACAAGAGAAATGAAGAAGAACAAGAAGCAATAACAATAAAATGACAAGGAAAAGTAAATAGAAACAAGAATTAAAAGTAGAAATTACAAGAAATTAAACTAAAGAACCCTAATTCTAGAGAGAGGGGAGAGCTTCTCTCTCTAGAAACTAAGAGAAAACATCATAAAAACTAAACCTAATTGCCCCCCTTCGTTCCTCTTCACTTTGGCCTTAAATAGCTTCAAAAACTGAGTTGGAATGGGTTTTGGGGCCCAGAAATTGCCCCCAGCGGTTTCCAATTAATGAGCTCACGTGCAGGGACCTGTGCGTGCGCACAAATTGTGTGCGTACGCACACTTCAACTTAGTCCACTATAGCAAATTATATATCATTTCGAAACCCCGGACGTTAGCTTTTCAATGCCGCTAGAACCGCCTCATTTGGACCTATGTATCTCAAGTTATGATCAATTTAGTACCGAGAGGTCAGGACTGGCAGCTTTCCAAATCTCATTTCTTCATGGTTTCTTCCCTTTTGCATGCTCTTCTCCTCACTTATCCAACCCATGCTTGCCTTGAAAATCTGAAATTACTTAACAAATACATCAAGGCACCAAATGGGATTAAAGTGAATAAAATTAACTAGAATTAAGCACAAAAGAGTATGTTTTCACATTTAAACACAATTTAAGAAAAAAACTCAAAAACATACTATTTAGATGAATAAATGTAAGTTTATGTGATGAAATCCACTCAATTCAAAACAAAATACGTCATAAAATATGGACTCATCAAATATATTATAGTTTTCATTTGGTGTAATTGCCATAAGCAATGTATCTCCGTATTTTTTATACAAACAAGTCCCCATGCTGATTAGTAATTTCTAATACTTGAACACGAACACCTCAATGAACAGGACAACGTCTGGAAAAGCCGATGAAAAAACACAACATATGCCCACGATTTACATTATAAGAAAAAAGGACAAACATGTATTGTGAATCCATCTCGGGCATTTGCCTAATATTGATTCCCTCCTGATTTATTTAAACAATTTATACAAATTATTATTAATGAAGTATTTTTTATTTTTAAATTTTGCATTTTTTTTAAAAAATAAATCTTACAAATATTGTTCGAGGCGAATAATTATATTAAAGTACGAGATTTTAGTATCTTATAATGTATGTACCTAAGAAAACAAAAATTAATTTATTTTAAAATTTAAAAAACTTAAAATTGAAACTTAAATTAATGATTAAATTAAAGTATTGGTACTCTTATATAAAGAAGAATATCATAACAAATCCTAAAAGTTTCACAAGCATTTCTAATAGATTTGTAAATAGGAACAACTTAGAAAATAAAATTAAATTAAAAAAAGTGTTTTCAACATCCATCTCATATAAAAAGTAGTTTTTCTTAATCGGACTTTTTTCAAAGCTTAATTGAATTATATATTTTATAGCCATCAACTTTTGTATTAGGCTTGAAAATAGGTGTTCTTTTTCTTGTTTATAGTAAAAATGTGAGTTAATTAAACTATCACTTTTTTACAGCCCCTTAAACAACTCTTCGGACTTAATATCGTATTTGGTGTCGATGTATGCTTCAGCAGCTCAGTACAATCATCCACCAACATACCCAGTTACTATGATCTGTAATGCCATAGATAAAGCTTTTTTTGAAAATGATACTTTGAATAAGATATATGCAGGTGTCGTGGCTTTTAGGGGAAATGCCACTTGCAAAGTTAATGCTCCCCAAAATGTATCCGAGATTATCCAGGGTTGGAGGTGGCAGGTAATTTATTTATTTACTATATCCTTATCAATTTACTTATTCTTCATTTCTATTTTTTATTTTATTTTATTTTACGTTTTAAATTTTATTTTTAAAACAATATTGAAAATGGGACTACTAGAAATAGGGATTTGAATAGAACGTTAGAGAAATTGAAGGTAAATTTGGTAAAGTGAAGGTTTGTTAGTGGTGGTTTTAAAAGTTTGAAACTCGATGAAAACCAAGTTAAGGTGGAGATTATTGGATATTTTTACTTGACTTTTTGTATTCAAAATTGATGACTTTTGCTTTTAATATTAGAGGTTTAGTTTCAAGTGTGATAGCTTCGTCTTTTTTTTTTTTCCAGCATAGATGGCTTAGTAAGTGCTAAGTGGTTGTATCAACACTCTCTCTTTGGCTCTATAAATTGAGTTTAGTTTTGAGTTTCAAGTTTTATCAAGTTTTAAAGCTAAAGTTGTGTCTTTTCATATTTTATATACCATATTTTTTTTGTCTCTATCTCTTTTCGTTGAGAAAATTTGTATTAGACTGTGTATCTTCTCTTTGTTTTGGTGAGAAGTACTTTGTTTTAGTTTATTTCTTTTGAGAGTTGAAAGTATATATCATTACCCTAAGGTACTTTGAGTGTATTTAAGACTTGGGTTAATTTTGGGTAGAGTGCAGTATCACTACTTTGTTATATCTCATTAAAGATTTTGATTTTCCTTCATATGAAATATTCGTTTGTCACACAAGACAACTCAGCTTATTTTCTATTTATACTATGTAATATATAGTAACATCTAATATTTTATATCTAATCCTATTTCTAATAAGTTGGGTCAAGCCCCGTTAACCTTATTGTAGTTTTGCTTGGCCATGTCAATGAATGTCTTCACCCAGTAGCTCTTATTTAATCTACGCACCCACGCCACATTCTCTGCGCATAAAAACACATGATGCATAATAATTTTCAACTCTCTTACAATCTCGTTTACTTTTTTCGCTATTGGAGATTCCAGACCCATTATGAACTAACCCACACACTGCAGTCACTACTCACAACAAATTTTTTAGCATGAAATACTAAATGACCTCAGAAATTTCTCTTCTAAAACACACATTCTCCACCCTTCCCTACCTATATTTTTGTAATTATCATTCATCCTCACCACTCTTACAATATCATACCATTTGCACCTATGTTCTACCGCCAGTATATGCATATCCCTGTCATAACAAGAACTTGTTTTCTTCTTCCAAATGAGTCGTTCTCGTCTGACAATCTCTACCACTATTTGAATAACACCGCTAAATTTTTCATCTCTAGATCTCCAACTCCTAGTCCTCTATGCTCATTTGATTTTTGAATTATACTCCACTTAACAGTTTCTTTAATTTGGACCTCCCCAAAAGAACTTTGAGTACATGGAGATTATTTTCTTTGCCATTTCCCGAGAAATACATGACAAAATTATTTATAATTGATTTTGTTGTATATGGTCTTCCTGCCTTTGATAATAGGCTAGCCTTCCAACCCTTCTTGAAAATATATTGCTGTTGTTTGCTTGAGTGTACAAGTTCTTGAAGTGCCTCATTGAAATCTACTTGATTCTACTCGAATCATTTACTGTCAACCCCCCATCTTGAACTTCATCTATCATGCTTTTCCTTTGTCTTATCGTTATGTTTTTATATTCACCCTTCATATTACAATCACTTCATTGTTGCTTAGAAAACTTAGCTCTTCTCTTATACAACACTTCAATCTAAATCTTCAATGCTTCTCTTCTAATCAAATTCTCCTCTTGATTCACTCCACCCTCTAACATCTTCTCTGCTTTCTCAATTTTTTCTTCAAACCATCTTATTCTCTTATTAATGTTCTAAGAATGTTATGATTGGCTTAATTTGTATATTCAGACATGTAGTGAGATGGTGATCCCCATTGGAATAGGAAATGATTCAATGTTCACAGTTGATCCTTACAATTTTGAGAGCTTTGCCAATGGCTGCCAGAAAGAATTTGGTGTCACTCCTCGTCCCCATTGGGTCACTACCTATTATGGAGGCCATGTAAGCTTTTTTAACATAGTATTATTTTTCTTTTTAATGTGACTTTAAAAATATCCTAATTAAACACACATATCTCAAAATTTATATTGATATAATGAATAATGCTACATTTTATTGTCACTAATGAGTAATGACTAATGACAGGATATAACATTGGTCCTTCAAAGATTTGGCAGCAACATTATTTTCTCCAATGGGTTAAGAGACCCTTATAGTATTGGCGGGTATGTAATCTTCTTAATTAAAAAGTCAGAAAAAAATTCATTGAAAAGAAGTACTTAAAAATCAATATTTAATACAATAGGAGATTTTATTTTAATAATAATCTTAAATTAATATTTTGATTAAATACCTTGTGTTAATTGACTTTCAGAGTTTTGAACAACATTTCAGACAGCATTATTGCTATCAATACAGTTAACGGTATGTATTGGTATTCTATTGTTTTATTGTTTGTTTATGTTAAAATATCAAGCAAATTTACATAAATGAGGTATCATTATAAATATAACCAAATTAGAAAAGAAAGAACTCAAATATTGCTTGATTAAGTAATGAATAATTGCATCATTAGCTACCAATAAGGTTTCTTTTATCTCATACCATATATCAGTTACAAAATGGCGATGTACATATATATATATATATATATATATATACTCTCAGGCTAAATCAAATAATCAAATATTATCTTTGCAAAGGAAATTGTTTGACATTTATATATTTTTTCTAGTATTTATACATGTAATAATATTATGAAATAGTTTACTTATTCATTCATAATTTTTTTAAATAACACATATGTTAGTATTTAATGTTCATTATGAAATAAATTTTTCAACCATATTTAACGTTCTTGACAGAGAATTTATTACATTATGTTGATATAAATTTTGAAATTGTATAAACAATTAAGAGCATATTAACGTAGGAAAAGAGATGAATAGGTAGCATTGGAGCAAAGAGAAAAGTTTACAACAAAAAAGGTCATAGGACTAACATGAACCAATGGAATCGATAATTAGTGAGTTATGGGTGAGCTGGCTCCATTAGGAGAGAAGAGAAGTCGAGGTTGGTTGGCCAGCCGATATTCAATTAGGTCTTTCAGCAGCCAATTTGTCTAAGGTAAACCAACGGCCAGTTAACGGTTGATTGGCTAGGATAGTGGTTAGTTTGGGGGACTTGGTCGTTGGGTGACCAATTGGGTAGGACAATGGGTAATCAATCGGTTTTTTTTTTTTTTTTAAATAAATTAAAAAAAATATTTTCACAAACCCATTTTTCCAATTTTAAATTTTTAGATACACATCTTTCTTGGATTTAGGGCAAGTTCGCTAAATAGAGTTCCTCTGACCCTAATTTTAGGAAAAAATTGAGTGAAGTTTGTCGGAAAGTGCGACGAACTCTATAAAATTATAGAAGTTTGTCGGGATTGAGCGAATTCATCCTAAACTAAAAAAAAAACACATTTCAAAAATTAAAATTGAAATAACATGTTTTTGGAAATAATATTTTATTTATTTATTTCAAAAGAAAACCGTAATCAATCAGTCAGGTTGTAGGTTAGTTGAAGTTGGACAATAGGCGTCAATAGATGATCTAAGTAAAAAGATTTATCTTTAGTTAGAGTGAAAGAATATTATATGACATATTTTAGTTATCTAATTAGTAAATATACAAGTTTAATAATTCATATAATGCACAGAATTATTTTTAATTAACATTGCTATATTTTTTAGAATAAAAATTTACAAGACTAATTGAAAAAATAATATAATCATAAAATAAGTTTTAATATTTAAGAATTCAAAAGATGAGCACCATGATTGAACATCATTTGTCCACCAAATTAACCTCATATCAAGTCATAATTCAATACCAAATAGTCCAAAAGTTTAGAAGATATTGTGAGATATTGAAAGATATATATTAGAATGAGAGATTATATTAGACACAACAAACAAAGAACACAAATAAAATTAATGATAAAATGTATAATAAATTATTATATGGTAGGAAAGATTAGAACTCATTTTAAGCATATAACTAAGTAATAGGTAGATAATTAATTTATTTTTAAATAATTAAAATAACTAATACAATGGAGAATTAAGATAAATAAATCACCACACTACTACTAATCGAACCAATATAACTATAATTTCATGATTTTATGGTGCACGATACTGACACGGACACGGAATATAATACGATACGAAATATATCGACACACAAATTTTAAAATTTTATAAGATATGGGAACACGCATACATATAAAATATAATGTATTTTTTAGATAAATCATAATGATATTTTGATATTTTATTGATATTAAAATATAAATTAATTTTTAAATTATTTTTAATGTCTTATTTTAATTATATAAAGTATTTAAAATATTTTTTATTTTAATAAATAATATATATTATTTTTAAATTTATTTTAAGAATACATGTTAAGAATAAGATTGGACACGTTGACACGTAATGGTATTTAGGTGTGTTCAAGTATGTCTGGAGAAAATTTTTTTATTTTTTATTAAGACACGGTTGGACAGACACGCGTGTCGGACGAGTATCATTGAGTGTCGTATCCGAAATGTGTCCGATACGCGAATACAACAACTCAGTAAAGTGTTCATACTTCATATCCCCATGTTATCATTTTCTGTTAAACCAATCAAATGATGAATGATGATACTTTGATGGACAAATGTTTATTTTTCAGGATCTCATTGCTTGGATATTCTGAGTGCAAAGGAAACTGATCCAGAATGGTTGGTACAACAACGAAAGAAAGAGACCGAAATCATGAAAGGATGGATTACACAGTATTATGCTGATCTTGCTGCACTCAATGAGACTTGGACACTCTTCAGTCCTTAGCATATATACCATAAGGCTAAAATTACAAACCTTTATAATATATAGCCCAAACAAGCTTTTATATTTGAAGTATATACAATAGAAATTACTTGATCATATATGGTAATGCAATGTCACAATGTTCATCAAGAAAAATTACAGTTACTATCATTTCCTAAATCAACATCCACAATAACCACGTTTTAGCATTTGATATATAATGGAATGGACACGCAGTGAATCATTTCCTTCGTCCCTATGTTACCACCACATTCATTCAAGTTCAACTTTTTACACAAACAAATAATCATCACAAGAAAATCACCCATTTAACAATTTTTTTTAGGTTACATTTGAAATAAGCTACGCTATTTCTGTGTTACTTTTTTATAGTAGAATGAGAAACACAATTACAACATCACTTGAAAAGTATCTTTTTAAATTATAAAAAGATCACTTATAAAACATAACTTTATCTTAATATCAATAGATACACTTTTTTCACAAAAGATAACGTTTTTCAAGGATAACCTATTTGTTAGATTTGGGATGCATCTCACTAACGTTTCCTTCAAATGTGCACCACTTAATGAAACTTTTTTCACTTTAACGCTAAACCTATCCTTAGCATCGATCTCCTTCATTCACCTTCGTCTCCTTCTTCATTCACGTACAGGATTTCCTTCCTTCATTTCCATTCTCCTTTCTGTCCTTCTTTATTCTCCTTCATGCGCTCAGAATCGTCATCGTGCGGGTTCACTTTTGTAAGACTCCGAATATTTAAAATTTAAAATAATGAGTTAATTATGACTTATTATAATTGTTTAGGATTTTATATTCAAAAAATTATTTTACTAAAAATATTTAAGCCAAATTGATAATACTTTGAGTTTAAATCAATTAGGACTCAGAGATTTTTATAATAATTGGACAATTTTTTATTTAAAATTTAAAGTTTTAGTCATTAAAAAAAAATAAAAATTTTATATGATTTATATAATTTGAATATTGAAATTTTGAATTTAATTTTATGAATAAAAAATGAATTATATTCTCTCTAATTTTAAATTAGAGTACTTATTTGAAAAACTAATTAGTAAGTTGATAAATACATAATGTTCTTGAAATAATTTTATTGGATTAAATTTGATTTTAAATTACTATCATACCCTCCAATTTCATGAAAATACCAATTTTACCCTTACTTCCTTTTTAACCCTAAGCCTAAAATCCCTAATTTTTTCACTAATTTTCCTAACCGTAATTGATCCAAACATACTCACCCTCACTTACACAACCGATGTCACACACACACACAGACGCAGAGAGGGAGAAGGAAGAAAAGAAAAAGAGAAGAGAGGGAGAGGAGAGACAGCGTTGACGAGGTTGAAAGCTGTTGTCACTGTCGAACTAGAGAGAGGGAGGAAGAGAGAGTCACGATGGTAGAGTCGTTCACTATCATCGCGTCTGCTGCTGTCATCAACAGAACTCGCTATCTGGGGAGCATCACCGGCGTCGCTGTTATGGAAGCATCGTTGTTGCCATCATTGTGGATTGAAGCCGCTACCGAGGAGACGAGGAGACCGTAGAGAGAGAAGGAGCTCGTAGAGGGAGAAGAAAGGGTGCGACGGTGGTGAAAGACACTGGAAGCACTGCTGTCGCCGTCGCCGTCATCGGAAGGGGTTGCTGGAGTTGGTGGTCCGTGCTGTCTAGTCTCCTCCTTGCTCCAGTGATGTTGTTGTTGACGTAATCACCATTTCTGGTCGCCGGAAACACCGCTATTATCGCCGAAAATTACCACCGTCGAAGCCATTGTCACTCACTAAGCTATGCTAGTTTCTGGTTTTTCTTTTTGCTCACCAAAACTACTATTCCTGTGGTAATTTCCGTTAGAGCTATTTGCGTTGGATGAAGCTGTCACCGTTGAGCTACTCCGCCGTTGTTGTTGCTAGAGGTGGCTGTGAAAACAACTATTGCACCATCCCACTTTTTTCTCGCAATGAAATTATTTGGTTCTGTTTCAGTTTACCACAATACTCCATTACTTATTCTGTTCTAATTTTGTTTAATATCCATTCCGCATTAATTTCAAATTGTGTTAGATACGTTGTTGTTGCTGTGATCATTGTGGTTGCTTGAAAATCATCGAGGTTGCTACTGCTACTGCGACATAAGAATAAAAGGGAGTTTGTTGCGTTTAGTTTTTGAGTTTCGATTAATGGAGGTAGGGAAAGTTTGTTTTACAATTTGGAATATTTTTGAAGTTTAGAAAATATGTGCATTTGAGTTGATAAGCATTTTATGGCTTGTTTATCTTTATCAAAGTTTGATCAATTCAATTTTGATCATTTACAATTGTTTTTCGTAATTGATTGAAATTGATAACGGATTGAAAAGAGATTAAATATTCTAATAATAAAATTAATTAGTAACAATGCTTGAAATCTCGTGGTGGGTGGATTAGGATTGGACAAATTGTTTGTTGCTCTAATGTGTGAAAATTTAATAACTTAAAGATAAATTAAGATAAGAACATAAATACATTGATATTGGAGATTTGATTGGTATATGTTGAGAAATTGTTTGGTATTGGAAAAGGTTGAGAAGGGTTTGAGAGATAGGATGTTTGGTTTAGATGGAATCCTTGAAGGGTGAAAAATTTGAGTTTTAAGGGAGGTTCTACCAAAATTGTTATAAAAGTTTGAATAAATTGAATAATGAGAATAATGAGAAATTATTATTACTTGCGTAAAAGCTCTTGTCATGGAGTTTAATTCGATTAATTCTAATTAAAGAATTATGTTTTAGAGCATTTTAGCAAATTTAAATTAATTGTTTAAGAATAAATGATTATGTTTCAATTAAGATTATGATTGAAAAATAAAAATTTTTGTCTCTTTTTGGTAAAAGCTTTAAATTTAAAGTGGAGTTGAAGTTAGTTTGGGAATTTAGTTAAATAAAATGAGTCTTTATAGTTGTGATTTATTTTGTGAAATTAATTGGTGAGTTAACTTACTTGATCAATCACTCCCCCTCTGATTTCTATTCTCCCCCCTTTCTCTCTTTCTTTCTCCTGTTTGTGGGTGTATGTGTTGTAATGAAATTAGGGATTTTTGGATTAGGGTTAAAGTTGGAAAAAGAGGGAGAAGGATAGTTTAAGAATTTCAATAAAATTAGAGTGTAGGGTAGTAATAAAAAAAAGAAGCTTGAGACGTTACATTCTACCCTCCTCACAAAAATTTTCGCTCTCGAAAATTGATACAGTATGCAAAATGTTACATGGTTTTTGTAATACCCTAATTACCCTAAGCCTTACCTCATGCTGTAAAACAAAGGTTAATCAGAGGTCACAATAATCCTAAGGCTTATACATAAATATATATAGAAAGGGATAATAATTCTAGAAGCCCGATAAAGATATAAGCTCCAAAAACAGAGTTACAAAGCGCAACCGTTCACACAAAGCTAAACACATAAGATACAAGGTATAGATATAAGAGAATAGAACATATATAGATATAAGAGTATAATAGAAACAAAGAACTAGTTTCAGCCCGCGGAGTTTAAGCCGACAAGTATATACAGACATACAAAGTTTTGAAAGTGAAATAGTGGTGCATGGATTTCCACACTCCGTACAACTGAACCAGCAAGTGCACTGGGTCGTCCAAGTAATACTTGAGGTGAGTCAGGGTCGATCCCACGAGAATTGTTGGCTTGGATCAAACAATGGTTATCTTGTAAATCTTAGTTAGGCGGATAGAAAAGTTGTGTAGTTGTTTAAACGCATAAAAGTAAAGTAAAGATAACGTTACTCAGTAATTGTGAATTCGAATGATAAGAAGATGGTTAAGGCTTCAGAGATGCTTTGTTCTTCTGGATCAATACTTTCTTACTATCTAATCCAACCGTGAATGATTTCTTCTATAGCAGGTTGTATGTGATCAATGCCGGTTTGAGCGGTCGCCAATCTTCCTCTAGGCTAAACACCAGGTTTAGTGTGCATCCAGTCTGAATGAGAGTGAAGCTCCTGTAGTTCATTCCCTTGGTGATCCTACTCAAAATGCCACAGACAAGGTCGGATCTTCCGGATCAGAGAATGCTGTGCCTTGATTCTAGCCTTTACCACAAAGATTCTAATCTCCCCATACCTCGGCTGAACTGATGTCTCGAAAAGTCCCCAACGAAGTCATGGATTAGCTGTCTAAGAGACGTATCCTCAAGCTAGTGGTTCATTGATATACGATGAAAGATGCTCACTAAACCCATGTAGAATAAAGATAACTTTTGATGGTTCAACTCATTCATAAGGTTGAAGAACGAAGATACATCTTAGGAGAGAATCAAGCACGAATTGAAATAGAACAGTAGTGCTTTTATTAATCCATAAAACTCAGCAGAGCTCCTAATCTTAACCTAGGAGGTTTAGTGACTCATGAAGATAGAAGAAATACAAAATGAAACGTAAAAGTGGGCAAGAGTCCCTAACAAGGGTGGACTCTTGTCTATATATACTAATCTAATAACTAAGGATTACAGAAATATGATAGGCTTAGGCTTGTAGTGTGAAAATCCATTTTCGGGGCCCACTTGGTGAGTGTTTGGACTGAGCTTTAGTGTCTCCCACGTGCTAGGAGGCTTCTTGGGCGTTGAACGGCTACTTGGGGCACCTTTATGGGCGTTGGACGCCAGCTGTTCCCTTTTGGGCGTCCAATGCCAGGAAGAGGGTAGTGGCTGGCGTTGAATGCCAGTTTTGGGCCTCCATATCCAAAGATAAGTATAGAGTATCATATATTTCTGGAAAGTACTGGATGTTAGCTTTCCATAACCATTGAGAACGCGCCATTTGAATATCTATAGCTCTAGAAATGCTTCCTTGAGTGCACAGAGGTCAGATCCTGACAACATCTGCTACGCTTTCCTTGCCTCTGAATCAGACTTTGTCAAAACTCTCAGATTTTAGCCAGAAAATACCTGAAATCAACATAAAATACAACATCTTATAGTAGCATCCAAAAATGTGAATTTTAGACTAAAACCTATGAAAATATAATAAAACTTAAACAAAACATGCTAAAAACTATATGAAAATGATGCCAAAAAGCGTATAAAATATCCGCTCATCACAACACCAAACTTAAACTATTGCTTGTCCCCAAGCAACTAAAAACAAAGTAGGATAAAAATAAGAGTAAGATACAATGAATCTCAGAGTTTTTAATGAAGCTCAATTTCAATTAGATGAGCAGGACTTTGTAGCTTTTTGCTTCTGAATAGTTTTGGCATCTCACTATCCATTGAAGCTCAGAAGTGTTGGCCTCTTTAGGAACTTAGAATTCAGATGATATTATTGACTCTCCTAGTTTAGTTCTTTTTTATTCTTGAATACAGCTTTTAGAGTCTTGACCGTGGCACTAAGCACTTTGTTTTCCAGTATTACCACCAGATACATAATTGGCATAGACACTTAACTGGGTGAACCCTTTTGGATTGTGACTCAGCTTTGCTAGAATCCCCAGATAGAGGTGTCTAGAGTTTTTAAGCACACTCTTTTTACTTTGGATCACGACTTTAACTGCTCAGTCTCAAGCTTTTTACTTGACACCTTCACACCACAAGCATATAGTTAGGGACACTTTTTATTTGAAGTGCTTAGCCCAAGATTTTATTTCTTTTAGGTCCTCCTAACCATTGATGCTCAAAGCCTTGGATCCTTTTACCCTTGCCTTTTGGTTTAAAGGGTTATTGGCTTTTTGCTTTGCCTTTTGGTTTAAAGAGCTTATTGACTTTTTCTACTTTTTACTTTTTTTTCGCATGCATATATATATATATATATATATATATATATATATATATATATATATATATATATATATATATATATATATATATTCTTTTATTGCAACATGCTTTTTCTTCTTTTTTTTCTACTGCTTTTTCTTACTTCAAGAATCAATTTTCGGATTTTTCAGATTACCAATAATACTTCACTTTCATCATCATTCTTTCAAGAGCCAACATTCTTAACTCTAATTTCAAATATGCACTGTTCATTCATACATTCAGAAAATAAAAGGTAATGCCACCATATCAAAATAATTGAACTATTCTTAAGATAAACTTGAAATTCATGTATCTCTCAATTCTTTTTCAAATAAAATTTTCTTTTAAGCAAGGTGAGAGATATATGAAACATTTTATAACTTTAAGACATAGATAGAAATAATCATGCAATAGGAACAAGAGAATAGACAATAAAACATAATGGAAAACAGAAAAATGACATAAAAGCAAGGAGTGATGGAACGGGACCACCTTAGTAGCGGCGACTACCACTTCCTCTAGATAATCCAATAGAGCGCTTGATGTCTTCAATGTCACGCCCTTGTCTCTGTTGTTCTTCCCTCATAGCTCTTTGATCCTCTCTAATTTTATTGAAGATGGTGGAATGCTCTTGATGCTCTATCCTCAGCTGATTCATGTTAGAGCTTAATTCTCCCACAGAAGTATGCCATTGTTCCCAATAGTTTTGAGGAGGAAAATACATCCCTTGAGGCATCTCAGGGATCTCATGTTGAGGCGGCTCCACATGCTCATGTTGTGGTTCATGTGCCGGCTCTCTAGTATGCTCTATCCTTCTTTTGGTGATGGGCTTGTCCTCCTCAATTGGAATGTCACCTTTTATGACAATCCCAGCTAAATTTCACAGGTGACAGATAAGATAAGGGAAAGCTAACCTTGCTTGGGTGGAGGGCTTGTCCGCCATTTTGTACAACTCTTGAGGTATCACCTCATGTACTTCCACCTCGTCTCTGAGCATGATGCAATGGATCATGATGGCTCGGTCTATGGTCACTTCGGATTGGTTGCTAGTGGGGATGATACAGCGTTGGATGAATTCTAACTATCCTCTAGCTATGGGTTTGAGGTTAGGCCTTCTTAGTTGGATAGTCTTGCCTTGGGAATCCCTTTTCCACTGTGCTCCTTCCACACAGATGTCTGAGAGCACTTGATCTAGCCTTTGATAAAAATTGAATCTTTTAGTATAAGGATGTGGGTCTCCTTGCATCAAAGGCAAGTTGAGTGCCAACCTCACGCTTTTCGGGCTAAAGTCTAAGACTCTCCCTCGGACCATGGTGCTCCAATTCTTAGGATGAGGGTTCACACTAATGTCATGGTTTTTCGTGACCTATGCATTAGCATAGGACTCTTGTACCATTAAAATCCCAGCCTCTTGGATGGGATTGGTTAGGACTTCCCAACCTCTTCTCTGGATTTCTCTTCGGATCTTCGGATACTCATTCTTCTTGAGCTTAAAAGGGACCTCAGGGATCACCTTTTTCTTTGCCACTACTTCATAGAAGTGGTCTTGGTGGGCTTTGGTGATGAATCTCTCCATCTCCCAAGATTCGGAGGTAGTGGCTATGGCCTTTCCTTTCCTATTTCTAGAGGGTTCTTCGACCTTGGGTGCCATAAGTGGGAATAGAAAGCAAAAAGCAAGGCTTTTCCAACACCAAACTTAAAACTTTGCTTGTCTTCGAGCAAAAATAAACAAAAGAGAAGAATGGAGTAGAAGAAGAAGAAAATAGATGGAGATGGAGGGAGAAGAGCAATGCGGCCAAGTGAGGGCTAAAGGGGTATGAGTAGTGTGTGGGATAAGCAGAATGAGGGGGTATTTATAGTGAGGGTATGGTTAGGGTTTCAAATAGTGGGGGGGAAGTGGGGAATATGGGTGGAAAATTTGAATTGTAGTGGGTGGGGGTTGGTGGGAGTTATAATGGATTTTGGGAAGAGGTATGGATGTGATTGGTTGAGGGTTTATAGGGAAGTGTGTGTGGAAAAGTGTGAAAAGAAGAGAGAAGAAGGTGGGGTAGGTGAAGATGCTGTGGACCCACTGGTCCTGAGAGGCTAGGGAATTCAAATTCCTTGCCCCCTTATAGGCGTTGAACGCCCAGCTCATGCTCTATAGCTGGCGTTCAACGCCAGCTTCCTGCTCTATTCAGGGCGTTGAACACCCAGGAGGGACCTCTTTCCTGGCATTCAACGCCAGGTCTTCTCTCTCTATTGGGTGTTGAACACCCAGCCTCTGCTCTAGAGCTGGCGTTCAACGCCAGTAGTTTTACCCCTTGTGGGCGTTGAATGCCCACTCTTACCTCTTATCTGGCGTTTAACGCCAGCAAGACATGTACTCCAGGGTATTCTGTTTTCACTTCTGAACGTTTCTGTCTCTGTTCTGACTAATGCACATGATCATGAACCTAAAGAAAATGATTAAGAAAAATAAATTCAAAGAAAAACATAAATAATAATTATGGTTGGGTTTTCTCCCAACAAGCGCTCCTTTAACGTCACTAGCTTGATGGTTAGCTCCTTACGAAGATTGATATGGGCTCAAAATTTCGCCCTTTACAGTGAACTTTCTTCCTGTCTTCTCATGAATGAGCTCCAGATGCTCTATAGATAAGACACGACTCACTGTATGTGGTATGACTGGTTTCTTGGTGAAGACAACTCTCATGCCAGGTGAGAGGCTTTCTGTGGGGATCTTTTTGTCCCTCCAACCTTTAGATACTTTCTTCTTAGTACCTTTGTTCTCAGTGCTTGTTGATGGCTGTCCAACAACAAACTTAAAATTGGTGTCTAGGGGCTTAGTAAAACTCTGCAATGAGAAAGATAGTTGGAACACTAAGTGTTGCACAGTTATCTCTTTTTTCTCAGAGGGAGAGTTGGGGTGAGGCATCTTGAACAAGATGTGCTTGATAGCGAATATTGTTATCATCGGTCTAGATTTTATTCTTATAGAAAAGAATTACTTCGTTGTAAGCATAGCTCCAAACCAACACACAATTCTCACATAAAATTTAATTTGGTTTTGTCACAAGTACAAACCCCAATAAAAATTAACCGAAGTATTTAGACTCCGGGTCGTCTCACAAGGAATTGCAATGAAGTGTTTAATTATTGGCTATTAAGACGCAAGGGGGTTTGATTTGTAATTAGGGCAAGAAAATAAATAGGCAAGAAAATATAAAAGTGAGAAAGCAAACAACAAGAACTAATAAAATAAAGAAAATAACTCTTGGCTAGACATAGGTAATTGAGATCACCATCCTTGTCTACAAATCAAATATTGACAATTATGAGGGACCAACCCATTAAGTCTACTTCTAAAAGCTTTAAGTACGTTTGATATCTACTCCTAAGCTTGAAGTACGTCAAATAGGCTTGACCAACATCAACCATAAGTCCCAACCTAGCTATTAATTAACTTAATAGTAGGTTAGTGTCAATGGACATCAAATTGACCACATAGGGTTCTCAAATTACCAATTCAATGAGACCCAATGACTGAAGGTCACTCAATTCCCTTAGCCTAGGCCAAGAGTCAAGAAAACTACTCAAAAACTAGAGAAAACATTTTATCAAACACCTAGAATGTACTGAAAGTAAACATCACGAAATGCAAGCACTACAAGAAAAACACCCATTCAGGTACATTTGAAAAGTGAAGCCAAAAGTTAAAAAAAATGATGCCTTAAGCTACGGCTACGCTTTTTGGGCTATGGCTACACTTTTTGGGGTGATTCCTATTCGGCCGTTGCCTATTCTCAAAGGCTATGCTTTTCTGCACCAAGGGCTACGCTTTTGGCATTTGGGAATAGGGTGCACTTTTCAAGTGATGCTATCCAGGACCAAAGGCTACGCTTTTCAGCTTCCATTTTTACCAGAATAGGCTACGCTTTTCAGCGCTACTGTATCACTTGTAAAGCGTAGCCACATTGTATACCTTGGCTACCGTTTATAAGTGTAGCCTTAGGTCCCACTTTTTTTTTGTATACCATAGCTACTGTATATAAGTGTAGCCTTAAGTCCCTTATTTTTTTTATTTTCTATATATATATATATATATTAATAATTTTTTTTCTAAAACCTAATATTTAATAATATAATTATATATATAATCCTATATTTTTAATTAAATTAGTGAAATATTATAAAATAAAAATAAATACATAATAATACTATGAAATATTCTTTAAATAATAAAAATTATCCTTAAACAAGATTTAGGTTGCCATAATAAATTAGCAGCCATAAAATCTTCTATTTGGGAATAATACAAATTATTTATCTAAAAATAAAATTTATTTCTCTAAAAATAAATTACTTCAAACATAAGATTTTCTATTTTGGAATAATACAAATTAGCAGCCATCATTCTAGCTAGTAAACAAACATTCCTTGTCACTTCAGGAGTCACTCTCTGATTACCCGCTCATTTATCCCTATGTTCTTCATTTATCGTGGAAGTAGCTCATTCCTGCACTCATCTCATCTTGTGGTGTTGGAGGAGTTCTCTTGATTTTGTCCGTTCAAAATGCAGCTTGAATATACATAAACAAAAGTTACATAAGAAGCTTATCGGAGATATAATTCTCTGCAGAACAACTTCAAACACAGATGATTAATAAAAATGCTTCACCATGTGAGAAAATGAATCTTGGAATTACTTTAGTTGTCTTTGTTTCTTTTTTTAATTCTTCAATTGTAATAAGCTCCACTATAAGTGTTGAGCTCTTTCTTTCTTTCAAAAAGAAAAAACCTTGGAATTATAAAAAATGAAGCACTTGATACCATTGTCTATATTCTTGATTGAATAAATATCTTAGGATTATATTTTCAGTACTTTAAGTACACAAATTAAGAAAGAAAAAGAAATCACCAAATTTGCTTTCTAGTTTGCATTGCTGAAATGTACTTGTCCTGTTCTAGTGGAAAAGATCAAATAGCATATGAATTACCAATTTACTTTAAGTGTGAAAATTGTAATTTCATATCTAAAGGTACAAAAATTGAATTACCAACTTACCTCCTGCTGCAAAGCCTCATCAAGCTCCTGCTTATCATCAGGACTGATGTCTTTTGGCATACAGCTGAGATAAACAATTTCGGATCCTAAAAAAATCACTAAAATTCAATTTTAATCATTCTAAGTAATTAAAAATGTTGTTCCCTTAACGTCCAGATGCAACATTCAAAAGTGGTTACATTGGTTTAACAGAGAACTTGGCTATGGCTTCAGAACAACAAGCACCACAAAGATCTGAAACTATTTGTGCTGCACTAACTTAGAATTTTAGGAACATGAAGCTCAAATCAAAACACATGGAATTATTTAATAGATAGAGTGAAGAGGAGGTACCTGTCACAAATTTGAACCTATTCCATCATGGATGCTATTCTTTGCTAATCAGCTGCTAGAAGTGATTCCAAACCAGCTTACATGCTCTTATCCATGATTCAACTAGGGATTTTAAAGAAGAAACTCAAACCCAAGGAACAAAATTGAAACCAGTTAACTAATAATAATATAGGATGAAACTAAAGACCAAAAAGAAATAGAAAGCAAACAAAACTTAACTAAAGATGAAGCAAAAATTTGTGCAGAAGATGAAGCTAAAGACCTTGTAGTTCTTCTGGGAATTTGTGCAGCTTCCTCTGAATTCATGTCTCCTCTGATAAAATCAACAATAGAATCATCAATTTGGAATCAAAAGTGATCAGAAGCACTAATAAAATTTAAATAAGCAAGAGTGATCAGAAGCACTAATAATATACCTTATAATAAAAAATAATATGCATAATGAACTAAATTCACTAATGAAACTAGCAAGAGTGATCAGAAGAACTAATGAAGCAGAGCAGTTTTTTTAAGTTAGAATTTTGAATTTAAAAATACCATGTTAAAAAGACTACTCTAACCACCACATTTAGAATGAATTAGCTCAAGAAAGTATCCTGAAATGACTAAAACGGATCATCAAGGCCACATTTAGTATGTAATTTCTTATTGTGTAACTGAATGCCTTCCTTTATTTAAACCTAGGAATTCTAATGATGCGCTATTTCCAATCTAATTGGTTATTACAACAGTTGACAAATTGCAATGAGCCACGAAAATACTGTAGCATATATAATCCACATGCAACAAAAATAATTAACATGAAATCAGTAAACTACTCTAGAAAAATGAATAATAGTCCCCATTAGTACTTGATTTTTGTTTATTAGAACATTACCATTTACCACTACAAAGTAAACTGTGCTGATTAAAAAAGTAACAATCATTCACATACAGATCCAAGAATCAAGCAGCTGACTAGTCAATAAATACATTATGTGGCCTAACTTATTTGAGAATAAGCATACTCAATGGAAAGGTTTCTGCCATTTAATCACCAGATACAGCTAAAATCAATATCTAACTATTCTAACCCTTATCTCTTTGTTGATCAAATACACAAGACTTGTCCCTGTTTTTCTCTTGAGCCCAAACCTTAACCGTTCCAAGAACCAGAATTTTTGTTACATTTTACAAGGCCATTCGACCAAATTAAACACAGAGGAGAGAAAATCACTCATCTCTCTTTGCTTGTGGTGGTAGTTGTGTTAACAGAAATTGAATAAACTGAAAAAAATAGAGCAAGAGAATTATCAGAATTTTGAATTAGAGGAGAAAAGAAAGAAGATGAAGTCACTATCCTCACCTAGCAAAGAAACTCGAAGAACAGTTGGGTGAGTGGAACGCAGCTCCCTCTTAAGCTTCAGTCAGCTCCCTCCTTAGCCATCATTCTCTTTCTCTTGGTGCTATGGTTGATGAAGAGCCAAAAACTTGAAGAACACTCCTGTTTTTGCTCCCTGGTGCTTTGGCTATTTCTCTATTCCTTGCTCTCTCTCTACTGTCTGTGAATTCATGAGGGAGACAGACAGAGACAGACAAAGAATGGCCTTCCATTCCTCCTCTGATTTCTGAACGTGAAACCCTGTTGACCCTGCCATTCAATATTCACTCTTCCTTAAAGCTTTCTGCTTTCTCACGCTGAAATTGCACGCAAGCCGTTTATTATTTATAATAATAATAATGATGGAACCCCATTTGGATAAATAATCTGGGAAATTAGGGCAATCACTTGATAAATTTTGACTTCACTAGTTCATTAGTTCACCATCTACACCTACATTTAGATCCTTCTGCAACTCACCTGATTAGTACGACCATTGCTACACTTATGAATAATACTTATCTTCAAGAAATGGAAAAGAGCTGCAATAAGGGACTGAACCGACCACTTAAAATTTAGAAACATGCAAGATTACAGCTCTTGAATCAAATTCCTTCCTATCAAGTTCTACAATGATTAGAATTTGAAACTAATCGACACTAACTTCTAAAACTAAAATAACTGTTATAACATATGCTAGTCTAATAGATATAGTGCAGCAAATTGTCAAAATCTGAAACAAACTAACTTCTGATTTCTAACTAACCTGACAGTTACAACAAATCAACTAACTCACAAATTATCCAACCCAAAGCAAACTGAAAGTACCTTCTGATTGTCACCCTCAAGATCTGAATGTGGCTCAGTAACACTACAAGCAACTCCTCTCTTCCCTCTTTATTCCCTCTATGAGCGACTTGTTGAGTCCCTAATAAACAAGAAGACAATCAGAAACTATTCAGATTGGAGTCCACTACTTAGGCCTTTAGAACCCCATCCTCCAACCCTTGTATCAATGGCATCTTGGAGTCCCATTTCCCTCAGTGTTATATCAGCTCGTTCCTTCTTCTCAGAAATGGACATGGAATCTGGAAACTGGAGCTGAGCTGAGTTGTATAAAGTTTCTCTAGCGGTCAAAGTTGACAGCATAGCATCATCTTGTGTTACATATCCTTGAAAGAAAAATAATATTTATTAAGAATGCATACAAATATATAAACTAGTAAATTGCCAAAAATTGATTTCTTAAATTTCTTGTATGGCGGACAAAAATAACTCTGAAATATAAAAACAACAGATAAACACTTGAAAAATTTAAAAAAAAGTGATAAAATTAAAGTAACTAATTTTTTTTCAATGATTAATTATAAGTGTTGATTTCTTAAATGGAACGGTCTTGTCTATATATAGTAATTTTGTTGTTGAAATTAAAAAGGTTTAAAAACTAATTTCTCATAAATTAAACAAACAATTTGTTAACTTTATCGATAGATATTGTTTCTCTAATGTTACTATTTTACTAACAATTTGATCTCTTAACTAGTTATAATTTTATATATGGGAAAATTGTAGTTTGGTTGAGATGCTAATAATTTGTTACTGAAGTTCCATAAGCCAGTGCTTGTTTGTGGCCATTGATTAAAATTTTACCCGTCTGTTTGACGCTAGAGCTTAATCTCCCTAAAACAGATAAAAGAAAGTTATTATGCACAGCAGCAGATGATCCTAATATATTTCCTAATCAATAATACAAAAATAATATTCGTAGTTATTAAAATTAGCTACTAATATATTTGTGTATAAATACATATGTGTGGTTTAATTTATTTTCAATGTGTATTTGTATTTCAACATATATTTTATATGATCGTTAATAATAAAATAATAACCTGATAAGTCATCAAGAAGTGTGGATTTGCCACAGCCAGAAGGACCCATTATGGCCAAAAGGTTCCCCGGTTGAGCATAACCAGTGAGACCCTACAGAATTGGTTTCCTTTTGTTTCCATCTGCAACAATAACCCACAAATTCTGCCATGTCACTGTTACGTCTTCCTTTTCTTCTCCTTAATAATAAATACTATTCAGATTTAGAATAAATATGTCATCACTCTCTGTTATTCAGATTCACAACACCAACAGGAGCAATTATAAGTTACACAGCAACAACACCAACAATTAAATCACAATAACACAATAAAAACAAGAAAAAAATAATAACAGACAGAATTCGAACTCAGATAAGGGCCAGAACTCAAACCGAGTTGAGGGAGAGGGAGCAGTGGAGCACGGGCGATGGAATTGGAACAGACAACGGCCGTGGAACAGAGCCGACGTAACACGATGATAAAGACGAGCTGAGAATTAATGAAACCCACAACTAACGTAAGTAAGAATCAATAATAACAATCAAGATCAACAATAAAAGAACCTCAAACATAAATTGCATTAAAGAGATCTAAATCCAACATGAGCATTTATGAACATAAAAGAGACATAAAAGTAAAATTAACAAGA
The DNA here is from genome assembly GCF_003086295.3 of Arachis hypogaea. NCBI lineage: Eukaryota > Viridiplantae > Streptophyta > Magnoliopsida > Fabales > Fabaceae > Arachis > Arachis hypogaea. The sequence goes on from NC_092053.1 coordinate 95,030,526, forward strand.
GAACTAAGAGAATTAGAGTGTAGAAACAAGAAATTATAGAGAAAACAAGATGAAATCAAGTAATCAAATCTAGATCTAAGAGAAATTAACCTAATTCTAACCTAATTCTAGAGAGAAGATGAAGTTTCTCTCTCTAGAAAACTAACTAAAGGCTCATCATGACTAACGAAGTGCTCCCCCTTTGCTCAATCTTCAATTCTGCATCAAATACCCTCATAAACGAGTTGGAATTGGGCCTGGGCAGCTCAGAAATCGCCCCCAGCGATTTCACTTTAAGTGGGTCACGTGCCAAATGTCATGCGTGCGCGTGCGCGTCGCTGGCAAAACCTCTACTCACGCGTACGCGTGCGCGTGGCTTGCGAATCTTCAATGCACGCGTACGCGTGCATGATGCGTGCATGTGGCCCTCAATTCTCCATTTTGCTCATTTCTTCATGAATTCTCCACTTGCATGCTTTCCTCTTCATTTTTTCCATCCAATATTTGCCTTATAAACCTGAAATCACTCAACAAACACATCAAGGCATCAAATGGAATTAAAGTGAATTAAAATCACCAATTTAGGGGCCTAAAAAGTATGTTCTTACACTTAAGCACAAATTAAAGAAAAATTACAAAACCATGCTATTTCATTGAATAAATGTGGGGAAATGTGATAAAATCCCCTGAAATAAGCACAGGATAAACCATAAAATTGGGATTTATCAGTGCTCTTCTCCTAGTTGTAAAATCAATTCTTCCTTTGCTACATCAATGATAGCATTGGCAGTGGCTAGGAAAGGTCTTCCAAGGATGATGGATTCATCCTCATCTTCCCCAGTATCTAAAATTATGAAGTTTGCAGGAATGTAAAGGTCTTCAACCTTCACCAAGACATCCTCTACAAGGCCATATGCTCATTTCATTAATTTGTCTGTCATCTCTAGTGAGATGTTTGCAGCTTGTACCTCAAAGATGCCTAACTTCTCCATCACAGAGAGTGGCATAAAGTTTATACTTGACCTTAGGTCACACAGAGCCTTCTCAAAGGTCATGGTGCCTATGGTGCAAGGAATTAGGAACCGTCCGGGATCCGGAAGCTTTTGAGGCAGCTTTGATGAGAGAAAAATTTGTTGGTATATAATTTCCCAATGAAATCTCATTGCAAGTATAGTTTCTAAACCAACGAACAATCCTCAATCAAAAATTGGTTGTACAAGTACAAATCCCAATAAAAATAACCGAAGTATTTAATCCTCGGGTCGTCTTCTCAAGGAATTGCAGTGAGGTATGTGTATCATTGGTTATGGTATCAAAGGGGGAGGGTTTGATTGATGAAAGGACAAGAAAATAAACCAAGCAACAATTAAAGAAAGCAATTAATAAGGAGAGACATTCATGGCAAGGATTGAGAATATAGGCTTTCTATCCTAGTCACTAATCATAACAGTGATTAACAAGAATTTATCTTATTTCGTCATCTCCAATGTTGGACGAATGTGTAAAGTTACCTTCCATAAGAGAAAGTCAAATAAGACTAGTTAATCTCAATCCGAAAATCCAAATCAACTCACTAATTGCATTAGCAAGGGATTAGAGTCAATGGAAATAATATTAACTGATAACTCTAGATCACCAATCTAAATTGGGTATCAATGACTCAAGATTGCCCAATTTCTCTTTCTAAGCCAAGAATGTTCAAAAAGCTACTCTAACATCCAACCAAGCATTTTGTCAAACACTTGGAAGGCATAAAAGGAAAGCATCCTAAATTGCAAGAAAATAGTAAAATCTACTACTACCCAATTGCAAGGAAACAATAACAACAACTCAATCAAACAACATTGAACATGAAATACCTTAAATTGCATTAAAAGAAATTGAAATTGACAAGAGTGCAACAACATAAAAGTAACCAAAATGAGAGATTAACAAGATGAAATAGAGAAATCAAGACAATAGAACAAGAAATGGTAGAGAAGACAAGATGAAAACAAGAAATTAACTCTAGATCTAAGAGATTTTTAACCTAATCCTAACCTAATTCTAGAGAGAAGAGGGAGCTTCTCTCTCTAGAAAACTAACTAAAGGCTCATCATAACTAATCCAAGTGCTCCCCCCTTGTCCAATCTTCAATTCTGCATGAAATAGTCCTTGGAATCAGTTGGATTTGGGCCTGGGAAGCTCCGAAATTGCCCCAGCGTTTTCACTTTAATGAGGTCACGTGCGAGCTACGATGCGTACGTATGGGTCACGCGTACGCGTCGCTTGGCATTTTACTTTCCACGCGTACACGTCACCTCATGCTTACGCGTCGCCTTGCAACTTCATATCCACGTGTGCGCGTCTGCCATGCATGCGCGTCAATGAATACACTCCAAATCCTTGATTTTCCATGAATTCTCCACTTTGCATGCTTTTCTCTTCACTCCTTTGATCCATTCCTAGCATTTTCAACCTGAATTCACTAACAAACATATCAAGGCATCTAGTAGAATCAAAGGTGAATTAAAACTAGCAAATTAAAAGCCTAAAAAGCATATTGTTACTTTTAAGCACAGATTAAGGGAGAATTACAAAACCATGCTATTTCATTGAATAAATGTGAGAAAATGTGATAAAATACTCTAAAATAAGCACAAGATAAACCACAAAATTGGGGTTTATCAAACCTCCTCACAATTAAACTAAGCATGTCCTCATGCTAAACCAAGAAAGAGATAAAGGGATATGAACATTTATTCAATGCAAACTAACTAAATGCAAGCTACCTACATGCACCTGGCTATTATATATATATATATATATATATATATATATATATATATATATATATATATATATATATATATATATATATATATATAAGCATATGTATGGTCAAAGTGAATCAATTCTTCGAGAAATCATGTATGAACAATCAAGGGCTAAATCAATCATAGCAAAATCTAATTCACAATTGACTTGAGCTACCCAAAAGAGTTTACAAACTTGGAAGATAAGTAATAATCAAAGATGGAAATATGGAATTGAGCAATTGAACCCTTACCGGAAGTGTGTATGCACTCTAGTTGCTCAAGTGTTTATGGTTAATCCGCTCAAATCTCTTCTAATCATGCTTTCTAGAGTTTGTTCTTCATCTAATCAATCAACAAATATTTAGTATACATATGCAAGTATCATGAGGGCTTTTCAAGGTTGTAATGAGGCCAAGGTAAGGGTGAGGATATATGTATGGCCAAGTGAGCTATCAATTGAATCTTTGACTAACCTAAGTTCTCACCTAACACACACACACACACACACACACACACACACACACACTATACAATTCTAGAATCACACTTAGCTACCCAAGATCTCACTTTCACATATATACATATGATGCACGGAAACTTGTCTCTCAACAATTTTCCCTCGGCAAGTATACCGAATTGTCGTCAAGTAATAACTCACAAAAGAGTGAGGTCGAATCCCACATAGATTAACGGATTAAGCAATCAATGGTTGATTAATTATCCTAGTTAGATGAATCATATTGGAGTGATAAGCAGCAGGAATTGTAAATGGCACAAAAGTAAAGGAAGCAATAAAGTGCAGAAAAGTAAAATGGCAAGAAAAGTAAATGTAAGAACTAAAAATAAAATGAACATTGGGATTAAGAGATATTGCAATCCTCCGGATCAAGTTCATTCTCATCTCTTCCTCAATCAATGCATTCATTGATCTCCTTGGCAATCTTAAGTGATTGGATCCCAATTCCTTGGCAATCCAATCTCTCTAAGCTTGAACAATTTTCCAATTCCTTGATTTAATTGCTCATGGGAAGAGATGAAGTTTGGTCACTGATTGTACCACACACATTCATAGATCAAAGTATTGGTAAGATTAAATGTCACAATATCCATCCAACCCCCAACCTAATCCAATGTGAGAGAGCATTTCTAGCATGATCTCCTCATTCCTCTTCCAAGGTTCAGAGGAAATCCAAGTATGAGCAATTTCTCTTCCGAGACAATTACCTAATTGGATGAAGATCGAAATCTCTCTAGTAAAATCAAGAGAAAAGAAAGAAGAATAATAATAAGAACTACAATTGATCCATTGAATCACAATAGAGCTCTCTAACCCAATGTAAAGAGTTAGTTGATCATTGCTCTACCAAAATAGAAAAGAAAGAAAGTGCAGAAAAGTAAAGATGCAGATTAAAACTAAAATTAAAACTTCAAAATTCATAAATGAAAAGTACAAAGAAAAGAAAGAGAAGGAAAAGTGTGTGATGGGAGGGAGTCCGAAGACCCCTCTTCAATCCCCCAATTCCAGAATGTCAGTCCTCCTTTGAATGTAAGAACTAAGGCCCTTATATAGGCTCTCCTAAATTACAAAATGAAATTAAAAGCAAATTACAATTAAATGAAAATTCCTATTCTAGATGCTTCTTGTGGCCTTGATTAGTTGACACTTATGGGCTTGATTTCTTGAGGTTGGGTGATTCTTGAAAGTGAATCAAGTTGAGGTCTAGGTGCTAATGTCAGTGCTAACGTTAGCCATACTAACGCTACAAGTGTGGCGTTAGTGCTGAAGTTAGTGTGGCTAACGTCACACTTGCTACCCAGTTATTTTTTTTGGGGCTTAAAAGATGCCTCTGGTTTGTGCTTTAATTTCATGCCCACTATAGAGTATTATATATCGTTGGAAAGCTCTGAATGTCATCTTTCTAACGCAACTGGAATCATCTCAATTGGACCTCTGTAACTCAAGTTATGCTCCTTTGAAGGGGACAGGGTTGCTGGCATAGTGGCTGGCGTTATTGGCAAAAGTGAGTGCCAATAACGTCCGCGTCCAGGGGGTTAATATTGCCAGGTTCTGGAGCTCAAACTTAATGTCCACCCCATTGGAAAGCCCTGGATGTCTACTTTCCAATGCCTTTGAAAGCGCATCATTTGGACCTCTACAGCTCGAGTTACACTTCTTGGAAGGTGAAGAGGTCAGCTGGCCTTACTACAGGTTGATACCATGTTCATCTTTTCACTTTCGGGGCAGGTTTTATCCATCAAATTTAGTGTCCACCATGTAGTGCCATATATGCTTGGAAAGCTCTAGATTCCTACTTTCCAATGCCACTAAAATCACCTCATTTGGAGTTTTGTGGCTCAAGTTATTCTTGTTTGAAGAAGGCATGGTCAGGCTGCCAGGTGAGATCTTTGCCCACGTTAATGTCCACGTTAGTGTAACTAACGTGGCCATTAACGTGGGTCTTTCTTTGCTTTGCAAACGTTAGTGGCACTCACTTTTTCCACTAATATTAGCGTTTCCCTTTCCTTCCATGTTAGTTCCCACGTTAATGTAACTAACGTGGAAGCTAACGTGGGTCTTCTTTTGCTTCGCTAGCTTTATTGGCACTCACTTTTGCCAATAACGCTGCTCCTTCTTCAAAGTTAATGCCATTAACTTTCTCACTAATGTTGGGGCTTCTCTTTTCTTCCACGTTAGTGCCCACGTTAGTGGAGCTAACGGGGTTGCTAACGTGGGTCTTCTTGCCTTTTGCTAACGTTAGTGGCGTTAACGTTCTCACTAACTTTCCAAGCTTTCCTTCCTTCCACTTTAATGGCCACGTTAGTGACGCTAAGGTAGCCACTAACGTGGCTCTTCTCTACTTCTTTTGGTCTGAAATCAAGCAAATAAAGTGTATCAAAGTAACATACAAGACAACTTCATTATACTAAGTGTGCTAATAATGCCCAAAATCAAAACTTCACTTAGTGTGATCTATTTCATCATATTTACCCTGTATATTAGCTAAAATTCACCTATGCTTGAAATTTTGTTTCATGCAGAGATTTTTCATGCTTTTGCTCCTTTATCAACAGAAATTGTATGAAAACTGAATTAAAATCTACTGAAAAAGCATAGAAAAACAGGCCATAATGTCCTGGCATCAACATATACTCATGTATCAATTCCAATTTCAACACATATGCATTGGTCTTTTTATTGAACTTCACATTGGGATAATTTTGTCCCCTTTTTATTATCTCTTTTTCTTTTCTTTTTCTTATATTATTTTTTTTGTGAAAGCATAATATATACAAAGGACATCGATGCATATGGTTTCTATACTTTTTTCATGAGTATACACCCAAATTCTCAATATTTTTCAATAAAAACAAAACACATTATCATCAACCCAAGTTCTCACATTCTCCTGTACTTTATTAACACACACACTTACTGTCTAAGCTAACCAAAGATTCAAATAGGACAATTAATTATTTTTTGCTTAAGGCTAATGATGTGGTAATCATAAAGAACAAAAGGGGATTAAAAAGGCTCAAGGTGGCAAACAAAGGTAAATGAAATGGGAGGCTATTTGGGATGAGTGAGCTAAAATCAAATGATGGCCTCAATCACATAATTGCATGAATATACACTAAATAATGGACATATAGAATGGAACAAACCAAAGATCGCAATCATAGAGAAGAAACACACAAGAATCAAAATCATAGTTAAATGATGTAACCATATAATTAACCAAATGCAACAAACTCAGAGGTGTTCAAAATACTAATATATACAATAATCCAAAGTGCAAGTACTAAAATAAAACAAAATAAAGCAAACTAAAATAGGAGTCTGAAATGGTCACCCAAAATAGAAATTCTGTCGACGATGGCGACCTCCCCACATACACTTAGAAGCAAGCATCGTCCCCGATGCTACAAGTGAGACTGGGTGATAGGGTCGACATCTGCATTCGGCTGGGGCTACGGCTGCGGCTCCGGCTGTGGCTGTGGCTCTGTGGGAGCCTAAATCTGTGGGGGTGCCTCTACCTGCCTTGCCTCTTCCTCTCGATCCTCCTCTTCCGCCTTAGACTGGTCGGAAAAAGTGTCAGAGTCAGAGGGCATGACGGCTCCCAGTGATGCTAGCATCCGACTGAAGTGCTGATAGCGACGCGTGTGGCGACGCTCACTCTGATCCATGCGTTCACTGAGGTACTGATGGTGGTGGTGGCTTCCTGGTAGATGTAGATAGTGCAGTGGGTCCGACTGCAGCTGACGAGGAAGACGGCCCAGATGCCGCTGCTGTGGGGGCTCAAGCTCTACGCGGGGCTGCTGGTCTGTCACCCACCCAAGTCCCCCACGGAATAGTCCTCTCCTTTCCGTGGACTGCGGGTGGTGACTCATAGTCTGGCAACCATGGTACTCTAGCCCGGAGAGCCATCTCTATGACCAAACTAGGGAATGGGAGTGTGCCTCTGACATGGGCTCGCCATATAAACTTTCTGATCAACCGGGAGAGGTACAGCTCCTTCCCCTCAAGGATACACCCAATCAGCATTAACATGTCCACCAGAATCTCAATGAAGTGCGTGGTAGGCATGACATAGTGAGCAAGAATCTGCTGCCATACCTTCGCCTCCCTTGTCAAATAGTCAAACATCATCCCCTTGGGTTTCAGTTTGTTGGCATCCATCTCCCAAGGGGCGTCCAGTTGGGCAACTACACTTTGCAAAGCATCATAATCAAAAGTGAGGCAATGCATCTCCACCCCAGCCTGCTGAAAAGCGTCTCTATCACTGACCTTGGGCTAACAGTGGAGAATCTCCTCAATGTCCGCCTCTGTAACCAAAATTTGCCCGCCTCTAAGGTAAACCGAGTCAAGGGTCGGCCTGAAGAAGTTGCAGTAAAATTCACAGACCCAGGACTCGTTGACCCGTGCTAGCTCTCTATCCATGAAAGACCAACCCCAATCCCTAATCTGAGGCTCAGTAGGCCGCCTCAGATCAGAGGGAATATCTAACTTTTTCTCCAAGTTAAGATGCCATTTCTGAAAAAGCGGGAACCGGAGCTTGCAGTATAGAGTAGGAAACTTCTCTGAGTTGGTAGGAGGTAAGAGCTGATCTGCCTTATCCTTGTCAGAGAGATGTAACACAGAATAGATGGCGGTCGCTGAATCAGTGGAAGACTAAGATCTTTTCCTTTTCTTGGAGGTAGCCTTTGTTTTTTCTTTTTCTCTGTCAGACATCCTGAAAACAAAAATCATAAGATACAGAATATTAAGCAAAGCAGAGGAGTAGAAAAACAAGGATATAGGCAACAGATAGAAAACAGTTAATAGAGGGAAGTTGAGACGCATCCATGAAGTGAGTCAAAGAGATGAATTCTTGGAGTGTAGGAAAATAGAATTCAAACATCAATCAAGACAAAAACCAAGAATTCATGCAATGATAGTAAAGAATGCTTGTTTGTTAAGCAACAACAATTACCATGCCAAAAGAAAACAAAAGTGTTAATTTGAAAACTAAAAAGCAGAGTTAGAAAGTCAACTAAGTCAAAAGTTAGAAAACTGGTTAGAAATTAGTGGCATGACAGTCATTAAACTTAACCCAGAAAAACTCAAAAGAATTTAGGAAACAAGCACACTCACATTCATGGGGATGATGCAAGTCATTGATGATGAAATATGTTATGCATAAAAGCATAGAAGAGGAATGCAAGTCATCATCAATGTAGTTGGTCACTAACTTTGTAACGATTGTTGTTGAAAGAATTGGGAGAAGCACTTGGTGTAACCGAAAGAAGGTTGAAAATAATTTCCGTTTAAAAATGTTTACACCAGTGGAAAGCACCAATTTATTACAACTATAAGAACCTTAATCAAAATAGGACAGGTTTAAGTCAAATGGTAAATAGTGAACATAGCTTCATTGGTTAAATAAGGTAAAAATTGAATTTGAACCAAGAAGCTATAAAGATTTTGATTTAAACCTGAAATGTTGAAAACACAAAGAAGGTTTGTATTGACTTAGTTAATCAAGGTTCTATTTGACACAGAAATCCGTCAAATATTTCCTTGATTCCGTCAATCACAAATACACATAAAAGGGAACCAAAATGAATACGAAAATGTTGACCAGTCAACTTATGAATTGAGTTTGGTGTAAGTAAAAAAGAGTTTCAAGTTAAAGAGTGCCAGGTTCAATTCATAAGTTGCAAGATAACAATAGGGTAACTTTCAAAAATTTTGGCAGCATTCCGGTAGTAAATTGGATGTTACCGGATAGCACACAACAACAAAACAACTCATATGAATCAGAATAAATCAAACAAGTATAACAAGCAGCAAATCCATATGGTTCAGGCAACATTAAGTAAAATAACACAATTCAAATCAGCATGGCAGCACCAAATAGTTTATGTGAATCCAAAATTAACAACTACAGCAACATGTGAAAGCATAGAATACCAACATCATCATCACTCAACAAAGCAGTTTAAAATTAACCATTTAGACAGTAACAAACAACAAAAATCAGACCTAAATCCACTAACCACATCCTAAAACTACATATGCAATTCTAACTAACTAAATTTAACAGAAACTTAATCAACTAATATTAACATGAAAAATTAATTAAAAGGAAATTAAAAACAGAACAGAATTGAAACAGGGGAAGAACATGGGGAACTTGCAAGAAGCAGAAGCAGAAATGGGAAAAGAAGGGAAATGAGAACAGAGACTGGGAAGAACTGAGACGCGACAGGCTAGGTGACGGCACGGCCACGGTGGTCCAGTGGCGGCAGAGGAGGACGGTTGCAGAGCAAGGGCACTAAACGCTGTTCTGGTGAGGAGATAGGAGAAAGAAGTGAAATGGAGGGAGAAAAGAGTGGGTGGTGGTAGATGGTGGCTTGCCGGCGACAATGGGAGACCGCGGCGGTCGCTGGTGGTGGTAGGAAAGGAAACGGCAGAGAGAAGGGGAAAAAGGGGGAGGGGGGAAGAAGAAGAAGAAAAGATTTAGTCACCGGTGTGATGGTGGCTGGTGGTGGTTGCAGGTGGTTGAGGGTGGTTATGGTGTTCTATAAATTGAAGAGATGAAGTGAAATAGAACGTTGGAGGAGTGAAAGGGATACGAATGGCTAGGGCTTGCGTGTCTGGGGTGTTAACGATTTTGAATCCACGCGTGCGCGTGGGTGGAGAGAAAGTGAATTGATGCGTAGGCGTCCCTCACACTTGAGCGTGGATAGGGCAAAAGAAGAATCGACGCGCATGCATCGTCGACGCTTACGCGCGAAGGGAGAGAGTGCAAGGCGACGCGTACGCATGAGGTGCGCGTATGCGTGGGGTGAGATTGTGCTAAACGCACAATTCCAGCACCACTTTCGCACAAGTCTCTGGAAAATGTATGGGGGGTCATATTGACGCGTCGACGTGTACTCGTCGGTCACGCGTACGCATGACTGCCCATACTCTTTTTTTTATAACAAAAACAGGGCTTGAAAATTTAAATTCTCCCTATACTATATACAACTCTAAACCAGCCAAAGTACAAGTTAACAAAATTTTTTATTTTTTTGAGGACTTTTAAAAAAATTTGAGAAAACTTGCAATTCAAACAAAAACTCAAATTCAAAGAATTATCCTTATTTAAAATATAGAACCAACAAACGACCTAGCACCTAAAAGAAAACATATAAAAGAATAAAAGGAAAGACTACCCAACAAGAAAAATTTCTTTCTTTTGGAATATGAAAACAAATATAACAACTAAAATTTAGGTATAACAACAAATCTTTTGGTTTTGGAAAAATTTTCAATTACAAAACAAATAAAACTTGCACTTCAATCAAAACGCAATTCAACAACAACTATTCTAATATAAACATAGATCTAACAAACAATTCATCAATTGACGCAATGTAATAGAGTATAGAAAATAAGAAAAATTACCTACAATGGCAACTCGATTCATTCATTGATTATATATACAAGAGAATGGAAAGAACTTACCATGGTGGTGTCTCCCACCTAGCACTTTTATTTTAAGTCCTTAAGTTGGACATTTGGGAAGCTCCTTGTCAAGGTGGTTTATTGGTGCACGAAATCGTGATTGTTCATTCTCCAGCAACGGCGCCAAAAACTTGGTACGCACGTTCATAATCTCAATTCTTTTTCACAACTTCGCACAACTAACCAGCAAGTGCACTGGGTCGTCCATGTAATAAACCTTACGTGAGTAAGGGTCGATCCCACGGAGATTGTCGGCTTGAAGCAAGCTATGGTCATCTTGTAAATCTCAGTCAGGCGGATTCAAATGGGTATGGAGATTTGATAATTAAAATATAAATAAAATATAAAATAAGATAGAGATACTTATGTAATTCATTGGTGAGAATTTCAGATAAGCGTATGGAGATGCTTTGCTCCTTCTGAATCTCTGCTTTCCTACTGCCTTCATTCAATCATTCATACTCCTTTCCATGGCAAGCTGTATGTTGGGCATCACCGTTGTCAATGGCTACTTCTCGTCCTCTCAGTGAAAATGGTCCAAATGCGCTGTCACCGCACGGCTAATCATCTGTCGGTTCTCGATTATGTTGGAATAGGATCCATTGATCCTTTTGTGTCTGTCACTACGCCCAACACTCGCGAGTTTGAAGTTCGTCACAGTCATCCCTTCCCAGATTCTACTCGGAATACCACAGACAAGGTTTATACTTTTCGGATCTCAGGAATGGCCGCCAATAATTTTAGCTTATACCATGAAGACTCCGATCTTTCGGAATGGAGGCTAAGAGATACACGCTCGATCTAAGGTAGAATGAAAGTGGTTGTCAGGCACGCGTTCATTGGTTGAGAATAGTGATGAGTGTCACGGATCATCATATTCATCATGTTGAAGTGCAAGCGAATATCTTAGAATAGGAATAAGCTTGAATTGATTAGAAAAATAACAGTACTTTGCATTAATTAACGAGGAGCAACAGAGCTCCACACCTTAAACTATGAGGTGCAGAAACTCCACCGTTGAAAATTACATAAGTGAAAGTGGTCCAGGCATGGCCGAATGGCAGCCCCCCTAAACGTGATCAATGATCAAAAGTGATACAAAGATAGTCTCAAAAATGATCAAAAGATTTGAAATGAATCACTAAAAGTAGTTTTTATACTAAACTAGTAGCTAGGGTTACATAAGATAAGTAAATGATGCAGAAATCCACTTCTGGGCCCACTTGGTGTGTGCTTGGGCTTAGCATTGAGTTTTTATGTGTAGAGACTCTTTTTGGAGTTAAACACCAGTTTGTAGCCTGTTTCTGGCGTTTAACTCTGATTTGCAACTTGTTTCTGGCGTTTAACTCTAGATTAGGGTAGGAAGTTGGTGTTTGAATGCCAGTTTGCATCATCAAAACTAGAAAAAAGTATGGACTATTATATATTGTTGGAAAGCCCTAGATGTCTACTTTCTAACGCAATTGAGAGCGCGCCAATTGGGTTTCTGTTGCTCTAGAAAATCTATTTCGAGTGCAGAGAGGTCAGAATCCAATAGCATCTGCAGTCCTTCTTCAGCCTCTGAATCAGGTTTTTGCTCAAGTCCCTCAATTTCAGCCAGAAATTACCTGAAATCATAGAAAACACACAAACTCATAGTAAAGTCCAGAAATGTGATTTTTATTTAAAAACTAATAAAAATATACTAAAAACTAACTAAATCATACTAAAAACTATGTAAAAACAATGCCAAAAAGCTTATAAATTATCCGCTCATCACAATACCAAACTTAAATTGTTGTTTGTCCCCAAGCAAATGAAAATCAAATAGGATAAAAAGAAGAGAATATACTATAAATTCCAAAATATCAATGAAACTTAGCTCCAATTTAGATGAGTGGGGCTAGTAGCTTTTTGCCTCTGAACAGTTTTGGCATCTCACTTTATCCTTTGAAGTTCAGAATGGTTGGCATCTATAAGAACTTAGAATTCAGATAGTGTTATTGATTCTCCTAGTTCAGTATGTTGATTCTTGAACACAGCTACTTTATGAGTCTTGGCCGTGGCCCTAAGCACTTTGTTTTCCAGTATCACCACCGGATACATAAATGCCACAGACACATAACTGGGTGAACCTTTTCAGATTGTGACTCAGCTTTGCTAGAGTCCCCAATTAAAGGTGTTCAGGGTTCTTAAGCACACTCTTTTTTTTTTGCTTTGGACCTCGACTTTAACTGCTCAGTCTCAAGCTTTTCACTTGACACCTTCATGCCACAAGCACATGGTTAGGGACAGCTTGGTTTAGCCGCTTAGGCCAGGATTTTATTCCTTTGGGCCCTCCTATCCGCTGATGCTCAAAGCCTTGGATCTTTTTTACCCTTGCCTTTTGGTTTAAAGGGCTATTGGCTTTTTCTGCTTGCTTTTTCTTTCTCTTTCTCTCTTTTTTTTTCACCCCCTTTTTTTTTGCAAGCTTTTGTATTCACTGCTTTTTCTTGCTTCAAGAATCAATTTTATGATTTTTTAGATTATCAATAACATTTTTCCTTTTCATCATTCTTTCATGAGCCAAGAAATTTAACATTCATAAACAACAAATTCAAAAAAAATGCACTGTTCAAGCATTCATTCAGAAAACAAAAAGTGTTGCCACCACATCAAAATAATTAAACTAAGCTCAAGGATGAATTCGAAATCATATACTTCTTGTTTTTTTGTTTTTAGAGAATTTTTCATTTAAGAAAGGTGATAGATTCATAGGACATTCATAGCTTTAAGGCATAGACACTAGACACTAATGATCATGTAATAAGACACAAACATAAATAAAAATAAAGCATAGAGAACGAAAACAGAAAAATTAACTAGACAAGGAGATTAAGGAACGGGTCCACCTTAGTGAGGGTGGCGTCTTCTTCCTCTTGAAGAACCAATGGTGTTCTTGAGCTCCTCTATGTCTCTTCCTTGCCATTGTTGCTCCTTCTTCATAGCTTTTTGATCTTCTCTAATCTCATGGAGAATTATGAAGTGCTCTTGGTGCTCCTTCCTTAGTTATCCCATGTTGGAACTTAATTCTCCTAGGGAGGGTTGATTTGGTCCCAATAGTTTTGTGGAGGAAAGTGCATCCCTTGAGGCATCTCAGGGATTTCATGATGAGGAACTTCCTCATGCTCTTGTTGAGGTCCATGAGTGGGCTCTCTTGTTTGCTCCATCCTTTTCTTAGTGATGGGCTTGTCCTCTTCAATGAGGATGTCTTCTTGGCCACAACTTCATAGAAGTGGTCTTGATGGACCTTTGAGATGAATCTCTCTATCTCCCATGACTCGGAGGTGGAAGCTTTTGCCTTCCCTTTCCTCTTTCTAGAGGTTTCTCTGGCCTTAGGTGCCATAAATGGTTATGGAAAAACAAAAGCAATGCTTTTACCACACTAAACTTAAAGTGTTTGCTCGTCCTCGAGCAAAGAAGAAAGAATGAAGGAGAAGAAGAAGAGATGGAGGAGATGGAGATGTGTGGTGGGTTCGGCCAAGGGAAGGTGATAGTGTGTATGAGGGGTTGGGTTTTGGGAGGGAAAAGATTTTGAATTTGGAGGTAGGTGGGGTTTTTGGGGAAGAGTGGATGGATGAGATTGGTGAAGGATATTTAGGGAAGAGTGTTATGAAAGGGTGTGAAGAGGAGAGAAGAAGAGGTGGGGTAGGTGGGGATCCTGTGGGGTCCACAGATCCTGAGGGGCCAAGGACTTAGCATCCCTGCTCCATTTAGGCGTGCAAAACTCCCCTAGAGGGCACTTCTGGCGTTAAACACCAAGTTGGTGCTTGTTTCTGGTGTTTAACGCCAACTTTTCTCCCATTCTTGGCATTAAACACCAAGTAGATGCTCTGTTCTGGCGTTAAATGCCAGTCTGGTGCCTGTTTCTGGCGTTAAACACCCAGAATGGTGCCAGACTGGGCGTTTAACGCCCATTCTGCTACTCTTGCTGGCGTTTAAACGCCAGTAAGATCTTCCTCCAGGGTGAGCTATTTTTAGTGCTGTTTTTCATTCTGTTTTTTATTTTTCAGTTGTTTTTGTGACTTCACATGATCATCAACCTAAAGAAAACATAAAATAGCAATGGAAAATAAATAGATATAATTAAATAGCATTTGGTTGCCTCCCAACAAGCGCTTCTTTAATGTCAATAGCTTGACAGTGAGCTCTCATGGAGCCTCACAGATAATCAGAGCAGGGTTGGGGCCTCTTAACACCAAACTTAGAGTTTGGTTGTGGCCTCTCAACACCAAACTTAGAGTTTGAATGTGGGGGTTTTGTTTGACTCTGTATTGAGAGAAGCTTTTCATGCTTCCTCTTCATGGTTATAGAAGGAGAACCTTGAGTCTTAAATACAAAGTAGTCCTCATTTAACTGAAGGACCAACTCTCCTCTGTCAACATCAATCACAGATTTTGCTGTGGCTAGGAAGGGTCTGCCAAGGATGATGGATTCATCCTCAACCTTCCCAGTGTCTAGGATTATAAAATCAGCAGGGATGTAAAGGCCTTGAACCTTTACTAGCACGTCCTCTACTAGTTCATAAGCCTGTTTCATTGATTTGTCTGCCATCTCTAGTGAGATTCTTGCAGCTTGTACCTCAAAGATTCCCAGTTTCTTCATTACAGAGAGTGGCATGAGGTTTATCCTCAACCCCAGGTTACACAGAGCCTTCTCAAAGGTCATGGTGCCTATAGTACAAGGTATGAAGAATTTTTCGGGATCCGGTTTCTTCTGAGGTAATGTCCGCCTCATTAATGCATTCAGTTCATTGGTGAACAAGGGGGGGTTCATCCTCCCAAGTCTCATTACCAAATAACTTGGCATTCAGCTTCATAATTGCTCCTAGATACTTAGTAACTTGCTCTTCAGTAATGTCTTCATCCTCTTCAGAGGAAGAATATTCATCAGAGCTCATGAATGGCAGAAAGAAGTTCAATGGAATCTCTATGGTTTCTGTATGAGCCTCAGATTCCTTTGGTTCCTCAGAGGGGAACTCTTTTCTGTCCAGAGAATGTCCCATGAGGCTTTTTTCACTGGTACTAACGTCCTCCTCACTCTCTCCAGGTTCGGCCATATTGGTCATGGTTATGGCCTTGCACTCTCTCTTGGGGGTTTTCTTCTGTATTGCTTGGGAGAGTACTGGGAGGAGTTTCAGTAATCTTTTTACTCAGTTGACCCACCTGTGCCTCCAAATTTTTAATGGAGGACCTTGTTTCATTCATAAAACTTAGTGTGGTCTTGGATAGATCAGAGACAATGGTTGCCAGGCCAGAATGGCTCTGTTCAGAGTTCTCTGTCTGTTGTTGAGAAGATGATGGAAAAGGCTTGCTATTGCTAAACCTATTTCTTCCACCATTATTATTGAAGCCTTGATTAGGCTTCTATTGATCCTTCCATGAGAAATTTGGATGATTTCTCCATGAAGGATTATAGGTGTTTCCATAGGGTTCTCCCATGTAATTCACCGCTGCTATTGCAGGGTTTTCAGGATCATAAGCGTCTTCCTCAGAAGATGCCTCTTTAGTACTGTTGGATGCAGCTTGCAATCCATTCAAACTCTGAGAAATCATATTGACTTGCTGAGTCAATATTTTTTTCTGAGCCAATATGGCATTCAGAGTATCAATTTCAAGAACTCCCTTCTTCTGAGGTGTCCCATTGTTCACAGGATTCCTCTCAGAGGTGTACATGAACTGGTTATTTGCAACCATTTCAATGAGTTCCTGAGCTTCTGCAGGAGTTTTCAGATGAAGAGATTCTCCTGCAGAATGGTCTAATGACATTTTTGATAACTCAGATAGACCATCATAGAATATACTTATGATGCTCCATTCTGTAAGCATGTCAGTAAGACACCTTTTGATCAGTTGCTTATATCTTTCCCAATCTTCATAGAGGGATTCTCCTTCCTTCTGTCTGAAGTTTTGGATTTCCACTCTAAGCTTGCTCATCTTTTGAGGTGGAAAGAATTTGGCCAGAAAAGAACTGACCAGCTTATCCCAAGAGATTAGGATATCCTTAGGTTATGAATCCAACCATGTTCTAGCTTTGTCTCTTACAGCAAAAGGGAAAAGCATAAGCCTATAGACATCGGGATCAACTCCATTGGTCTTGACAGTGTCACAGATTTGCAAGAATTCAGCTAAAAACTGATGAGGATCTTCCTTTGGAAGTTCATGAAACTTGCAATTCTGCTGCATTAGAGAAACCAATTGAGGCTTAAGCTCAAAATTGTTTGCTCCAATTGCAGGAAGTGAGATGCTTCTTCCATAGAAGTTAGAAGAGGGTGCAATAAAGTCACCAAGCATCTTCCTTGCATCTCCACCATTGTTATTGGGTTCGGCCATGTCTCATTTTTTTTCGAAAATTTCTGTCAGGTCCTCTCCAAAGGGTTGTGCTTTAGCTTCTCTTAGTTTTCTCTTAAGAGTCCTCTCAGGTTCAGATCAGCTTTAATAAGAATGTTTTTATCCTTGTTCCTGCTCATATGAAAAAGAAGAGAACAGAAAAAAATAGGAATCCTCTATGTCATAGTATAGAGATTCCTTTATGTGAGTAGAAGATGAGAAGAATAGAAGAAGTAGAAGAGAAAAATTCGAACACAGAGAAGAAGAAAGGTTTAAATTATGAGTAGAAGAGAAGTGTCAGTAGATAAATAAATAAATAGAAGGAGATGAGAGAGCGGGAGAGAATTCGAATTTAAAAAAAATAAAAGGAAAATATTTTTAATTTTTATTTTGAAATGTAGTTAGAATTCGAAAATCAAAAAGAGAAACAAAATAAATTTTAAAAATTAAATAAATTACTTAATTAAAAAGATTTTTGAAAAATTGGTTAGTGATTTTCGAAAATCAGAGAGAGGAAAGTAGTTAGATAGTTTTGTAAAAGATAAGAATTTTAAAATCAAACAAAAGTCAAGTGGTTAATTGAAAGAGATTTTGAAAATCAATTTTGAAAAGATAAGAAGTTAGAAAAGATTTTGAAATTAAGTTTTGAAAAAGAAATTCAAAAAGATTTGATTTTGAAAATTGAAGTTGATTACTTGACTAATAAGAAACGAAAAGATATGATTCTAAAATTTAAAGATTGAACCTTTCTTAATAGGCAAGTAACAAACTTGAAAATGTTTTTTTTTGAATCAATCACATTAATTGTTAGTAAAGATTTTGAAATTATGAAATGAAATTAAGAAAAAGATTTTGAAAATCATTTTTAAAATTTTCGAAAATCATAAAAAAATGAAGAAGATTTGATTTTTGAAAAAGATTTGAAAAAGATAGAATTTTTAAATTGAAAATTTGATTTGACTCATAAGAAACAACTAGATTTTAAAATTTTTTTGAAAAAGTCAACTCAAATATTCGAATTTTATGAGAAGAATAAGGGAAAGATATTTTTTTGATTTTTTGAATTTTCAATGAAGAAAGAGAAAAACACAAAAAGACACAAGACATAAAAATTATGAATCAGAACAAGAAAAATATGCAAGAACACTTTGAATGTCAAAATGAACACCAAGAACACTTTGAAGATCATGATGAACATCAAGAACATAATTTTGAAAAATTTTTAAGAAAAGAAAGACATGCAAGACACCAAACTTAGAAATTTTCAATGTTTAGACACTAACAAATTGAAAATGCATATGAAAAACAAGAAAAGATACAAAACAAGAAAATGCAAAGATCTAACAAGGAAAATCATCAAGAACAACTTGAAGATTATGAAGAACAAGAAAGAAACTCAGTGCATGTGTTCTTCGAAAATTTAAAGAAAAATTAAAAGCATGCAATTGACACCAAACTTAAAAATTGACACTAGACTCAAACAAGAAACATAAAATATTTTTGGTTTTTATGATTTTATTAAATTTTTTTGGATTTTTCGAAAATTATTTGGAAAAAGAAAAATAAGGATTTCAAAATTTTTAATGAGAATTCCAGGAATCATGCAATGTCAGCCTAAAACTCCGGTCTAGGAATTAGACATGGTTTACTAGCCAGCCAAGCTTTCAGTGAAAGTTCCGGTCCAAAACACTAGACATTGCCAATGGCCAGCCAAGCTTCAGCAGAACATTACATACAACAGCTAAATTGCTGAGAAAGACAAAGAAGCTCTTCTAAGGATAGTTGAAACCTCAGTCCAAAAGATTAGACATGGCTTAACAGCTAGCCAGGATTCAACATATCTCATGAAACTCTAGAATTCATTCTTAAAAATTTTGAAGAACATAGAATAATTTAAATTTTTGAAAATTTTTTGAAAATAAAAATAATAATAACAAAAAGCTTAAAATTAAAATAAAATCACCTAATCTGAGCAACAAGATGAACCGTCGGTTGTCCAAACTCGAACAATCCCTGGCAACGGTGCCAAAAACTTGGTGCACGAAATCGTGATTGTTCATTCCCCAGCAACGGCGCCAAAAACTTGGTACGCACGTTCATAATCTCAATTCTTTTTCACAACTCCGCACAACTTACCAGTAAGTGCATTGGGTCATCCAAGTAATAAACCTCACGTGAGTAAGGGTCGATCCCACGGAGATTGTCAGCTTGAAGCAAGCTATGGTCATCTTGTAAATCTCAGTCAGGCGGATTCAAATGGGTATGGAGATTTGATAATTAAAATATAAATAAAATATAAAATAAGATAGAGATACTTATGTAATTCATTGGTGAGAATTTCAGATAAGCGTATGGAGATGCTTTGCTCCTTCTGAATCTCTGCTTTCCTACTGCCTTCATTCAATCATTCATACTCCTTTCCATGGCAAGCTGTATGTTGGGCATCACCGTTGTCAATGGCTACTTCTCGTCCTCTCAGTGAAAATGGTCCAAATGCGCTGTCACCGCACGACTAATCATCTGTTGGTTCTCGATTATGTTGGAATAGGATCCATTGATCCTTTTGCGTCTGTCACTACGCCCAACACTCGCGAGTTTGAAGCTCGTCACAGTCATCCCTTCCCAGATCCTACTCGAAATACCAGAGACAAGGTTTAGACTTTCCGAATCTTAGGAATGGCCGCCAATAATTCTAGCTTATACCACAAAGACTCCAATCTTTTGGAATAGAGGCTAAGAGATACACGCTCGATCTAAGGTAGAACGGAAGTGGTTGTCAGGCACGCGTTCATAGGTTGAGAATAGTGATGAGTGTCACGGATCATCATATTCATCATGTTGAAGCGCAAGCGAATATCTTAGATTAGGAATAAGCTTGAATTGAATAGAAAAATAATAGTACTTTGCATTAATTCACGAGGAGCAGCAGAGCTCCACACCTTAATCTATGAGGTGTAGAAACTCCACCGTTGAAAATTACATAAGTGAAAGTGGTCCAGGCATGGCCGAATGGCAGCCCCCCTAAACGTGATCAATGATCAAAAGTGATACAAAGATAGTCTCAAAAATGATCAAAATATTTGAAATAAATCACTAAAAGTAGTTTTTATACTAAACTAGTAGCTAGGGTTACATAAGATAAGTAAATGATGCAGAAATCCACTTCCGGCCCCACTTGATGTGTGCTTGGGCTGAGCATTAAGTTTTTATGTGTAGAGACTCTTTTTGGAGTTAAACACCAGGTTGTAGCCTATTTCTGGCGTTTAACTCTGATTTGCAACATGTTTCTGGCGTTTAACTCCAGAATAGGGCAGGAAGTTGGCGTTTGAACGCCAGTTTGCGTCGTCAAAACTCGGGCAAAGTATAGACTATTATATATTGCTAGAAAACCCTAGATGTCTACTTTCCAACGCAATTAAGAGCGCGCCAATTAGGTTTCTGTATCTCCAGAAAATCCATTTCGAGTGTAGGGAGGTCAGAATCCAACAGCATCTGCAATCCTTCTTCAGCCTCTGAATCAGATTTTTGCTCAAGTCCCTCAATTTCAGCCAGAAATTACCTGAAATCATAGAAAAACACATAAACTCATAGTAAAGTCCAGAAATGTGATTTTTATTTAAAAAATA
This sequence comes from Arachis hypogaea, assembly GCF_003086295.3. Taxonomy (NCBI): domain Eukaryota; kingdom Viridiplantae; phylum Streptophyta; class Magnoliopsida; order Fabales; family Fabaceae; genus Arachis; species Arachis hypogaea. The sequence goes on from NC_092053.1 coordinate 95,051,269, forward strand.
ATTAAAATATACTAAAAACTAACTAAATCATACTAAAAACTATGTAAAAATAATGCCAAAAAGCGTATAAATTATCCGCTCATCATTTATGCTTGTACTCATCCTTGAACTTCCACCAATGCTTGGATTTCAAGTAAGCCCCATATCTTAAAATTGATGGCACCAAGCTTCGGTGAAGTTCCGTACAAGCTAAGGGCTCCGAAAATTGATCTTCATATATGCCCAGATCCCAAACCTTGTTTTCACACCCATCTTCTAATTGATCATCATGATTCCAATTGGGTGGTTTAGTCTTGGAATTCTCAAAGAAGCCTCCAAACAACTTCCTAGACCCATACAATTTTGCTCCACACCAAACCTTGAAATCAAACTTTGAACATACCACATTGAACCTAGGATGATGTTTCCAAACACTAACTATCTCCCTTTTGCTCTTAAAGCCACAAAGAGCTCTAAGTTATCCATCCGTCTCAAGAAAACCATATTCAAGTGGGATAATAAAGCATAGAGATGAGAGATTTACCCACTTGAATGAAAGAATGGATGATGACTTAGGAAGGGGGACTTCCTCACACTTTGACAATGTAAGGTCTTCTCCCTTGTGCTCTTCTTTAAATTCCCCCACCTCTTGACAAGCATCTTTATTTTCAATTCCTTGTTCACCAACTTCTTCTTCACATTCCTCATTGCTTAAGTCATGTGTTGAAGGTTGTGCATTGGCCTCCTCAACATCAAATTCACAACACGATGAGGATGATTCAACAATCTTCAATAACACATCGGTTGGTGCAGAATCATCTTCAATAACAAGAATTGTCATTTCCTCCACTTCTTCTAATCCTTCATCACTTAACAAATGCCTTGGAGGTTGAACATTCTCCTTAACATCGCTTTCCAGTCCAATGGAAGAAGGCTCAACAAAATCATCAAGGGGATTGATCAATGTGGACAAAAAATCACTAATGATGGAATCCACTTCTTGATCAATTTCCCTCAACTCTTTATCCACTTCCCTAACATCAATAATCTCTACCTTCTCCTCTTGATGTAATTCTTACTTTAGCTCCTCTTCTTCACCTTGAAGCTTCAAAGTCACTCCCTCACTATGCGCCTTGGTCGATCCTCCACATTCGTCAATGGGAGTACTTGGGACGCATGAGCTTAGATGGGAGGTTATGCGACTAATGGCTTCTTTCATAGTGGCCAACATGGCCTCCAACCCCTTATGCTCTTCTTCTTGCTTTTGAAGGTGAGAATAGAGATCTTTTTGTTCTTGCATTAGGGGGTTGAGAGATTCGTCCAATGAAAGCGATGGTGGAAGGGAGGGTTCATTGTTTAGAAGGTAGGTATCATAGTTGGAAGGTGGTTCTCCTGGGTAAGGATATGGAAGTGAAGTACATCGAGGTGGTTCTTGGGGGTGATTGTGTGGCGGCTCTAAATATGGCTCATATGGTTGTTGGTATGGTGGGAATGGATTAGGATCATATGGAGGTGATTGGTGGTATGGAGCTTGTGAGTAAGGTTGTTGAGGCCTATATTGAGGAAAAGAATTGTATGCATGTAGTGGTTGTAGTTGACAACCACAATTAGGGTTACCACATCCATTGGATTGGTAAGCATTAGGAGTTCGATTATAACCATAAGAAACCGGAGGAGATTGTTGCCAAGAATGTTGTCTATATGTTTGAGCCTCCTCCTACCTTTGATTTCCAATTCCATTATGCATGTTGTCATTGTAGCCTCCATTCCCTACAACATAGTTAGAACCAAACTCATAGCCAAAGTGGTGAGAATTCATAGTAAAAAGGAAAAATCACAAAATAAAATCTAATACGAAACAAAGAAAACAAACTCCTAATCTAAGACTAGCAAACAAACAAAAAGCAAATTATTTACAATATTAACATATATACAATAACCAATAACAAGCACACATTGCAACTCCCCGGAAACGGCGCCATTTGATGAGAGAAAAATTTGTTGGTATAGAATTTCTCAATGAAATCTCGTTGCAAGTATAGTTTCTAAACCAACAAACAATCCTCAATCAAAAATTGGTTATCACAAGTACAAACCCCAATAAAAATAACCGAAGTATTTAAACCTCGGGTCATCTTCTCAAGGAATTGTAGTGAGGTATGCGTATCATTGGTTATGGTATCAAAGGGGGTTTGATTGATGAAAGGAAAAGAAAATAAACCAAGCAACAATTAAAGAAAGCAATTAATAAGGAGAGACATTCATGGCAAGGATTGTGAATATAGGCTTTCTATCCTAGTCACTAATCATAACAGTGACTAACAAGAATTTATCTTATTCGTCATCTCCAATGTTGGACGAAGGTGTAAAGTTACCTTCCATAAGAGAAAGAAAATAATACTAGTTAATCTCAATCCAAAAATCCTAATCAATTCACTAATTGAATTAGCAAGGAATTAGAGTTAATGAAAATAATATTAACTGACAACTCTAGATCACCAATCTAAATTGGGTATCAATGACTCAAGATTGCCCAATTTCTCTTTCCAAGCTAAGAATGCTCAAAAAGCTACTCTAACATCCAACCAAGCATTTTGTCAAACACTTGGAAGGCATAAAAGGAAAGCATCCTAAATTGCAAGAAAATAGTAAAATCTACTACTACCCAATTGCAAGGAAACAATAACAACAACTCAATCAAACAACATTGAACATGAAATACCTTAAATTGCATTAAAAGAAATTGAAATTGACAAGAGTGCAACAACATAAAAGTAATCAAAATGAGAGATTAACAAGATGAAATAGAGAAATCAAGACAATAGAACAAGAAATGGTAAAGAAGACAAGATGAAAACAAGAAATTAACTCTAGATCTAAGAGATTTTAACCTAATCCTAACCTAATTCTAGAGAGAAGAGGGAGCTTCTTGATGTCACGAAAACTTGTCTCTCAACAAATTTCCACCGGCAAGTGCACCGGATTGTCATCAAGTAAAAACTCACCATAGAGTGAGGTCGAATCCCACAGGGATTGGTTGGTTGATCAATGTTAATTGGAAGAATGTTCTAGTTAAACTAAATCAGATTTAAAATTGGGATTGCCGAATGTAAATTGGTGGGAAACTTAAAGAGGAAGAAATGTAAATAACTGAATGTAAACAACAGAAATTAAATGGCAGAAGGGAAATTGCAGGAAATTAAAGTGCAGAAACTTAAATTGCAAGAAATTAAAAGGGAATGGGGATTGAGCATCAAATTAAAACACAGAATGTAAAGAGAATGGGTGAGATCAGAATAGGGGATTCATTGGGTTTTAGGAGATCTTGAATTCTCCGGATCAAATCATTCTCATCTCTTCCTCAATCAATGTGTTCATTGACTTTGATTGGAAATCTTAGGTAATTGGATTCCAATGTCTTGGCTCACTAATCTCTCTAAGCTTGAACAATTGCCCAATGTCTTGATTTAATTGCTCATCGGAAGAGATTAAGTTTGGTCACTGATTATACCACACAATTTCATAGATCAAAGTATTGGTAGGATTACATGTCACGATATCCATCCAAACTCCAATCTGATCCAATGTGAGAAAGTATTTCTAGCATGATTTCCTCATCCCTCTCTGAAGGATCAGAGGAAACCCAATTATGAATAGCTTCTCTGTCAAGACAACTATCCAATTGAATTAAGATCGAAAGCTTTCTAACAAAATCAAGAGAAAAGATAGAAGAAGAAAATGAAAACTATTATTGATCCATTGAATTACAATAGAGCTCCCTAACCCAATGAAAGGAGTTTATTTGTTCATAGCTCTATTCAATTTACAAAAAAGAAAAGTGCAGAAAGAAATAAAGAAAATACAAAAGAAACTAAAAGAAAAGTGCAAGAAATGAAATCAGGAAATTGAACTCCCAGAGCCCCCTCAGGGCCTCCCAGAGAGCTTCCTTTTAATCTTCAAAGTTCCTCTATTTATACTCTTCTTCTCATCTTCAATTGGATCAAGTACTTGGATGTGGACCTTGGCTTTTGTTGAAGTGGGTTGAAGAGGCTTCAATGCTGCTGAAGGGAAGGGTGCTCAATTTGCAAGGTTTTGATATCCACATTGGAGTCCACGTTTGAGGCCAAACGTTGAGTCAAATGTTCTTTTTAGAAAAATGGGCTCTGGGCACTTTGAGCAATGTTTGACTCAATATTGGAGCACCAACATTCGCTTGGCCACGCGTACGTGTGGCCCACGCGTGCGCGTGGATGGCCATTTTTGCCATTCCACGCGTGCGCATCACCAATGCGTACGCGTGGTTGGGAAAGAATACACGTCCAGGCGTACGCGAAATTGCAATTTCCCCAATCCCAAATTTTAAAAAGTTTTCGCGCACGTTGGTCTCAGCGTTGGACCATCAACGCTCCCTCCAACGTTGGCGCACCCACGCGTGCACGTCACCCACGCGTACGCGTGAATTGTCAAAATTCAACAATCCACGCGTGCGCGTCGCCCACGCGTACGTGTCGCACCAAATTTTCCAACTTAAATTTTAGAGATTTTATCGCAGACGTTGGGGGTAACGTTGGTTCACCAACGTTACCTCCAACGTTGACACCCTTTTTTTTGCATAATGTTGCACATCAAGCCTAGGAACGTTACTTTGTCCTCTTGTCAACATTGCCAATTTCATGGCCATCATAGACTATTATATATGGTTGGAAAGCTCTGAATGTCAGCTTTGTAACCCAACTGAAATTACCTCTATTGGACATCAGCAACTCAAGTTATGCTCCTTTAAAGGGGACAGGGTCATTGGCGTTGGTGTTCAACGTTTGAGGCAACGTTGGCACACCAATGTTGGTAAGAACGCCAAATTCTGAAGCTCAAACTTATTGTCAACCCCATACTATTATATATTTTTGGAAAGCTCTGAAAGTCCACTTTCCAATGTCGCTAAAAGCGCATCATTTGGAGCTCTAAAGCTCGAGTTATACTCCTTCGAATGTGCAGAGGTCAGCTGGCCTTACTACAGATTGGTACCATGTTTGTCTTTGCACTTTTCGGGGCATTTTTCTCCCTCCATTTTGGTGTCCATCATGTAGTGCCATATATTCTTGGAAAGCTCTAGATTCCTACTTTCTAATACCTTTGGAATCACCTCATTTGGAGCTCTGTAGCTCAAGTTATTCTTGTGTGAAGTAGACCCCTTCAGGCTATCAGGAGCAACGTTTGTGGCAACGTTGGTGAGCCAACTTTGGCCACCAATGTTGCTTGCTCTTCTTCTTCTCTGCCCTTCCTTTGCTTATTCTTACCTATCATCAACCAAACAAAATAGATCAAAGGATTGCCATAATCACAAGATAATGCATCGTTCATAGCATCAAACAATTCTTTGCATAAATCTCATGAAAATGCACAAAATTAACAATGTTTTGATTGAATCAAGGCATGCATGAAATTCTCATCTAAATACTTACTTATTGCCTAAGAAATGCATGAAACTACTCTAAAACAAACTAAAAATGGCTTATGAAACTAGCCAAGATGCCCTGGCATCACAACACCAAACTTAAATCTTGCTTGTCCTCAAGCAAGTGATAGAACGAACATAAGAAGAATGAAATGAAAATACAAGAGATACAAGTCCTTATTCAGAGAATTCAAATCCTTGGTTCATGGAGTTTCATGCATGGCAACTTAGGTTCATGTTCATGCTGGTTTATAAGCTCTCATATGCTCTTGAACTCTCACTCTATTGCCTTCTATGAGACTCTTATTCATGATCCTTAAACTTCTCTGTTTTTGTTTTCTTCTTTAGAGCTTATTGCTTTCTGCAACTAAGTGTTTTGTGCTGAGACAACTCTTTAGGATAGATTTTCAGCCAACACTCCTGAACCAGTTGGTTCAAGGTGCTAGGTGTTAAAACACCCCTAAGAACTTAATCACCTAAGTCTCTTCTCAGCACATACACACCACAGGCACATGGTTTGTTATTCATTCCTTAGACCTTGGTGTCCAACACCTCTTTGGGTTGCTAAATGTTTTGTGACAAGGTTGCTCTTGATAATGGACTTTCAGTTGACAATCCCGGGTTAGTTAACCCAAGTTGTCAAGTGATGAAGCACTCCTACGAACTTACTCATCCAAGCATATCCTTGCATAAAAACACCACAGACACATGCCTCAAGGTTCAAACTATTGGTGCCCAGCTTTAAATTATGCTCTTTTCTTTCTTTTTCATTCTCTTTTTCTCTTTTTAGGATCTTATTACTTCATTCAAGTCTCATAGGCTACATTTTAAGCTCATAATTCAAGAGATATCTTAGCCTTGTACCTTATTTATGAACCAACTTAGCTAGCAAATACCACCACAACACTAGGACTTTATTCTACACATTGGATTTCATTCTTGTATTTCACAACAATTTCTCATAATTTCTTTTATTGAGCTTAAGAACACAGCATAAAATTCAAGTAAGGATTCAGTGGCCTAGGCACCTAGACTAGCAGCCCCAAATGTCAATAAAGAAACAAAAGCAGAATGCAAAGATTCATGAAGACAGGGTACAATCATACTTCCAATTTAAGCACTACAAACCAGAAACAGTTAAGTAACAATACAACCTCTTGGTGTCTTCTTGTTTCTTCCTTGTCCTCATCATCCATAGCTTTTGTATCCTTCTTGTCTCCTTGGATGATGGTGCATAGTCCCTCCAAGAGATTGATCGACTTTCTGCAAAGTTATTGGGAGTTTCTTGTTTCCTAAGCACTTGAAAATGGTTAGCATGCATGTATGCTTGTGATTTTCTGAACTTAAGATGGTGTGTGAACACCAAACTTAGTTCTTTGCCTAATGCAGCAGATTGAATACATGCAGAGAACCTCATGTGCTTTTATTAAGAAAACAACTATGAACCAGAAAAAACAAAGTATGAACTAGAAACTAAAAACATGCTAAGTAGTTTCTCTAGTTGTTTGGAGTCAGTGACTTGTCATTGAAGGGTTACAATGTGTTTTTAAATGAAAACAGTGGTGGAACACCAAACTTAGCATCACACATTCACCCTTTGAATTGTTTTGGTGTGCAACACCAAACTTAGCTCCTTGCAATACAGAGAATCTACTTAACTCTTTTATTGAATTTAACTAGAAAAAGAAAACTACCTCTAGTTGGGTTGCCTCCCAACAAGCACTCTTTTACTGTCATTAGCTTGAGATTTTGTTCATGAATTTCTTCCTCTTCTTCCAATTTGTTAAGAAGAATGACCTCAAGTGGAAAAAGGAACCAGTTAATGCCCCTTGTTGTGAGTTCCTTCTTCCAGCAAGCTTTCTTCTGTGATTGGCTTGAGTGAACTTACTTGTTGGATCAGCAGTTGGATTGTTCTTTGACCTTCTCTTTTTCATGGATATGATCCTTTATTTCTTGGTCACAATCCTTCTTTTGGTGCTTGTAATTACTGCCTTCACATCTTTGATCTCAAGATTTGGGTATTGTTGGATAGTTGGAGCATCCTTTTCATCATGAGCTTCTTGAATTGGTGGCTCACTTGGTACAAGGATCTCTTTCACTTGCTTTACCAATTCCTTATTTTTACCCTCATTAAGCACTTCTCCACGCCTTAGACTGATGGCAGGATATTCTTCCCCCGGCCAAAGGAAGACATTGGTTGGTTCCTCAACAAAATGTTGTGCCAGTTGTCTCATTTGCTCTTCTTGGTTTCTCCTTGAGATTTCCATATCTTCAATCACCTCTCTTACATTCTGTCTTAAAAACTCACTGAGTTGGGTAATGAAGAGGTATCTCTTGGAGAGTTCTTCTATTGCAGTTTCTAGAAGATTTTGTGGAGGTGCATCAGTTGAACAATTATGGGGTGATAGTCCTTGATGAATGGGATATGCAGCATTAAAATCCCTTCCCAAGCCAAACTTTCTGTAGTTGTCATAATAGTATGAACTATGTTGTGGCTCTGGGAAGTACCCCATTACATTTGATTGACCAAAATATGATGGATACTCCTTTCTTTCCTGCAAAAAGCTCTTTCTCAAACAATAATCACCAAAGGAAATTGAGTTCCTTCTTGCAAAGAGCTCTGTCTCAAACAATAATCACCAAAAGAAATTGGAATCTCCATTGTCATAAATGAGGAATTCTTAGTGAGGCAATATCACAAACAACTAGTGATTAAATAAACAAAGAAAAAAAAACAAATTAAATTTTCAGAAAGTAACAGTGACTACTGAAATTAAAACTAATTAACAAAAGAAAAGAAAAATGTTCAATCTAGTTATCCTCCAATTTAGTAATTGTCAATACAAAACCAATCACCGGCAACGACGCCATAAACTTGATGTCACGAAAACTTATCTCTCAACAATTTTCCACCGGCAAGTGCACCGGATTGTCGTCAAGTAAAAACTCACTATAATGTGAGGTCGAATCCCACAGGGATTGGTTGGTTGATCAATATTAATTGGAAGAATGTTCTAGTTGAACTAAATCAGATTTAAAATTGGGATTGCCGAATGTAAATTAGTGGGAAACTTAAAGAGAAAGAAATGTAAATAACTGAATATAAACAACAGAAATTAAATGGCAGAAGGGAAATTGCAGGAAATTATAGTGCAGAAACTTAAATTGTAAGAAATTAAAAGGGAATGGGGATTGAGCATCAAATTAAAAGATAGAATGTAAAGAGAATGGGTGAGACCAGAATAGGGGATTCATTGGGTTTTAGGAGATATTGAATTTTCCGGATCAAATCATTCTCATCTCTTCCTCAATCAATGCGTTCATTGACTTTGATTGGCAATCTTAGGTGATTGGATTCCAATGTCTTGGCTCACCAATCTCTCTAAGCTTGAACAATTGCCCAATGTCTTGATTTAATTGCTCATCGGAAGAGATGAAGTTTGGTCACTGATTATACCACACAATTTCATAGATCAAAGTATTGGTAAGATTACATGTCACGATATCCATCCAAACCCCAATCTAATCCAATGTTAGAAAGCATTTCTAGTATGATTTCCTCATCCCTCTCTCAAGGATCAGAGGAAACCCAATTATGAATAGCTTCTCTGTCAAGACAACTATCCAATTGAATTAAGATCGAAATCTTTCTAAAAAAATCAAGAGAAAAGATAGAAGAAGAAGATGAAAATTACTATTAATCCATTGAATTACAGTAGAGCTCCCTAACCCAATGAAAGGAGTTTAGTTGTTCATAGCTCTATTCAATTTATAGAAAAAAGAAAAGTGCTGAAAGAAATGAAGAAAGTATAAAAGAAACTAAAAGAAAAGTGTAGCAAATGAAATCAGGGAATTGAACTCCCAGAGCCCCCTCAGGCCTCCCAGAGAGCTTCCTTTCAATCTTCAAAGTTCTTCTATTTATACTCTTCTTCTCATCTTCAATTGGATCAAGTACTTGGATGTGGGCCTTGGCTTTTGTTGAAGTGGGTTGAAGAGGCTTCAATGCTGCTGAAGAGAAGGGTGCTCAATTTGCAAGTACTTGGATGCGGGCCTTGGCTTTTGTTGAAGTGGGTTGAATAGGCTTCAATGCTGCTGAAGAGAAGGGTGCTCAATTTGCAAGGTTCTGATATCCACGTTGGAGTCCACGTTGTGCGCGTGGATGGCCATTTTTTCCATTCCACGCGTGCGCATCACCAATGCGTACGTGTGGTTGGGAAAGAATACACGTCCACGCGTACGTGTCATTACAATTTCCCCAATCCCAAATTTTGAAAAGTTTTCGCGCACGTTGGCCTCACCGTTGGACCAGCAACGTTCCCTCCAACGTTGGCGCACCCACACGTGCACGTCACCCATGCGTACGCATGGATTATCAAAATTCAACGATCCACGCGTGCGCGTCGCCCACGCGTATGCATCGCACTCTATTTTCCAACTTAAATTTTCCAACGTTGACACCCTTTTTTTGCATAATGTTGCACATCAAGCCTTGGAACGTTAGTTTGTCCTCTTGTCAACGTTGCCAATATCATGTCCATTATAGACTATTATATATGGTTGAAAAGCTCTGAATGTCAGCTTTCTAACCTAACTACAATCCCCTAAATTGGACATCTGCAACTCAAGTTATGCTCCTTTGAAGGGGACAGGGTTGCTGGCGTTGGTGTGCAACGTTAGAGGCAACGTTGGCACACCAATGTTGACACCAATATTGGTAAGAACACCAGATTCTGAAGCTCAAACCTATTGTCCACCCCATACTATTAAATATTGTTGGAAAGCCCTGAAATTCTACTTTCTAATTTCGTTGGAAGCGCATCATTTGGAGCACTACAGCTTGAGTTATACTCCCTCGAAGGTGCAGAGGTCAGTTGGCCTTATTACAGGTTGGTACCATGTTCGTCTATGCACTTTTCGGGGCAGTTTTCTCCCTTCATTTTAGTGTCCACCATGTAGTGCCATATATTCTTGGAAAGCTCTGGATTCCTACTTTTCAATGCCTTTGGAATTATCTCATTTAGAGTTCTGTAGCTCAAGTTATTCTTGTTTGAAGTAGACCCCTTCAGGCTGTCAAGAGCAATGTTTGTGGCAACGTTGGTGAGCCAACTTTGGCCACCAATATTGCTTGCTCTTCTTCTTCTTTTCCCTTCCTTTGATTCTTCTTACCTATCATCAACCAAACAAAATAGATCAAAGTATTGCCATAATCACAAGATAATGCATCGTTCATAGCATCAAACAATTCTTTTCTTAAATCTCATGAAAATGCACAAAATTAACAATGTTTTGATTGAATCAAGGCATGCATGAAAATTCTCATCCAAATACTTACTTATTGCCTAAGAAATGCATGAAACTACTCTAAAACAAACTAAAAATGGCTTGTGAAACTAGCCAAGATGCCCTGGAATCACATCTCTCTCTAGAAAACTAACTAAAGTATCATCATAACTAATCTAAGTGCTCCCTCCTTGTCCAATCTTCAATTCTACATGAAGTAGTCCTTGGAATCAGTTGGATTTGGGCCTGGGAAGCTCAGAAATCGCCCCCAGCATTTTCACTTTAATGAGGTCACGTGCGAGCTACGACGCGTACGCATGGGTCACGCATACGCGTCGCTTGGCATTTTACTTTCCACGCGTACGCGTCGCCTCACGCTTACGCGTCTCCATGCAACTTCATATCCACGCGTGTGTGTCTGCCACGTGTGTGCATTGATGAATACACTCCAAATCCTTGATTTTCCATGAATTCTCCACTTTGCATGCTTTTTTCTTCACTTTTTTGATCCATTCCTAGCCTTTTCAACCTGAATTCACTAACAAACACATCAAGGCATCTAGTGGAATCATAGGTGAATTAAAACTAGCAAATTAAAGGCCTAAAAATTATATTTTTACATTTAAGCACAAATTAAGGGAGAATTACAAAATCATGCTATTTCATTGAATAAATGTGAAAAAATGTGATAAAATCCCCTAAAATAAGCACAAGATAAACCACAAAATTGGGGTTTATCAAGCTTCTGTTGAACCAAAGCATTAAGTTCTTTGATAAGTACTGGAGGTTATTCCTCCAATTTCTTTATTCCAAAAAGCTTGCCATTTAGCTTCATGAGAGCTCCTAGGTATCGAGCAATGATGGGTGAAAAAATGTTGGTTAAGAATTTCTTATAAAAACAGTGTTGCAAGTACAGTTCTTAACCGACAAAGAACTGTTAGCCAGTAATTTTCAATTACAGATTACACTTGAGTATCACAACTCAAGGGTTTCCAATTAATCAACTCCTAAGCCAAGTTGGGAGCTCTATTCCATTAACATGAAGGCCATTTTCAATAACATATAATGGGAGTAATTAAAAGACATGGTGATTATAATAAATTAATAAAATTAAAATTGGCACTGACAATTAATTAACAAGGATTGAACAAGCAATAAAATTAAACATAAAATTAATTCAATGCATTAATTAAGTTGAAGGGTGAAAAGATCCAAACATGAATCAAAATAATCAAATAGAAAAGAGTAATGGAAATTAGAAAAGCATACTAGAAGGGAATTGACTTCAATGGAAGGTAGTAGCAGCTCTCTCTGGATCTAATTCAAAGCAAAACTAAGAACATCAAACCCTAGAGAAAAGTATGTGTTTCTCTCCCTAGAATTCAAAACTAAAACTAAGACTAAGTGAAAGTGAAAGTGTGTTTAGTCTCAGCTTGCCCCCTGCCTCTAGTCTGTGTTTTTGGGCTTAAAACTGGGTCCAAATCAGCCCAGAAATCACCCCCAGTGAGTTCTATTAAGTGCATCACGTGACGCTCTGTCACGCGTACGCGTCAGCCACGCGTACTCGTCGTTGAACTCTTGCACTGGTCACGCGTATACGTCAGTCACGCGTACGCATCGCTGTAAGATGCTCCAAGTCACGCGCACGCGTCAGCCATGCGTGCGTGTTGCTCCTCGCTTCTCAGCTCCTTAGTTTCTTGTATTCCTTCCACTTTAACATGCTTCATCTTCATTCTTTGAGCCATTCATGCCCTATAAACATGAAAACACCTCACAAACATATCACGGAATCATATGGTAATAAAAGAGAATTAAAAATTGGCAATTTTAAGGCCTAGGAAACATGTTTTCAACCATATCACAAAATTAGGAAGGAAATGAAAAACATGCATTTTACATGGATAAGTGTGAGATTAGTTGACACAAACCCACTCAATTCATTCCAAAATATATCATAAAATAGTGGCGTATCAAATCTCCCCACACTTAAACATTAGCATGTCCTCATGCTAAAATTAAAGAGACCAAAAGAATGAATGGGCAAAAGGTGAGATTCATGCAATGCAACCTATCCATGTGAATGCAACTACATGCTAAAATGCTTCTACCTACTTAGTTAAAAGTAAATAAATTCTTCAAGACAAACATAAACTGGATTCCACTAATTCATATCACACATTAAAGTACAAGTAAACTTGCAAGAAGAAAGCTCATGAAAGCCGGGAACAAAGAATCGAGCATTGAACCCTCACTGGAAGTGTATACACTCTAATCACTCAAGTGTTTAAGGGTCGATTCTCTCGGTTCTCTACTAATCTTGCTTTCTAAGGCTTGCTTTTCTTCTACCAATCAACATAATTCAATACACAAATACACATATCAAGAGATCTTTTAAGGGTTGTAATGGGGTTAAGGTCAAGGTAGGCATGTATTTAGTTAAGTGGACTAAAATATGAATCCTTGATTAACCTAAACTCTCCACCTAACTTAAGACATTCCATGTTATCACAATGCAAAGTCTAGCCATCCATTAACTATTTTTCCACAAATTCTTGCACCTTGATATCTTTTAAGTACAAGTCATATGCATTAGTTCACTTATTAGCCTTGGGGCATTTTGTCTCCTTTTTATTGCTTTCTCTTTTTTTTCTTTCTTTTTTTTTTCTTTCTTATTATTCATACATTCTTTTTCTATTTTTTTTTCAGTGAATTAATGCGTATGATTAATGTGCTAGATGCATGAACAAGTGCCTAACTGTTTTCACCTTTTCATATAGGAATATAGAATACCCAATTTCCTAAACATGTATTCCCCAATTGAATTTTCCCACACTTAATTCATGTACACTTCACTAGTCTAAGCTAATCAAGGATTCAAATTAGAAACATTTATTATTTTACGCTTAGAGTTAATGATGTGCTAAAATAAAGAATAAATAGGGTAAAATGGCTTGATAGCAAGGATTTATACCGGTTCGGAATTCCACAAAATAATTTCGTTGTTAGTATAGTCCAAACCAATAGTCAATCCTCGAATCAAATTAAATTTGGTTGTCACAAGTAACAAACCCCAAATAAGAATTAACCGAAGTATTTGAACTCTGGGTCGTCTCACAAGGAATTGCAATGAAGTGCTCAATTATTTGGCTATAAAGGGGTAAGGGGTTTTGATTTTGTGTTTTGGCAAGAAAATAAATGGCAAGAAAAGTAAATGAACAATGAACTAACAAAAGAAATAGAAAAGAATTCTTGGCTAGACATAGGTAATTGAGATCACCATCCTTGTCTACATACCAAATATTGATAATTATGAGAGGCCAACCTATTAAGTCTACTTCCAAAAGCCTTAAGTACGTAATATCTACTCCTAAGCTTGAAGTAAGTCAAATAGGCTTGATCACATCAACCCATAAGTCCCAACCTATCTACTAATTAGATTAGTAGTGGGTTGGTGTCAATGAGTATCAAATTGATCACCAAGGGTTCTCAAATCACCAATTCATTGAGACCCAATGACTCAAGGTCACTCAATTCCCTTAGCCTAGGCCAAGAGCAAAGGAAGCTACTAAAAACTAAAGGAAACATTCTATCAAACACCTAGAGTGCAAGAAAAGTAAACATCATAAAATGCAAGAATTAAAGGAACCCATAACTAACACAAGCAAGAAATCAACAATAACAACTAAGATAAACATAAAAGAAACATGGAAACATAAAATTGCATTAAAGGAAATCAAGATCCAACAATTGTTCATCAACACAAAAGAGAGCAAAATAAGAGATTAATAAGAGAAACTAGAAGAACAAAGAAAATAGAACACGAAAATGTAAAGAGAATTGAAATCAAAACAAGAATTGAAAGAAAAATTTGAGAGAGATTAACCTAAACTACCCTAAATTCTAGAGAGAAGGGAGAGCTTCTCTTTCTAGAATTCTACCCTAAAACATGATTAAAACTAAACTATGACTACTTAGTTCATTACCCCCTCAATCCTTGGGTTCAATAGCATCAGAAATAAGTTGGATTGGGCCCAAAATGAGCTACAAAATCGCTGGCTACGATTTCACTTTAGTGAACCACGTGCTCCATCGGCGCGCACACGTACATGGCGCGTGTGCGCTCCTATTCGTCAGGAAGCTATAGCAAATTTTATATCATTTCGAAGCCCTGGATGTTAGCTTTCTAACGCAACTAGAACCGCCTCATTTGGACTTCTGTAGCTTAATTTATGGTTGATTGAGTGCCATGAGGTCAAGCTTGACAGCTTTACGGTTCCTTCATTTCTTCATGAGTTCTCCCACTTGCATGCTTTTCTCCTCACTTCTTCCATCCAATACTTGCCTTATGAACCTGAAATCACTCAACAAACATATCAAGGCATCGAATGAAATTAAAGTGAGTTAAATTTAGCTATTTTAAGGCCTAAAAAGCATGTTTTCACATTTAAGCACAAATCAAGGGAGAATTGCAAAACCATGCTATTTCATTGAATAAATGTGAGAAAAGGTGATAAAATCCCCCAAATTAAGCACAAAGATAAACCACAAAATTGGGGTTTATCAAATCTCCCCACACTTAAACCAAGCATGTCTTCATGCTAAGAATAAAGAAGGACAAGAAAATGGGTATGAACATTTATTCAATGCAAATAAACTATATGCACCCATCTACATGCATGCAACTAAATGCAAAAATGCTTCTACCTACTTGGTTAAAAGTAAATCAATCCCCAAGAACATATATGCACATGTAGGGCTAAGTAGTATGATGATTCATGAATCCTACTAATTTGAATATCAAAATAAAGCACAAATAGACTTGCAAGAAGAAAAGCTCATGAAAGCCGGGAATAAGGAATTGAGCATCGAACCCTCACTGGAAGTGTATCCGCTCTAGTCGCTCAAGTGTATAGGATCGATCACTCAATTCTCTTCTAATCATGCTTTCCATGATTTATTTTTCATCTAACAATCAACAATTATTCATTGCATGCATACATTCATCATGAGGACTTATTCATAGGTTGTAATGGGGTTAGGGTCAAGGTAGGATGCATATGGTCAAGTGAGCTTGAAATTTGAATCTTTGATTAACCTAAACTCTCACCAAACACATATAACAACCTATACAATTCTAATACAATGCCTAGCTACCCATGATTCCCACTTTTTCCACATACTCATGCATTCCTTTTAATTCACATTCCATATGCATTGATTTTTTATTGAACTTTACTTTGAGACATTTTTGTCCCTTTTTTATTTCTTTTTCTCTTTTTTCTTTTTCTATTTTTTTCTTTTACATATATATATGTTCTTTTTTCTTTTTTTTTTTTATCTTTTTTTTAAAGTATATACAAACGTATCAATGCATATGGTTTTACATATAGTGCATGAATATGTACCCAATTCCCAATATTTTTAACAAAAATAAAAATTACACTTTTACCTCAACCAATGTCCCAAGTTTTCCATACCCTAAATGATACACACCCTCACTAGCCTAAGCTAATCAAAGATCCAAATCAAGAACATTTATTGTTTTTCACTTAGGGGTAGTGATGTGCTAACATGAAGAACAAAAGTGACTAAATAGGCTCAAAATTGGCTAACAATGGTTGATGAAAGGTAGGCTATTTGGGTAAGTGAGCTAAATGAAATGATGACCTCAATCATATAAATGCATGTATAATAGAATAATGGACATAAAGAATCAAACAAATCAAAGATTACAATCATAGAAAGAGAATAATACACACAAGAATGAAAATAAGTGGTTATAAGATGTAACCATACCATTGGGCTCAAAACTAACATGCTTGTGTTCTTAGCTCAAAAACCATGTTCTAAAATAAATTCTTCAAGCAAGTTCACACAAATTTTTTTTTTTCAAATTGGTAGGGTGCCCTAAAAATAATTTTTCTTGGAAAAGAAATCATCACCCTAACCAAGTAGTCCTAACATAAAAAGAAGTGATGAAAAATATGTACAAATTCTAACTAGCATGCAACCTATCCTGCAATGTAACGACTAACTAACAAAGAAAATCAAGAATTGGTGTTGAAAAAAGAAGTTGTTACCCATGGAGGTCGGTCGGACAACCTCCCCACACTTAAAAAATTTGCACCGCATCCTCGGTGCATGCAAATAAGAGTAAAGTGGATGGGTTGCTACAATTGATAAGTTTCTTCAAAGGGTTGTGCGAGTGAACTTGTTTGTTGCCTCATTAGAAGCTTATCCTTTCCTCTTGGTGGCCAACCTAAAAGGAAAGAAAAAGAAAGACAAGTAAGCCCATAACAAAGATATCAAACCAAATAGAACATAGGCGGGGGCTAATGCCAAATAAGAATAGGATTCTCACTACATGGTAGCTACAACATGTGGGTGAGAAAGCAATTCAAGCAAAGACATATTAACTAATACTTGATGCAAGAGTAAAGTCAAAGCATGAAGAGCACTTAAAAGCATCAATTTCAACTAGAAAGAGTGGGTCATGAAAGACTTGCAAGCTCATATCAATGCACAAAGAGTATAAGAGTCATACAAGATTAAGCATTGATTTAAAAGTTTCATCACCCAACAATATCAAACAAGTCAAGAAGCACCAAGATTAATCAAGAATTTCTCAACAATTGAGTAAGAAAATTCAACACCATTATTAAAATAAGAAACTTAGAAAGAAAAATAAAAACAAGCTATGAAAAAAATTAAAATGCAAGGAATGAAAATAAGCAAATGCAATGAAAAAAAAATGGAAGAAAAGAAATTATTTTTTTTACGACGCGGACGCGTCATGCATGCGTGCGCATGGGCGGGCAGGCTGGACAAGCGACGCGTACGTGCATAGCACGCATACATGTGGATGTGAAGATGGCGACCGATGCGTACGCGTCATGCACGCTTGCGCGTGGGTCGCAGGCACATAATAGGCACCAACTGGGCATAACTCTCTAGTTTTTGTATCAGGGGTGTGAGATGCACCACCAACGCACGCGCGCACAGCACGCTTGCGCGCGGATGCCCTTTCTCTTTTTTTTTTTTCAAAAACAGGGCACTCTCCTAATCTACAAGCATCCTAATATAATCAAAATTAAATTCAACAACAAATCTTTTTGGTTTTTGAAAAATTTTCAAATACACTAAAAACAAAACTTATACTACAAGTAAAATGCAATCTAACAACAACTATTCTAATCAAAGCATGAATGCAACAAACAACGTATCAATAAAAGCAAAATGCATAAGAGTATAGAAAAGAAGAAAACTACCTATAATGGCAACACAAATCACTTATTAAACAAATCTAAAAGAGAGTGGAAAGAGTTTACCATGGTGGGGTGTCTCCCACCTAGCACTTTTAGTTTAAGTCCTTAAGTTGGACATTTGGAAGGCTCCTTGTTATGGTGGTTTATGCTTGAACTCATCTTGAAACTTCCACCAATGCTTGGACTTCAAGTAAGCTCCAAAATTCAAGATCAATGGCACCAAGCTTTGATGAAGTTCCACACAAGCTAAGGGCTTCCAAAATTGGTCTTCATATATTCCCGGATCCCAAATCTTATTTCTACACCCATCTTCAAGTTGATCATCACAATTCCAATTGGGTGAGAAGTGATCCGAATTCTCAAGTAAACACCAAAGCATCTTCCTAGACCCCTTTAGTTGAGAACTATACTAACCATTGTAATTATACTTTGAGTTTCCAACCATAAGGAACCTTGATTGGCATTTCCACCCACTAACCAATTCTCTCCTACTCTTGACTCCACAAAGAGCTCTAAGTTGCCCATCCGTCTCAAGCAAACGATATTCAAGTGAGAAATTAAAACTTAGGGATAAGAATTTTACCCACTTGAATGTTGTATTGGATGGTGACTTAGGAAGGGGTGGTCCTAATGATCTTGCAAGTTCCACTCTCTTGTGCTCTTCTTTGACTACCTCCACCTCTTCACAAGCTTCTTCAATTTCAACCTCTTCCTCTTGGTGGCTCTCTTCCAATTCAATCTCTTCTTCATTGCTTACCAAGGGGATGGGAGGTTGTGCATCTTCTTCGTTGATCTCAATTTCAAGCCCAATGGGAGAGGATTCAATTGTAGATAGGAACTTCTCAATGATTGAATCTATTTTTTGATCAACCTCTTCAAAGTCTTCAATCATGATATGCTTTGGAGGTTGTACATGTAACACCCTAACTACCAAAGCTCACGCTTCCGTGTAACACCCTAACTACCAAAGCTCCACTTCTGGCTGTGCGACTCTGATAGCTCGGACATTACGACGACACTTATAATATTTAATACTAAAATATGAGCCTGTTTAAAACTTTAAACCGCAATACCGCTCCCAAGGATACTTTCGTTCGATAACGTACATCCATAAATACCATTCAACTTACAACAACTCATAAAGAGTACATCCATATATATACATAAATATATATAAATAATATTACAAACATAATCCAATACAATTCCTATCCCTCTTACAGATTATATCAAGATAAAGGCGAGGGTGCAGTAAACCATAACTAAAACAATACAGAGCATCACAACAACAATTAAATAAGCTCTTCGTAACTTCTGCGCCCATATCCTGAAAGGGGAAAAATGTAGGGGGGTGAGAACATCATCCTCGAAAGGGTTCTCAGTAGAGGGTTTTTGGGAATTACTGTAATAGGATACGTGAAGATAAACCGTACCAGTGATTAATAACCGTCTTATACCTCCTTTTCAAAAACAACGGTTTACAACAAAAGTAAAGTCTGAAAATCTTTTCTGAAAGGAGGACCGTTCAATTCTCAAAAACTCAAAAGCTTTTCAAAACGGTTTATCTATGCTGAACCAAAATAGCCGTTCATATTTTATTCCAAACCAGAAACACAAAACCGAAATCAACCATCGGTTCATCTCATTCCTACCACGGCTCTAGGCCCAAACAATCCAACCATCAACCAATCACCATAGTCCAACAGAGTCCCAGTAGCAAATACAAATAGGAAGATGCAAGCACAAACAAACAGTTACAGCAAGTAGAACAATTAGCAGTTGATCACAAAGGCAAACCACGTACAATATGCACACCCAAACAATGTCACATAGATGCATATGATGCATGCCTGTCCTAGTGGCTGATGATATCATCTGTCGGTTACCAAGCCAACCCGACGTGTCCGGTAGCTAACCCAGACACAGTCTCTCTGTTGCGCTTTATTATCATTAGAGGGTATCTGCGCCCTGTCACCATTAGAGGGTATATGCGCCCTGTCGCCATTAGAGGGTATCTGCGCCCTGTCGCCATTAGAGGGTATCGGTGCCCTGTCACCCTTACAACCAGAGTGAAAACACAAGCATACTCGCATACAACATTCATCTCAGTCATCCGGCTTAAATTCACAATTCATTCGATTGCATACATGCATTTGTACTCAACCATGGATCACCATCCATCTCAGCCATCCGGCTCACGGTTCAATCCAGAACCAGCCAATTTATCAATAAATACAGCCCTTCGGCTTAAGTTCATAATTCATAATCAGCCATACGGCTCACAACTCATTTGGCAATCAGCCATAGTTTAATAGCATACACAGCCATTCCGGCTCATAACAAAATAGCACTTCCACCATTCGACATCATCAAATTCATAAATCGGCATTTAAGCCATAAATCACTTTTCTCAATTCATTCACTTTAAAAATCAAATTTCAACTCTTTTCAGCCTTGGCTTTAAAGATCTCATTTCTCAAATCATCTCAGGCTCATAAGCCAAATTTTCTAAAAGTGAGTTCCCTTTTTAAATCAAAGCCACTCTCGGCATTCTCTTTCCAAAACTTCCAAAACCATGGAAAGTTAAAGATTCTTTTTGGGAACATTCAAAATCACCCATCCAACAATGGGATTTTATAACAAAAGTTTCTTGCCAGAGTCCCAAGTCTTTAGGGAAGGTCAACATATACAAATTCCTTAAAATTCATTGAAACTCTTAAAATCATGGATTCTCGGTTCAAGTAAATAAAACTAAATTTATTATGAAACCGACCATACAAAATCACAAGTTCCAACCCGGTCCAAAAATCAACTCATTTGAAAAGGAACCGGTTCATTTGAATCAAACCACTTTTTGGTTTCTTTTTGGAACCCATTTTTCTAACTCTTCCAAAATGCCTCAAACTTAATTACTCAATCAAAAGTCTAGATTCCTTTGAAATCATTAAAAGCTCCTTTTATATTGAAATCAATATTAGAGCATCATTCTTTCCTTCAGTGATTCAAACGGTAAAAATAGTTCGTTTCTAAATAAGCCGGACTCAATGCATAAAGTTCATTAAATAAATTAAGCTTGAAAACATAAATATTCTCTTAATAAATCAAATAATACAATTTCTCAAATCCAACCCTTTTTAAATAACTTTACAAACAAGAGTAGGATTTTGTAGAAATTTCGGCAGCACCTCCCCTAAAACTTGGACTTTTGCCACCCGGTTCGGGTCCCAACTAAACCGTTCCTCATTCCTTTTCAACAGCTCAAAACCAGAAATCAATTCAAAGCAAGCTAAATCCAACAATGGCCTCAGTGGCGTATCTCAAGGAAACCATTTCAAAATCAACTCAATATCAATCGATTTAACTCATTTCCAAAACTTTAAAGAATCGGTTCAGCAATAAATCATTTGTCCAAAACCAAGTCAATTAAAGTAAACCAGGCTGAATTCAAGAGTACATTCTATTTTTCACATTCCCAAGAAAATTAACTCAAATCAATCCTCAACGGATTAAACTCGATTTCAAAGCTTTAAAGAATCAACTTCAAAACATTACATTTCACAAGCCGCACAACAATTCAGCCAAATCAACATCCATAATCATTCGAGTCTATCAAATAATACATAAGGCAGATACAATCACCAAATACACAATATCTCACATCAGTATCCATATGTAATAATTCCAATACATAAAACACAGTTTTTGGAAAGCGCCGCTACCTCAAAACGCAAAACCATAGCCCAAATGCCTCATCAAGTCCTTTCCGCCTCAAACCGAACTGACGGGAACTAAAGCCTCAGCTCCCAGCCACTTTTGGAATAACCATAGCAACACTAATCGCAACATATAATAATCAGGACTCGATCCCACGTTACAAAGACTCATTCATTAACCAAACATAACAGAATACTAACGCGAGATTATTCGAAACATAATTTCTTACCGAAATAACAATAAGGCAGCTGCGATTCCAAACCGGCCCCGGCAACAGCTCCGGCGGCGGCCAGAAGCTTCGGTGGATCAACTATAAAAACCGCGCAACATTAAAACCTTCTCGAAATCCAAAAAGGCAGAAACCTCAAATAAAACCCTTACCGGCAACTTTTCTGGCAACGGCAGAAGTAGTCAGAAGCTCCGGCGGTGGAACTTGGTCGCGGTAGTGGCGTTTCCCAGTGCCAGGGCACGGTGGCACGACTGATTTCTCCCCCGGGAATGGCTATGACAGAACCAGCTTCTCCCCCTTCCGTTCACAATCCCAGCGGCAGCCACAGTGGTGGTTCTGGGCAGCTCCTGTGACAGTGGGCTCCGGCAACTCGCAGAACCCCGAGGCAGAGACAGACAACAACTCCGGCGGCGCCAAGCTCTTTCTCAGCGAACCGAAGCAGCAGACAAGGGGGGTTTCATCTCGCTTCTTCTTCTTCGCTGCTGGCAAGGACAATGACTACCTAGCTTCGGCGACGGCGAGCTCGCAGTAGCGGCGGCGGTATCCAGGTGCAACGGCGGCGTACAAGACGGCGCCACTCTCCCTTCACCGCAAACTCCCTCTCATGCGCCGCCCTCTACTGCTAGCCTCTACCTATTCTCGTGCAAGGATGGCAACGGCGGCGCTGGTCTCGCAGTAAGGACGACGGCGCAGATGATGAAATCGGCGACAAATCGGTAGCATGACGGCGAGGAGCTGGACGTGGTGGCAGAATGCGGCTGGTCGGCGAGCTGAACTGGAGTGCGATCGGCGGCTCGTGGTGACTTGACGACGACAGCCCCAAGCACGGTCTCCCTTCGAGACCCAGCGACGATGCGGCGGCGGCGATAGTGGCTCCTCGCCGGCGCCGTCCTTCCCCTCTCCCCTCTCCTTCTTCCCGTTTTTCCCCCTAACCCTTTCTTTGCTTGGCTTCCTTTTGCAGCTGTTGCTGCTGTGTGTGTTGCGTTACTGAGAGAAGGAAGGGAAACAGATAGGATGCGCCGGATGAGTGTGGGTGAAGAGGGAACCGGGTCGGGTATCGGGTTACTGGGTTAGGGTTTCACTTTTGAAACTTAGGGTTAGGGGCAATTTGGTATTTTCAAACAAAAATGGGAATAATATATTAATTGAGACCCAAATTATGTCTAACGCTAATTATATATAGAAAATACTATTTGATCATCAATTTTTACAAATTACTTTCAATAAAATGTCCAAATCAAATAATTAGAAATAATATACTTAATTCCTTCATTTTCCAAAATAGCAGTATTAATATTTAAAATATTACTTATCTAATCCAAATCATATAAAATCCCTATTATTTCATAACTGCCAACTTTATAATTTAAATATAGAAAATAATCCAATAATTAAAAAAATTGGATAATAATCATAACTCGTCTCAAATTCAATAAATCAAAACTTGTCTTAATTGTCTTTAATAAAACAATTTCTGAAATTAAGGCTATAAATAAATATATGATTTGAGACTTGATCATAATAAGAATTTTCAAAAGTTCTGGGTATTACATTCCGGCTGCACGACTCTGATAGCTCGGATATTACGACAAAACTTATACTATTTAATACTAAAATATGAGCCTGTTTAAAACTTTAAACCGTAATACCACTCCCGAAAATACATTCGTTCGATAATGTACATCCATATATATATATATATATATAAACATATATAAATAACTTTATAAGCATTAACCAATACAATTCCTATCCCTCTTACAGAATATATCAAGATAATGGCGAGGGTTCAATAAACCATAACTAAAACAAGACAGAGAATCTCAACAACAACTAAATAAAATCTTCGTAACTTCTACGCCCATGTCCTGAAAGGGGAAAAATGTAGGGGGTGAGAACATCATCCTCGAAAGGGTTCTCAGTAGAGGGTTTTTGGGAATTACTGTAATAGGATACGTGAAGATAACCACACCAGTGATTAATAACCGTCTTATGCCTCTTTTCAAAAACAACGGTTTACAATAAAAGTAAAGTCGGAAATCTTTTCTGAAAGAAGAACCGTTCAATTTTCAAAAACTCAGAAGCCTTTCAAAACGGTTTATCTATGCTGAACCAAAATAGCCTTTCATATCTTATTCCAAACCAGAAACACAAAACCGAAATTGATGAGCGGATATTTTATACGCTTTTTGGGGATAATTTCATATAGTTTAGAGTATGTTTTAGTTAGTTTTTAGTCTATTTCTAGTAGTTTTTAGGAAAAATTCATATTTCTGGACTTTACTATGAGTTGTGTGTTTTTCTGTAATTTCAGGTATTTTTCTGGCTGAAATTGAAGGAGCTGAGCAAAAATATGATTTAGGCTGAAAAAGGACTGCTAATGCTGTTGGATTCTGACCTCCCTGCACTCAAATTGGATTTTCTGGAGCTACAGAACTCGAAATGGCATGCTTCCAGTTGCATTGGAAAGTAGACATCCAGGGCTTTCCAGCAATATATAATAGTCCATACTTTGCACAAGGATAGCCGACGTAAACTGGCGTTCAACGCCAGTTCTCTGCCCAATTCTGGCGTCCAGCGCCAGAAAAGGATCAAAAACTGGAGTTGAACGCCCAAACTGGCATAAAAACTGGCGTTCAACTCTACAAATGGCCTCTGCACGTGACTCACTTAAATCTCAGCCCCAGCACACACCAAGTGGGCCCCAGAAGTGGACCTCTGCATCATCCATCATAGTCCACTCATATTTTGTAACCCTAGGCTACTAGTTTAGTATTTAAACAACTTTTAGAGACTTATTTTGTATCTCATGACATTTTAGATCTAAACTTTGTATTCTCTGACGGCATGAGTCTCTAAACCCCATTGTTGGGGGTGAGGAGCTCTGCTGTGTCTCGATGAATTAATGCAAGTATTTCTGTTTTCCATTCAAACACGCTTGTTCCTATCTAAGATGTTCATTCGCGCTTAACTGTGATGGAGGTGATGAGCTGTGACACTCATCACCTTCCTCAAATCATGAACGTGTGCCTGACAACCACCTCCGTTCTATATACGATTGAATGAGTATCTCTTAGATTCCTTAATCAGAATCTCCGTGGTATAAGCTAGAACTGATGGCAGCATTCATGAGAATCCGGAAAGTCTAAACCTTGTCTGTGGTATTCCGAGTAGGATTCAAGGATTGAATGACTGTGACGAGCTTCAAACTCTTGAAGGCTGGGGGTTAGTGAGAGACGCAAAAGGATAGTAAATCCTATTCCAACCGGATCGAGAACCAACCGGTGATTAGCCGTGCTGTGACAGAGCGTGTGAGCGTAGTTTTCACTGGGAGGACGGAAGGTAGCCATTGACAACGGTGATCCACCAACACACAGCTTGCCATAGGAGGACGTGCGTGCGTGAATCAGAAGACAGAGGAAAGCAGAGATTCAGAAGACAAAGCATCTCCAAAACTCCAACATATTCTCCATTACTGCACAACAAGTAATCTTTAATTTATGTTCTCTTGGTTATTCACAATTCAACTGATAAACATAATTGACTTCCTGACTAAGATTTACAAGATAACCATAGATTGCTTCAAACCAACAATCTCCGTGGGATTCGACCCTTACTCACGTGAGGTATTACTTGGACGACCCAGTGCACTTGCTGGTTAGTGGTACGCGTTGTGAAAAGTGTGATTCGCAATTCGTGCACCAAGTTTTTGGCGCCGTTGCCGGGGATTGTTCGTGTTTGGACAACTAACGGTTTATTTTGTTGCCTAGATTAGGAAAAATTTATTTTTTTTTTTTTTGGTTTAGAGTCTTTTATAATTTATCCCTTGTTAAAATACTTTAAACTTATAGCTCAGTTATTTAGAACGTGGTGTTTATGTTCATGATAATTGGCTATCATATTTTAAAAAAAAAAAAACTTTTTTTTCAAAAATAATTTTTCTATTAAATCCTGTGCCAAACTTTAAGTTTGGTGTTTTCAAAAATAATCTTTCTTAAAATTTTCGAAAATTCCATAACTCATTTGGCTAGAGCGTTAATCTGTGTTCTTGGTAATTGGGTTAGAGTCTTTTATACTCTTTTCAAAACCTTCTTTTTCATAAATAATATTTTCCCTATTAAATTGTGTGCCAAACTTTAAGTTTGGTGTTTTCTTGCTGAATTCCCTTTGGTTTTCGAAAATTTTGGTTTGGTTTTCTAAAAATTTTAAGTTTGGTGTTCTTTCTTCATGTTCTTGTGTTCTTGTGAGTCTTCAAAGTGTTCTTGAGTTTTCCTTGTGTCTTGATCTTAAAATTTTTAAGTTTGGTGTTCCTTGGTGTTTTCCCTCCAAAATTTTCAAAAACAAGGAGCATTAGATCTAAAAATTTTAAATCTTGTACTATCTTATTGTTTTTTTTCTCTCTCCTCACTAAATTCAAAAATATCTTTTCAAAATATCTCTTCTATCTTCCTAACTTCTTATCTTTTCAAAATTTGTTTCAACTAACTAACTAACTTTTTGTTTGTTTCTTAACTTTTTCAAAACAACCTAACTAACTCTCTCTCTCTAATTTTCGAAAATATCTTCCCTCTTTTTCAAAAATTTCCTTTTTTTTTAACTAATTATTTTTAATTTTTTTTTACGAAAAAAAAAATTTAATTTCAAAATTCAAACTCTTTTTAGTTATTTTATTTTATTTAAGTATTTACTTCTTATAAAATAAAATAAATAAAAAGATAAATCAGTCCAAGTTATATCCATATATCCATCATGGACATAAGTGGAAATGAACAGTCCAGGAGGACTCTGGGTCATATTCTAACCCCTCTACTGCTTCATATGGGAGTAGCATATGCATACCCTCCATTGGAGTTAGTAGCTTTGAGTTGAATCCTCAGCTCATTATCATGGTGCAGCAAAGTTGCCAGTATTCCGGTCTTCCACAGGAAGAACCTACAGAGTTTCTGGCACAATTTTTACAAATTGCTGACACAGTACATGATAAGGAAATAGATCAGGATGTCTACAGACTATTACTGTTTCCATTTGCTGTAAAAGATCAAGCTAAGAGGTGGTTAAATAACCAACCTAAGGCCAGCATAAGAACATGGAAACAGCTGACAGAAAAATTCCTGAATTAGTATTTTCCTCCAAAAAGGATGACACAGCTAAGGCTGGACATCCAAGGCTTTAAACAAGGAGATAATGAATCTCTTTATGATGCCTGGGAGAGATACAGAGAGATGCTACAAAAATGCCCCTCTGAAATGTTTTCAGAGTGGGTTCAGTTAGATATCTTCTACTATGGGCTTGCAGAAGGAGCTCAGATGTCTCTAGACTACTCAGCTGGTGGATCTATCCATATGAGAAAGACAATTGAAGAGGCTCAAGAGCTCATTGATACAGTTGCCAGGAATCAGCATCTGTATCTAAGCAGCAACCCTTCCATGAATGAAGAGGTTAAAACAGTAACTGCTGAATTCAGTACTGTAAAACAAGCTGCTGAATTCAATCAGCAATTGGATTTTCTAACAAAGCAGTTAGCTGAATTCAAGGACAGGCTACAGGAGACAAGGATAGCTAATATACATATGGACGAACAGTTTAAGCAAACAAAGCAGCAGCTATCAAGGCAAATAGCAGAAGAATACCAAGCAGTTCAATTAAGAAGTGGGAAAACATTAAATACCCCACCTCAAGGCATCAAAAATTCAAGAAATGAGCGACCCACCAAAGATTCACCTAAGGACAGTAAGAGCCCAGGGAAAAATAATTCTGGCACTAAAACGCCAGAAAATGGGTGGAAGGCTGGCGCTGAACGCCCAGACCATACCCAAAACTGGCGTTCAGCGCCAGAAACAAGGCAGGATTGGCGTTCAACGCCAGAAATGGGCAGGAATCTGGCGTTGAACGCCCAAATGGGGCAGAATCCAGCGTTGAACGCCCAAAATGGGCACATTTCTGGCGTTCAGGCGCCAGGAACAGACAGTGAGCTGGCATCTAACGTCACTCCAGCTTCTGACTCTGGCACTCAATTGCCAGTGAGGGATCAGACACACACAAGTGCTGATAACAACCCCTCTAAAAAGGCTCCTTTAACCACTAAGGTTGAGGAATATAAAGCCAAGATACCTTATCCTCAAAAACTCCGGAAAGAGGAGCAGGATAAGCAATTTGCTCGCTTTGCAGATTACCTAAGGACTCTTGAAATAAAGATTCCATTTGCAGAGGCACTTGAGCAAATACCTTCTTATGCCAAGTTCATGAAAGAGATCTTGAGTCATAAAAAGGAGTGGAGAGAAACAGAAAGAGTTCTCCTCACTGAAGAATGCAGTGCAGTCATTCTGAAAAGCTTTCCTGAAAAGCTTAAAGACCCTGGGATTTTTCTGATACCATGCATATTAGAAGGTGATTGCACCAAGACAGCTTTATGCGATCTTGGGGCAAGCATCAACCTGATATCTGCATCCACTATCAGGAAGCTTGGCTTAACTGAAGAAGTTAAACCAACCCGGATATGTCTCCAACTTGCTGATGGTTCCACTAAATACCCATCAGGCGTGATTGAGGACATGATTGTCAGAGTTGGGCCTTTCGCCTTTCCCACTGACTTTGTTGTGCTGGAAATGGAGGAGCACAAGAGTGCCACTCTCATTCTAGGAAGACCCTTCCTAGCAACTGGACGATCCCTCATTGACGTCCAACAGGGGGAAATAACCCTGAGAGTCAACGATGACGAGTTCAAGTTGAACGCTGTCAAAGCCATGCAGCATCCAGACACATCAACAGACTGCATGAAAGTTGACCTTATTGACTCTTTGGTAGAAGAGATCAACATGGCTGAGAGTCTCGAATCAGAGTTGGAAGACATCTTTAAAGATGTTCAGCCTGATTTGGAGGATTCAGGGGACATGAAAGAGCCTCTGAACTTTCTTCTGAAAGAGGAAAAACCTCCTAAACCAGAGCTCAAGCCACTGCCACCATCCTTGAAATATGCATTTCTAGGAGAAGGTGACACCTTTCCAGTGATCATAAGCTCTGCTTTAAATTCACAGGAAGAGGAAGCACTTATTCAAGTGCTAAGGACACACAAGACAGCTCTTGGGTGGTCCATAGGTGACCTTAAGGGCATAAGCCCAGCTAGATGCATGCACAAAATCCTACTGGAGGATAATGCCAAACCAGTGGTTCAACCACAGAGGCGGCTAAATCCAGCCATGAAGGAAGTGGTGCAGAAAGAGGTCACCAAATTACTAGAGGCTGGGATTATTTATCCCATTTCTGATAGCCCCTGGGTGAGCCCTGTTCAAGTCGTCCCAAAAAAGGGAGGCATGACAGTGATTCATAATGAAAAAAATGAACTGGTTCCTACAAGAACAGTTACAGGGTGGCGCATGTGTATTGACTACAGAAGGCTCAATACAGCCACCAGAAAGGATCATTTTCCTTTACCATTCATAGACCAGATGCTAGAGAGACTAGCAGGTCATGATTATTACTGCTTTTTGGATGGCTACTCAGGCTATAACCAGATTGCAGTAGATCCCCAGGATCAAGAGAAAACAGCATTCACATGTCCATCCGGAGTGTTTGCTTATAGAAGGATGCCCTTTGGGCTATGCAATGCACCTGCAACCTTCCAGAGATGCATGCTCTCTATTTTCTCTGATATGGTGGAAAAATTTCTGGAAGTCTTCATGGATGACTTCTCAGTATATGGAGACTCATTCAGCTCCTGTCTTGATCACCTGAAACTTGTTCTGAAAAGATGCCAAGAAACCAACCTAGTTTTAAACTGGGAAAAGTGTCACTTCATGGTGACTGAAGGAATTGTTCTTGGGCATAAAATCTCAAACAAGGGAATAGAGGTGGATCAAGCAAAAATAGAGGTAATTGAAAAATTACCACCACCTGCCAATGTTAAGGCAATTAGAAGCTTTCTGGGGCATGCAGGATTCTATAGGAGGTTTATAAAGGATTTTTCAAAAATCGCAAAACCTCTAAGCAATCTGCTAGCTGCTGACACGCCATTTATGTTTGACCCAGCATGCCTGCAGGCGTTTGAAACGCTGAAAGCTAAGCTGGTCACAGCACCAATCATTTCTGCACCAGACTGGACATTGCCATTTGAGTTAATGTGTGATGCCAGTGATCATGCCATTGGTGCAGTATTGGGACAGAGGCATGACAAGCTTCTGCATGTCATTTATTATGCCAGTCGCGTTCTAAATGATGCCCAGAAAAATTACACAACCACAGAAAAAGAACTACTTGCAGTGGTTTACGCCATTGACAAGTTCAGATCATACTTAGTAGGATCAAAAGTGATTGTGTATACTGACCATGCTGCTCTTAAATATCTACTCACAAAGCAGGATTCAAAACCCAGGCTCATCAGATGGGTATTACTTCTGCAAGAGTTTGATATAGAAATAAGAGACAGAAAAGGGACAGAGAACCAAGTGGCTGATCATCTGTCCCGGATAGAGCCAGTGGAAGGGACGTCCCTCCCCTTTCTTGAGATCTCTGAGACGTTCCCTGATGAGCATCTATTTGCCATTCAGGAAGCACCATGGTTTGCCGATATTGCAAACTATAAAGCTGCAAGGTTCATACCCAAGGAGTACAATAGAATACAAAAGAAGAAATTAGTTACTGATGCAAAGTACTACTTGTGGGATGAACCCTATCTCTTTAAGAGATGTGCAGAAGGAATTATCCGTAGGTGTGTCCCCAGAGAGGAAGCACAGAGAATCCTATGGCATTGCCACGGATCTCAATATGGAGGCCATTTCGGAGGTGAGCGAACAGCCACCAAGGTCCTCCAATGTGGCTTCTATTGGCCCACACTCTATAAAAATTCCCGAGAGTTTGTACGTAATTGTGACAGTTTCCAAAGAGCTGGTAACCTGCCTCATGGTTACGCCATGCCTCAACAAGGGATCTTGGAAATAGAGTTGTTTGATGTATGGGGAATTGACTTCATGGGACCTTTCCCACCATCATACTCAAACACTTATATTCTGGTGGCAGTTGACTATGTATCAAAATGGGTTGAGGCTATCGCCACACCCTCCAATGATACTAAAACAGTGCTGAAATTCCTCCAGAAACATATCTTTAGCAGGTTTGGTGTCCCTAGAGTGTTAATCAGCGATGGGGGCACTCACTTCTGCAATAAACAGCTTTACTCTGCCATGGTTCGGTATGGAATTCGCCACAAAGTGGCCACTCCATATCATCCACAAACCAACGGGCAAGCTGAAGTCTCTAACAGAGAATTAAAGAGAATCCTGGAACGGACAGTAAATACCCGTAGAAAGGATTGGGCAAGGAGCTTGGATGATGCTCTGTGGGCTTACAGAACAGCATTCAAGACCCCTATAGGGACCTCTCCATACCAACTCGTGTATGGTAAGGCATGCCACTTGCCCGTGGAACTGGAACATAAGGCCTACTGGGCAACCAGATTCCTAAACTTAGATGCCAAATTAGCAGGAGAAAAACAATTGCTCCAGCTAAATGAGCTAGAGGAATTCAGATTCACAGCTTTCGAAAATGCCAAGCTTTATAAAGAAAAATAAAAAAAATGGCATGACAGAAAGCTGTCATCTAGAATCTTTGAACCAGGACAGAAGGTCCTGTTGTTTAACTCTAGACTCAGGCTATTCCCCGGGAAACTGAAATCCCGGTGGAGGGGACCATACGTGATTACAAGTGTGTCACCATATGGTTATGTGGAGCTTCAAGATATTGATTATGATAAGAAGTTCGTTGTCAATGGACAGAGAATCAAGCATTATCTTGAAGGCAACATTGAGCAAGACTGCTCAAGGCTGAAGCTAGATTAAAAGCTCAGCAAGGTCCAGCTAAAGACAATAAAGAAGCGCTTGCTGGGAGGCAACCAGCCATGGGGCATCAATCCTCTAAGCATTTTTGCCCTATTTTTATTTTTATTTGTTTATATAAAGTTCACTGACACTAAGGTAAAGAATCATTTGCATAAGTTTACAGGGTTACAGAAGGAATCTACACACAAAATAGAGATAGGGAGCTTACTGGCAAGAAAACGCCAGTGAAGGCCATTTTGGGCGTTCAGCGCCCAAAATGGGCATCCAGTGGGCGCTGAACGCCAGTAAGGATGGCTATCTGGCGTTCAACGCCAGAAAAGGGCAACAACTGGGCGTTGAATGCCCAGGAGAGCAGCATTTGGGCGTTGAACGCCCAAAACAGGCAGTGTTTGGGCGTTCAAACGCCAGGATGGTGGGGAGGAGCTCTCCTTCTACCCATCTCCTTCTTTTTCTTTTGCTTGAGGACAAGCAAAGCTCTAAGTTTGGTGTGCTTATCCGTGATCACTAAGATCATGGCCCCTAAAGGAAAACAACCCACTCCAAGAGGAGCAAGGGCGTGATTTAAAGGAACTGAAGCGCCAGAAATTCTCTCTTGAAGGACCAAGCACCTCACAGACTAGAGGAACATCCACTTCCCAAACCTCAAGGTTGTTGAGTTCTAATCTTAGCCTTAACTCTGTGATAACTGTTCTTATTTTAATTTTACCTTAGGAGTCATATAGTAGTAATTAGTATCTATTTTGATTTTATCTCCAATTAAGCTATAGTTTATTTTTCTCATCATCATTAAACATGAATAAAATAGTAGATCTTTTGAATAAGAAGCAATAAAATTTTGAGTTTTAATAAGAGAAATTCTAATTAGTTAAATGTGGTGGCAATGCTTTCTGTCTTCTGAATGAATGCTTGAACAGTGCATATGTCTTTTGAATTTGTTGTTTAAGACTGTTAAATATGTTGGCTCTTGAAAGAATGATGAACATGAGACATGTTATTGATAATCTGAAAATCATAAAAATGATTCTTGAAGCAAGAAAAAGCAGCAAAGAACAAAGCTTGCAGAAAAAAAAAAAAAGAGAGAAGCAAGCAGAAAAAGCCAAAAGCTCTTAAAACCAAAAGGCAAGGGCAAATAAAAAGGATCCCAAGGCTTTGAGCATCAGTGGATAGGAGGGCCTAAAGGACTAAAATCCTGGTCTAAGCGGCTAAACCAAGCTGTCCCTAACCATGTGCTTGTGGCGTGCAGGTGTCAAGTGAAAACTTGAGACTGAGCGGTTAAAGTCAAGGTCCAAAGCAAAAAGAAGAGTGTGCTTAAGAACTCTGGACACCTCTAATTGGGGACTTTAGCAAAGCTGAGTCACAATCTGAAAAGGTTCACCCAGTTATGTGTCTGTGGCATTTATGTATCCGGTAGTAATACTGGAAAACAAAGTGCTTAGGGCCACGGCCAAGACTCATAAAGAAGCTGTGTTCAAGAATCATCACACTGAACTAAGAGAATCAATAACACTATCTAAATTCTGAGCTCCTATAGATGCCAATCACTCTAAGCTTCAATGGATAAAGTGAGATGCCAAAACTGTTCAGAAGCAAAAAGCTACTAGTCCCGCTCATCTAATTAGGATCTGAGCTTCAATCAAAAACTCTGAGATATTATTGCTTCTCAACCTATTAGTCTTCTATTTTATTTATCTAGTTGCTTGAGGACAAACAACAGTTTAAGTTTGGTGTTGTGATGAGCGGATATTTTATACGCTTTTTGGGGATAATTTCATATAGTTTAGAGTATGTTTTAGTTAGTTTTTAGTCTATTTCTAGTAGTTTTTAGGAAAAATTCATATTTCTGGACTTTACTATGAGTTGTGTGTTTTTCTGTAATTTCAGGTATTTTTCTGGCTGAAATTGAAGGAGCTGAGCAAAAATATGATTTAGGCTGAAAAAGGACTGCTAATGCTGTTGGATTCTGACCTCCCTGCACTCAAATTGGATTTTCTGGAGCTACAGAACTCGAAATGGCATGCTTCCAGTTTCATTGGAAAGTAGACATCCAGGGCTTTCCAGCAATATATAATAGTCCATACTTTGCACAAGGATAGCCGACGTAAACTGGCGTTCAACGCCAGTTCTCTGCCCAATTCTGGCGTCCAGCGCCAGAAAAGGATCAAAAACTGGAGTTGAACGCCCAAACTGGCATAAAAACTGGCGTTCAACTCTACAAATGGCCTCTGCACGTGACTCACTTAAATCTCAGCCCCAGCACACACCAAGTGGGCCCCAGAAGTGGACCTCTGCATCATCCATCATAGTCCACTCATATTTTGTAACCCTAGGCTACTAGTTTAGTATTTAAACAACTTTTAGAGACTTATTTTGTATCTCATGACATTTTAGATCTAAACTTTGTATTCTCTGACGGCATGAGTCTCTAAACCCCATTTTTGGGGGTGAGGAGCTCTGCTGTGTCTCGATGAATTAATGCAAGTATTTCTGTTTTCCATTCAAACACGCTTGTTCCTATCTAAGATGTTCATTCGCGCTTAACTGTGATGGAGGTGATGAGCTGTGACACTCATCACCTTCCTCAAATCATGAACGTGTGCCTGACAACCACCTCCGTTCTATATACGATTGAATGAGTATCTCTTAGATTCCTTAATCAGAATCTCCGTGGTATAAGCTAGAACTGATGGCAGCATTCATGAGAATCCGGAAAGTCTAAACCTTGTCTGTGGTATTCCGAGTAGGATTCAAGGATTGAATGACTGTGACGAGCTTCAAACTCTTGAAGGCTGGGCGTTAGTGACAGACGCAAAAGGATAGTAAATCCTATTCCAACCGGATCGAGAACCAACCGGTGATTAGCCGTGCTGTGACAGAGCGTGTGAGCGTAGTTTTCACTGGGAGGACAGAAGGTAGCCATTGACAACGGTGATCCACCAACACACAGCTTGCCATAGGAGGGCATGCATGCGTGAATCAGAAGACAGAGGAAAGCAGAGATTCAGAAGACAAAGCATCTCCAAAACTCCAACATATTCTCCATTACTGCACAACAAGTAATCTTTAATTTATGTTCTCTTGGTTATTCACAATTCAACTGATAAACATAATTGACTTCCTGACTAAGATTTACAAGATAACCATAGATTGCTTCAAACCAACAATCTCCGTGGGATTCGACCCTTACTCACGTGAGGTATTACTTGGACGACCCAGTGCACTTGCTGGTTAGTGGTACGCGTTGTGAAAAGTGTGATTCGCAATTCGTGCACCAGAAATCAACCATCAGTTCATCTCATTCCAACCACGGCCCTAGGCCCAAACAATCCAACAACAACCAATCACCACAGTCCAACAGAGTCCCAGTAGCAAACACAAATAGGGAGATGCAAGCACAAACAAACAGTTATTGCAAGTAGAACAGTTAGTAATTAATCACATAGGCAAACCAAGTATAATATGCACACCCAAACAATATAGCCAACCCGACACGTCCTGGTAGCTAACCATGGACAGAAACACCCATCATGGAGCAAGTAGGTTTGAGCTACAACCCCATTGCTACTACCCGCTCAACCCAGAGCTAGTGGAATAACCACTACTGCGGCTACTACACAGGCGGGTATTTAAAAGCTCAACCTGGAGCGAGTGGAATCACCACTACTACCGCTACTACCCAGGTGTCACAGTCCCTGACCTGGAGCAAGTGGGACGAACCACAACCCTTGCTACTACCCAGGTATCTCAAGCATATATTCATTCAGTCCCAGCCATGGATCAACATCCATCACAGCCATCTGGCTTAAATTCATAATTCATAGTCAGCCATACGGCCCATAACTCATTCGGCAATCAGCCATAAATCAATATCATACACAGCCATTCCGGCTCACGGTTCAATCCAGAACCAGCCAATATTCATAATCATACACAGCCATTCCGGCCCATAACAAAACAGCACTTCCACCATCAAACATCATCAAATTCATAAAACTGGCATTTAAGCGATAAATCACTTTTTCTCAAATCGCTTCACTTTGAAATCAAGTTTCAACTCTTTTCAGCCTTGGCTTTAGAAATATCGTTTCTCAAATCATCTCAGGCTCATAAGCCAAATTTACTCAAAGTGAGTTTCCTTTTTAAAATAAAGCCACTCTCGGCATTCTCTTTCCAAAACTTCCAAAATCATGGCAAGTTAAGGATTTATTTCAAAGTATTCAAAATCACCCATACAACAATGAGATTTTATAACAAAAGTTTCTCGGCAGAGTCCCAAGTCTATAGGGAAGGTCAACCTATATCAATTCCTTAAAATTCATTGAAACTCTTAAAATCATGGATTCTCGGTTCAGGTAAATAAAACTGAATTTATTATGAGACTGACCATACAAAATCACAAGTTCCAACCCGGTCCAAAAATCAACTCATTTGAAAAGGAACCGGTTCATTTGAATCAAACCACTTTCAGGTTTCTTTTTGGAACCCATTTTTCTAACTCTTCCAAAATGCCTCAAACTTAATTACTCAATCAAAAGTCTATATTCCTTTGAAATCACTAAAAGCTCCTTTTTATATTGAAATCAATATTAGAGCATCATTCTTTCTTTCAGTGATTCAAACAGTAAAAATAGTTCATTTCTAAATAAGTCAAACTCAAGGCATAAAGTTCACTAAATAAATTAAGCTTGAAAATATAAATATTCTCTTAATAAATCAAATAATACAACTTCTCAAATCCAATCCTTTTTAAATAACTTTTTAATCAAGACTAGGATTTTGTAGAAATTTCGGCAGCACCTCCCCTAAAACTTGGACTTTTGCCACCCGGTTCGGATCCCAACTAAACCGTTTCCCATTCCTTTTCAACAGCTCAAAACCAGAAATCAATTCAAAGCAAGTTAAATCCAACAGTCGCATCAGTGGCATATCTCAAGAAAACCATTTCAAAGTCAACTCAATATCAACAGATTTAACTCGTTTCTAAAGCTTTAAAGAAACGGTTCAGTAACAAATCATTTGTCCAAGATCAAGTCAATTAAAGTAAACCAGGCTGAATTCAAAAGTGCATTCGAATTTTCACATCATCAAATAATTGACTCAAATCAAATCAATCCTCAACGAATCAAACTCAGATTTCAAATCTTTAAAGAATCACTTCAAAACATTACATTTCACAAAGCCGCACAACAATTCAGCCAAACAAACATCCATAATCATTCGACTCAATCAAATAATACATAAGGCAGATACAATCACTAATTACACCATATCTCACATCAGTATCCATATGTAATAATTCCAATAATAAACTATAGTTTTTAGAAAGCGCCCCTACCTCAAAACGCAAATTCCATAACTCAAACGCGTCACAGAGTCCTTTCTGCCTCAACCCGAAATCATCAACAACCGCAACCTCAGCTTCAAGCCACATCCGCAATAACCATAGCGACACTAATCATAACATATAATAATCAGGACTCGACCCCACGCTATCAGAACTCATATTCATTAACCATACGCAACAAAATACTAATGCGAGGCTCTCAAAACAGGAATACTTACCGAAACTAAGAGAGAACGGCTGAACCGAAACAGCGGTGTTCTCTGGGCCGGCTCGGCAGCAGCCCGGCAGCCACCTCAAGCGGCAGCGGCGATAAATTCCAATCACGACATCTGAAACCAACACGCAGCGACTATAGTATTCCCGGAATTCGAAAAGGACAGAAACCACAATTAAAACCCTTACCGGCAACCTTTTCTGGCGACAGCAGCAGGGTCTCAAGCGGCAGAGGCTCAGCCCGGAGCTCCGGCGGTAATCCCAGAAGTCACAGAACCACTCCCGGCGGTCAAAACACAGGGGCACAACTTCCTCCTCCGACCGCGACACCTGCGGCAGCCTGAATCCTTTTCCGACGACGGTGAGAACCCCAACAGCGCGGCATAGTTCAGTCTGCTCCATAGCACAGCGGCGACCGGGCCTCCAGCTCGCGTTGTCCTCTCTCCCAGCGACGCTCAGTCTCAGCCTTCCTCTCCGACGCGATGCGGCGGCGATCGGCGCAGCTCGTGGCTCCACAGCGACTCCCTCTCTCTCCTAACATTGCTCACTCATGGCGAACCAGGGAAGCAGAAACGGTGCCCCATCGTGCTTCTCGTTCGGAACTGGCAAGGATGACTACGCGGTGACCCCGACGGCAACAGATCGGCAAGGACGAGCTCCTCTGGCTCGCGCGCGACAGCTGCTCCCCCTCAAACCCTCTTCTGCGCGAACAGTGGCGACGCAGGAAACTTCGACGGCGGCAAATCGGTGGCAACGTGGTGGTGCGAAGGTGACCCTGGCAGCATGGACTGCTACGGCAATAGCGGCTCCTCGCCGGCGCTGTTCCTTCCCTTTCCCCTCTATTCTTTCCCGTTTTCCTCCTACCCTTTTCTTTCCTCTGCATTGTTTTGCAGCTGTTGCTGCTGTGTGTATTGCGTTACTGAGAGAAGGAGGGGAAACAGATAGGATGCGGCGGCTGGGTTGGGATTAGGGTTTTCATTATTTTGAAAATTAGGGTTAAGGGCATTTTGGTAATTTCAAATAAAGTTGGGATAATATGGTAATTAAAACCCAAATTAAATCCAACACTAGAGGTATATAGAAAATACTACTTGCTCATCAATTTTTTACAAATTACTTTTAATAAAATGTCCAAATCAAATAATTAGAAATAATATACTTAATTTCTTCATTTTTCCAAAATAGCAATAGTAATATTTAAAATATTACTTATCTAATCCAAATTGTATAAAATCCTTATTATTTCATAACTATCAACTTTATAATTCAAATATAAAAAATAATCCAATAACTATAAAATTGGATAATAATCATAACTTATCTCAAATTCAATAAATCGAAACTTGCCTTAATTACCTTTAGTAAAATAATTTCTGAAATTAAGGCTATAAATAACCATATGATTTGAGACTTGATCATAAAAAGACTTTTCAATGGTTATGGGTCTTATATTCTACCCACCTTATAAAAATTTTTGTCCTCGAAAATTGATACAAAACGAAAGAAATCTCATAACAGTTCACCCTTGAACACATTTAAGGAAGAAGCAAAAATATCCCAACATATAAACATATATACGGTTTTCAAATACTTTGACTGTCATAAGCATAAGGATGTAAAGGTAGAAGTGTGAGTGGAAAGCAAACATTACAAGGTAGGCTCAATACAAAAAGGTGACATGGGTCAAGCATGTGATAGTAAGGCAAGGCATCGAAGGCTATAAAACATGATGGGGTTAAAACGACGTGCTTAACATCCGTACACTAATCTCATATCAACCTCAAGGCTTCAACTTTCCAACTTCGTCAAGCACTTTTCAACCTCATAGCCAATCATAAGCCTAACACCCGCAAGCTCGTTTGCAAGGGACAAAACACCTACAACTCATCATAACGTTACACACCTACCGCTTCACCTTCCATATACACATATCACGTCTTAAAGAACTAACGCATCGCATTACGTATACGTCTACAAGTCGCACGTGATATCAAACAATTCTCGAGTCTACTCAGAAGGATACAAGATTTAGAACGGAGAAACAATATCAAGGATAATGCTCATAGATTTAAGAGAATGTATCCAATTCCCAGATAAACAAAGATACTCAAGCAATGAAGTTTGCTAGACACAATTCAATTGACAACTTCAAAGATAACCCTTGAATCAAGGAAATCCAATAGGATCAATAAGGAGAAAATCAGCACCTTAGTTTGAAACAAATTCAAGTTGAGTCGAAGAAGTATGAGGTTCATAGAGAAGAATTTCTCAAACCAAAGACAAAGCTCACAGAACTCAAGAGCACGATTACAAATACTTTCGGATACATTGTTCATGAAAGAGTTGAAAACTTGCGGAAAAACTACTTTGCAGTCTAGAAGAAAAGTTAAGCAACAAACATTCTTCAAGAGAGTAGCAAAAGCATAAATGTGGCTTTACTTCAATACAATTTCATGTTGAAGTAGATTTTGTAGAGTTCCAAAAACAAATGCACACAACTTTGGCTAAGAGCTAAAATATTTCCTCAAATATTTTAGAAAGATAATTAGATGCACAACTTAACCAAAAGCAGTTCATAAAAACTCGGAAGTAATCAAATGCTTGTTCAAAATTCTCAAAATTTCATATTCAAACAAGCGTGTATAACATTTATAGCAAGTACGAAAGAGGAAGTTAAACTCTTTTTAGAAAAGAAACTCCGAAGTAAAAATTTGCTTACAATTTGGTAAAGGAAATAAGTAGTGCGTTACAAACGAACCGATTTCCACTAAACAAGGAAGCTTTCCAAAACCTCATTTAAAATAGCGCATGCCACTTTAAAACAACTTTGTCAAAGTTGAACGATGGTTTCCGTTACAATCAATCAGTTGAAAAATAAATTTAGTTTAGAACTGCTTTAAAGAGAATTCAAAACTTCTTTAAAAAGTTCAAAACAAGACTCCAAAAGTGTTCTTGAAATCACCATCTCAGAAGGATATTCAAGAAGATTAGAATGTACTTAAAAGGAGTCAAGCCATACCAGAAAAGATCTTAAATCAAGATAGTTCAAACAAGATCCACCAGGCATGAGGCATCAAACAAGCTTTCAATTGATTCAAAAGAATACGAAAGTCATAGGAAAATACAACCCAATCATTAGTAATTTCCCAAGGATAAATCTTTGACTAAAAACTCTTGTAAAGACAATGAGAATAAACGATGCACTATTTTGAAAAGAATCAAACTAACTCACATAAGAATGAGATTCACAAGGTTGGAAAAACCAAGATCAATAGTAATGCTCACAAGATGTAAGAGATCAGTTAAAAACAAGGTCAAGCATGACATTCATAGAGATGGAAAGCTTAAGAGAGAACAAGTTCGCTCATAAGAAAAAAGCCATGAGTCCAACATTTTCAAAAGAACAACAATGGCATAAGCCATGTAGTATGCTAAATCAAACTCAAATCAAAATGAATTAAGTAAAGTTTATCAAACAAAACTCAACCGAGACAAAAGTGGTAAACACTTTCTTTTCAAATTTTGAAAAATATCCAAATACATAATCAAATGAAGATGTGCACTGGAGCTATAGTAGAATTACTAGAAAGTCAATTTACTTTTAAAGTAAGTTCAGTTCCGTAAACCAGTAAAAGTACATGCGAGGTATTAGAGATAAATAGTTATTAAACTGTATAAGAAATCTTCAAAGATTCATATATAGATAAGTACATATCAAATCAACAGCAACTTTATAAAAATCTCAAAATTGGTTGTGATCACTATCAAGTAAGAGAAAAATTAAATCAACAATTTCTCAAAGAATGGACTCGGAACCCGGAGTTAAAAGGTACAGTGCATTAAGACAAGTTCAAAGCTATATCAAAGAACACGTGAATCAAGAAGAGCTCAAACAGAGGAAGATAGATGTAACAAGGATTCCAAACAAGCATATGCAATTAAGATCAAACAAGAATGCATATGAATAGAGGAATAGAGTTAAAAAAATCAAACTACTTTTCCAAGGATTAGCAAACAAGAACTTCAAATTAGGACATGAAGGAACAGGTCAACTCGAACAGAATTCAAGACACACAACTGAATAGCCTCGAGAAGTAGTTCCTAACGTTCCCAAAACTCGCGATTCGCTTTACTCAAAACTCGTATATCATCTATGATAACCCATCAGTGCTTTCATGTACATAATTCACTAGTATTAAGCCGGCCAAACTTAATACCAAGAATTATGCAATGCAAGACTAACAGCATTAATCAATAGACCGTCATGTGCATAAACCTCTAATCCTC
The DNA here is from genome assembly GCF_003086295.3 of Arachis hypogaea. NCBI lineage: Eukaryota > Viridiplantae > Streptophyta > Magnoliopsida > Fabales > Fabaceae > Arachis > Arachis hypogaea. The sequence goes on from NC_092053.1 coordinate 95,092,862, forward strand.
GTCATTCGACAAGACTTAGTACATGACAAACGCTCAGAGTATGCAATTGAAGCATAGTCGGTCCATTCCTCAGGCTCTACAGGAAGGATTGCTCTGATACCATAATGTAACACCCTAACTACCAAAGCTCACGCTTCCGGCTGCGCGACTCTGATAGCTCGGACATTACGACGAAATTTATACTATTTAATACTAAAATATGAGCCTGTTTAAAACTTTAAACCATAATACCGCTCCCGAAAATACATTCGTTCGATAACGTACATCCATATATATATACATAAACATATATAAATAACTTTACAAGCATTAACCAATACAATTCCTATCCCTCTTACAGAATATATCAAGATAATGGCGAGGGTTCAATAAACCATAACTAAAACAAGACAGAGCATCTCAACAACAACTAAATAAAATCTTCGTAACTTCTGCGCCCATGTCCTGAAAGGGGAAAAATGTAGGGGGGTGAGAACATCATCCTCGAAAGGGTTCTCAGTAGAGGATTTTTGGGAATTACTGTAATAGGATACATGAAGATAACCGCACCAGTGATTAATAACCATCTTATGCCTCTTTTCAAAAACAACGGTTTACAATAAAAGTAAAGTCGGAAATCTTTTCTGAAAGAAAAACCGTTCAATTTTCAAAAACTCAGAAGCCTTTCAAAACGGTTTATCTATGCGGAACCAAAATAGCCTTTCATATCTTATTCCAAACCAGAAACACAAAACCGAAATCAACCATCAGTTCATCTCATTCCAACCACGGCCCTAGGCCCAAACAATCCAACAACAACCAATCACCACAGTCCAACAGAGTCCCAGTAGCAAACACAAATAGGGAGATGCAAGCACAAACAAACAGTTATTGCAAGTAGAACTGTTAGAAATTAATCACATAGGCAAACCAAGTATAATATGCACACCCAAACAATGTCACATAAATGTATATGATGCATGCCTGTCCCTAGTGGCTGATGATATCATCTGTCAATTATATAGCCAACCCCCGACACGTCCTGGTAGCTAACCATGGACAGAAACACCCATTGCGGAGCAAGTAAGTTTGAGCTACAATCCCATTGCTACTACCAGCTCAACCCAGAGCTAGTGGAATAACCACTACTGCGGCTACTACCCAGGCGGGTGTTTAAAAGCTCAACCTGGAGTGAGTGGAATCACCACTACTACCGCTACTACCCAAGCGTCACAGTCTCTAACCTGGAGCAAGTGGGACGAACCACAACCCTTGCTACTACCCAGGTATCTCAAGCATATATTCATTCAGTCCCAACCATGGATCAACATCCATCACAGCCATCCGGCTTAAATTCATAATTCATAGTCAGCCATACGGCCCATAACTCATTCGGCAATCAGCCATAAATCAATATCATACACAGCCATTCCGGCTCACGGTTCAATCCAGAACCAGCCAATATTCATAATCATACACAGCCATTCCGGCCCATAACAAAACAGCACTTCCACCATCCAACATCATCAAATTCATAAAACCGGCATTTAAGCTATAAATCACTTTTTCTCAAATCGCTTCACTTTGAAATCAAGTTTCAACTCTTTTCAGCCTTGGCTTTAGAAATATCGTTTCTCAAATCATCTCAGGCTCATAAGCCAAATTTACTCAAAGTGAGTTCCCTTTTTAAAACAAAGCCACTCTCGGCATTCTCTTTCCAAAATTTTCAAAATCATGGCAAGTTAAGGATTTATTTCAAAGTATTCAAAATCACCCATACAACAATGGGATTTTATAACAAAAGTTTCTCGGCAGAGTCCCAAGTCTATAGGAAAGGTCAACCTATATCAATTCCTTAAAATTCATTGAAACTCTTAAAATCATGGATTCTCGGTTCAGGTAAATAAAACTGAATTTATTATGAAACTGACCATACAAAATCACAAGTTCCAACCTGGTCCAAAAATCAACTCATTTGAAAAGGAACCAGTTCATTTGAATCAAACCACTTTCAGGTTTCTTTTTGGAACCCATTTTTCTAACTCTTCCAAAATGCCTCAAACTTAATTACTCAATCAAAAGTCTAGATTCCTTTGAAATCACTAAAATCTCCTTTTTATATTGAAATCAATATTAGAGCATCATTCTTTCTTTCAGTGATTCAAACAGTAAAAATAGTTCATTTCTAAATAAGTCAAACTCAAGGCATAAAGTTCACTAAATAAATTAAGCTTGAAAATATAAATATTCTCTTAATAAATCAAATAATACAACTTCTCAAATCCAATCCTTTTTAAATAACTTTTTAAACAAGACTAGGATTTTGTAGAAATTTCGGCAGCACCTCCCCTAAAACTTGGACTTTTGCCACCCGGTTCGGGTCCCAACTAAACCGTTTTCCATTCCTTTTCAACAGCTCAAAACCAGAAATCAATTCACAGCAAGTTAAATCCAACAGTCGCATCAGTGGCATATCTCAAGAAAACCATTTCAAAGTCAACTCAATATCAACTGATTTAACTTATTTCCAAAGCTTTAAAGAAACGGTTCAGTAACAAATCATTTATCCAAGATCAAGTCAATTAAAGTACACCAGGCTGAATTCAAAAGTGCATTCGACTTTTCACATCATCAAATAATTGACTCAAATTAAATCAATCCTTAATGGATTAAACTCAGATTTCAAATCTATAAAGAATCACTTCAAAACATTACATTTCACAAAGCCGCACAACAATTCAGCCAAACAAACATCCATAATCATTCGACTCAATCAAATAATACATAAGGCAGATACAATCACTAAATACACCATATCTCACATCAGTATCCATATGTAATAATTCCAATAATAAACTATAGTTTTCGGAAAGCGCCCCTACCTCAAAACGCAAATTCCATAACTCAAACGCGTCACAGAGTCCTTTCCGCATCAACCCGAAATCATCAACAACCGCAACCTCAGCTTCAAGCCACATCCGCAATAACCATAGTGACACTAATCGCAACATACAATAATCAGGACTCGACCCCACGCTATCAGAACTCATATTCATTAACCATACACAACAGAATACTAACGCGAGGCTCTCAAAACAGGAATACTTACTGAAACTAAGAGAGAACGGCTGAACCGAAACAGCGGCGTTCTCCAGGCCGGCTCGGTAGCAGCCCGGCAGCCACCTCAAGTGGCAGCGGCGACAAATTTCGATCACGACATCTGAAACCAACACGCAGCGACTATAGTTTTCTCGGAATTCAAAAAGGACAGAAACCACAATTAAAACCCTTACCGACAACCTTTTCCGGCGACAGCAGCAGGGTCTCAAGCGGCAGAGGCTCAGCCCGGAGCTCTGGCGGTGATCCCAGAAGTCACAGAACCACTTCTGGCGGTCAAAACACAGGGGCACAGCTTCCTCCTCCAACCGCGACACCTGCGGCGGCCTGAATCCTTTTCCGGCGACGATGAGAACCCCAACAGCGTGGCGCAGTTCAGTCTGCTCCATAGCACAGCGGCGACCGGGCCTCCAGCTCGCGTCGTCCTCTCTCCCAGGCGACGCTCAGTCTCAGCCTTCCTCTCCGACGCGACGCGGCGGCGACTGGCGCAGCTTGTGGCTCCACAGCGACTCCCTCTCTTTCCCAACATCGCACACTCACGGTGAACCAGGGAAGCAGAAATGGTGCCCCATCTTGCTTCTCGTTCTGAGCTAGCAAGGATGACTATGCGGTGACCCCGACGGTGACAGATCGGCGAGGACGAGCTCCCCTGGCTCGCGCGCGACAGCTGCTCCCCCTCAAACCCTCTTCTGCGTGAACAGTGGCGACGCAGGAAACTTCGACGCTCAGCAAATCGGTGGCAACGTGGTGGTACAAAGGTGACCCTGGCAGCATGGACTGCTGCGACAATAGCGGCTCTTCGACGGCGCCGTTCCTCCCCTCTCCCCTCTCTTCTTTCCTGTTTTCCTCCTACCCCTTTCTTTCCTCTGCATCGTTTTGCAGCTCTTGCTGCTGTGTGTGTTGCGTTACTGAGAGAAGGAGGGGAAACAGATAGGATGCGGCGGCTGGGTTGGGGATTAGGGTTTTCATTATTTTGAAAATTAGGGTTAAGGGCATTTTGGTAATTTTAAATAAAGTTGGGAATAATATGGTAATTAAAACCCAAATTAAATCCAACACTAGTGGTATATAGAAAATACTACTTGCTCATCAATTTTTTACAAATTACTTTTAATAAAATGTCTAAATCAAATAATTAGAAATAATATACTTAATTTCTTCATTTTTCCAAAATAGCAATAGTAATATTTAAAATGTTACTTATCTAATCCAAATTGTATAAAATCCTTATTATTTTATAACTATCAACTTTATAATTCAAATATAGAAAATAATCCAATAATTATAAAATTGGATAATAATCATAACTTATCTCAAATTCAATAAATCGATACTTGCCTTAATTACCTTTAATAAAACAATTTCTGAAATTAAGGCTATAAATAACCATATGATTTGAGACTTGATCATAAAAAGACTTTTCAAAGGTTCTGGGTCTTACAGTACACCCTCCTCAACATCAACATCAAGCATCTTGGAAGAGGACTCTCTAATTCTACATTCCCATGGACTTCCAACATCTCCTATATTTTCAACCACTTCTTCCAGCTCATTTATCTCAACTTCTTCCCTTTGTGACAATTCTTGCTTCATCTCCTCTTCTTCACCTTGAAGCTCTAAGCTCACTCCCTCACTACGCTCCTTAATTGCTTCTCCACATTCAACAATGAGAGTTTCTTGATCGCATAGGCTTAGGCGGGAGGAGACCATATTGCTAATGGCTTCCGCTAGGATAGCCATCTTGGCTTCTAGCTCCTTAAACTCCTTTTGGTTCTCTTCTTGCCTTCGAATGTAAGAACTAACACATTCTTGGAGAGGATCATCCATTGGAGGTGGTGTGGAAAAAGAAGGTTCATTGTTTGGGAATGAGGTTTCATAATTAGAATTTGGTTCATCTTGGTAAGGGTATGTAGGTAGTGTATATTGAGGTGGTTCTTGAGAGTAATTGTGTTGGAATGGTGGTGGTTCTATGTGTGGTTCATATGGTTCATAAGGTGGTTGGTATGGTGGATAAGAATTAGGGTCATAATGAGGTGTTTGGTGATAGGGGGCTTGTGAGTAAGGTGGTTTAAAGTCATGTTGAGGGGGGGTTCATAAGCATGTGGTGGTGGTTGTTGACAATCACAATAAGGGTCACCACATCCATTAGATTGATATGCATTAGGATTAGAATTATACCCATAAGAAACCGGAGGGGGTTGTTGCCAATAAGGTTGATAAATCCCTTGAGGCTCCTCCCATCTTTGATTCCCAAATCCTTGATGCATGTTACCATTGTAGTTCCCATTCCCTACAACATAATTAGAGCCAAACTCATAGCCAAAGTGAGGATGAAAATTCATAAGAGCAAATAAAAACAAAAGCTAACAAAAATAAGCAACAAGGTCCTAAAGCTAACAAAAACTAACAAATAAGCAAAAGGTAAGCATAGTCACAATATTCACAATAGCCAATAACATAATACCATTGCAACTCTCCGGCAACGGCGCCATTAATTTGATAGCAAAGATTTATACCGGTTCGGAATTCTACAAAATAATTTTGTTGTTAGTATAGTCCAAACCAATAGTCAATCCTCGAATCAAATTAAATTTGGTTGTCACAAGTAACAAACTCCAAATAAGAATTAACCGAAGTATTTGAACTCCGGGTCGTCTCACAAGGAATTGCAATGAAGTGCTCAATTATTGGCTATAAAGGGGTAAGGGGTTTTGATTTTGTGTTTTGGCAAGAAAATAAATGGCAAGAAAAGTAAATGAACAATGAACTAACAAATGAAATGGAAAAGAATTCTTGGCTAGACATAGGTAATTGAGATCACCATCCTTGTCTACATACCAAATATTGATAATTATGAGAGGCCAACCTATTAAGTCTACTTCCAAAAGCCTTAAGTACGTAATATCTACTCCTAAGCTTAAAGTAAGTCAAATAGGCTTGATCACATCAACCCATAAGTCCCAACCTATCTAATAATTAGATTAGTAGTGGGTTGGTGTCAATGAGTATTAAATTGATCACCAAGGGTTCTCAAATCACCAATTCATTGAGACCCAGTGACTCAAGGTCACTCAATTCCCTTAGCCTAGGCCAAGAGCAAAGAAATCTACTCAAAAACTAAAGGAAACATTCTATCAAACACCTAGAGTGAAAGAAAAATAAACATCATAAAATACAAGAATTAAAGGAACCCATAACTAACACAAGCAAGAAATCAACAATAACAACTAAGATAAACATAAAAGAAATACGGAAACATAAAATTGCATTAAAGGAAATCAAGATCCAACAATTGTTTATCAACACAAAAGAGAGAAAAATAAGAGATTAACAAGAGAAACTAGAAGAACAAAGACAATAGAACACTAAAATGTAAAGAGAATTGAAATCAAAACAAGAATTGAAAGAAAAATTTGAGAGAGATTAACCTAAACTACCCTAAATTCTAGAGACAAGGGAGAGCTTCTCTCTCTAGAATTCTACCTTAAAACATGATGAAAACTAAATTATGACTACTTGGTTCATTCCTCCCTCAATCCTTGGGTTCAATAGCATCAGAAATGAGTTGGATTGGGCCCAAAAAGAGCTACAAAATCACTGGCCATGATTTCACTTTAGTGAACCACGTGCTCCATCGGCGTGCACGCGTACATGATGCGTGCGCGCCCCTATACGTCAGGAAACTATGGAAAATTTTATATTATTTTGAAGCCCCGGATGTTAGCTTTCCAACGCAACTAGAACCGTCTTATTTGGACCTATGTAGCTCAAGTTATAGTCGATTGAGTGCCATGAGGTCAGGCTTAATAGCTTTACGGTTCCTTCATTTCTTCATGAGTTCTCCCACTTGCATGCTTTTCTCCTCACTTCTTCCATCCAATACTTGCCTTATGAACCTGAAATCACTCAACAAATATATCAAGGCATCGAATGGAATTAAAGGGAGTTAAATTTAGCTATTTTAAGGCCTAAAAAGTATGTTTTCACATTTAAGCACAAATCAAGGGAGAATTGCAAAACCATGCTATTTCATTGAATAAATGTGAGAAAAGGTGATAAAATTCCCCAAATTAAGCACAAGATAAACCATAAAATTGGGGTTTATCATGGCTTAACATTGGTTTGCAAGGGGAATGATAGGGTAAAGCCATATGGATATGTGAGCTAAGTGAAACAAGATCTCAATCACATAGGTGTATGCATATATCAAACTATGGAAATAAAGAATAAAGCAAGATATAGATCACAATTTTAGGGAGAACACCACACACCAAAATAAAACATTGGTTGATAAAATGCAACCAATCAAATAGGTCCAAAATCTCGCTGGGTTTTATGTGTTCGAGCTCTAAAACCATGTTCTAAATTAAATATCTTCAAACAAGTTTAACAAAAAATTCTAATTCAAATTAGTGAAAAGACATAAAATAGTGTCTTGAAAAAGAATTTATCACTTCAACCAAGTAGTACCTAAATGCAAGCAACTACTACTCATGCAAGTTATCCTATCTAATAAAAGAAAAATAAAATATTGGTGTTGGGAGATAGTTGTTACCTTCGGAAGTCAGTTACCAACCTCCCCACACTTAAGGCTTGGCACGGTCCTCCGTGCCATCAGTGATGAGTAAAGTGGGGTTGGGGTCATCACTTCTACTGTCTGGCTCATCATGGCTCTCCATGCTTTAATGTAAAGTGGAGTCCAGGGTATTGGTCTCTTCCGGAGGTGGGTGAGTATTAACAACGAGCTCCTTCAAGTAGTTGTATCGGCGCTTGTTGCGGCGTTCTATTTGCTCAATCCGCCAGCCTTGCTGGTCTAACCTCTCAAGGATCTCCAGTAGCAACTGATTGGTGGGTGGTGGTGGAGCGGAAGATGAAGGGGCGTCTAAGGACGGGCCTTCATTCTGGCTCGCGGAAGGTGCTGAAGGTCTGATATATTTCTCATTCGGGATAAATTCACCATCTCTAGGGATCATGGCCTTCGTATCTCCAGCCCGATAGGACACTTCCACTGCAAATACCAAGTCTATAACCAATGTGGGAAAAGGTAGGTTGCCCGCGATCTCCACTCGTCCCATAGCCTGTCGGATGAGGCATGGCAAGTTGAGAGGTTGCTCTGTGAGAATGCACCAGAAGAGAACGGCCATGTCAGCAGTGAAAGTGGACTCATGAGTGCTCAGAAAGATGTAGTGGGACATGATCTGTGCCCACACGCGAGCCTCCAAGGTGAGTGCTTGGGTAGAGATGCTCTTGGGTCGAGTCCGATGTTGCCCATAGATCCAATTGCTGTCAGGTTGGGCAATGACTCTAAGGACGCTGTTCCAGTCAAACTTGTATGTCTGGCACTCAAGCTGGGCCTCTTGATAGGCATCAAACCCCTCCGGGCTAGGTAAGAGATCAAGGACTCTCTGTATGGCACCTTCGGAGACAGGGACTTGCTTTTGGCGAACATAGACAGACTGCAGAGTAGGCGAGTGATAGTTTGCGTAGAATTCAACTATCCAAGAGAGATTGGCTTCTCGCGGCTGTCTCCTTAAGAATCCGACTGTCTCCTTTCAATGCGGGGCACCACAAAGTCAATGAAATGCGCTGGAAGAATGAGGAGGTGCTCATTATGATAGTTTTTCTCTGCTAAGATGGGGAACATCTGCTCACAGTAATGGTTAGTGAATCGTACGGAGTCCCATGCGGGAAATGCCTTATCCACTTCATCAACTCGGATGATCCTCTTTACCCGCTTAGTAGGTGGCTTGACCCTTATGGACGGTTGCGCCTTAGGCGGTGCTCTTTTAGATCCCTTCTTCGCAGGTGTCTTGTCAGAAGCCTTCTCTTTTCCTCTCTTGATGGCCATCCTGAAGAAGGAATGTCAAATATAGATAGCTAAAACCAGAGAGAAGAAAGTCCAAGTGATAATGAATGCCAAAGAAACAGATAGTGTCTTAAATACATGGTAGCTACAACATACAAGTAAGACACCAAGTAAAATCAAGAGGGCATATCATAACAACTAGATGCAAGAGGGATAAAAGCATGCAAGTAACAAACATGAGAAGAATAGCTCAAGCATCAATATCAACAATAATAGTTATATGTCATAAAATAGGTAGCACTTGTAAGATAACAATTAATGAATAGTAAGCTCAATACACATGGATTGAAAGGGTTGTGAAAAAGAGGCATTGAAGTGCAAGAATGATTTATAAAATAAGTCAAAATACCAAGAGAGCTTTTTCACAAACACTTGGTGTGCAAAGTAAAAATAGAAAGTAAGGTAATCAATCCAAGTGTATAGAATACCCAAAATAAGATGCTAATTATCAAAGCACACCTCATAACACAAACAAGCTAAGATATAGCAAAATAATCACCCAAATAAAACTCCAACACCAACATAAAAATGCAAGATATAAGAATGAAAAAGAAATTATAAATAACAAAGTTAATATGGAATTAAAAATAAATAAAATAGTCAAGTGCAAGAAATAAAAGAAGAATGAAAGAGTAGAAGAGAGGAAGAAAAGAGACCTTAAAAAGAAGATGAAAATAGAGAATTAATTGGGAGTAAGAATGAGAGAGGAGTAAGAAGAGAAGAAGAAAAGGAAAGAAAATTGTGGCTGCCGGAGTAGGTGGTCTCTAGTGGTAGTCCGCCGGTGGTGGTGGAGGAGGAAGAGAAAGAAGGAAGAAGTAGAAAGAAAGAAAGAAGAAGAATTAGGATTAGCGAGGGAAGAAAGATGCAGCAGGGCGGCGCGCTGAATTAAGTGATTCGGCGCACGTGCGCGCGTCGCCCTCGCTTGCGCGTGGGTAAGTGATGAGCGGATAATTTATACGCTTTTTGACATTGTTTTTAGTATGTTTTTAGTAGGATCTAGTTACTTTTAGGGATGTTTTCATTAGTTTTTATGTTAAATTCACATTTCTGGACTTTACTATGAGTTTGTGTGTTTTTCTGTAATTTCAGGTATTTTCTGGCTGAAATTGAGGGACTTGAGCAGAAATCAGATTCAGAGGTTGAAAAAGGACTGCTGATGCTGTTGGATTCTGACCTCCCTTCACTCAAAGTGGATTTTCTGGAGCTACAGAACTCGAAATGGTGCGCTTCCAATTGCGTTGGAAAGTAGACATCCAGGGCTTTCCAGAAATATATAATAGTCTATACTTTGGCCAAGAATTGACGACGTAAACTGGCGTTCAACGCCAGCCTTCTGCCCAAATCTGGCGTCCAGCGCCAGAAAAGGATCCAAAACCAGAGTTGAACGCCCAAACTGGCACAGAAACTGGCGTTCAACTCCACAAATGGCCTCTGCACGTGCAACACTCAGGCTCAGCCCAAACATACACCAAGTGGGCCCCGAAAGTGGATTTATGCATCAATTACTTACTCATGTAAACCCTAGTGACTAGTTTATTATAAATAGGACCTCTTACTATTGTATTAGGCATCCTGGATTGTATTCTGATCCTGTGATCACGTTTAGGGGGCTGGCCATCTCGGCCATGCCTGGACCTTTCACTTATGTATTTTTAACGGTAGAGTTTCTACACTCCATAGATTAAGGTGTGGAGCTCTGCTGTTCCTCAAAGATTAATGCAAAGTACTACTGTTATCTATTCAATTCTTCTTATTTCGCTTCTAAGATATCCATTCGCACCCAAGAACGTGATGAAGGTGATGATTATGTGTGACGCTCATCATCCTTCTCCCTTATGAACGCGTGCCTGACAAACACTTCTGTTCTACATGAATTGAGCTAGAATAAATATCTCTTAGATCTCCTAACCAGAATCTTCGTGGCGTAAGCTAGAATGATGGCGGCATTCAAGAGAATCCGGAAAGTCTAAACCTTGTCTGTGGTATTCCGAGTAGGATTCAATGATTGAATGACTGTGACGAGCTCCGAACTCGCGATTGCAGGGCGTTAGTGACAGACGCAAAAGGATAGTAAATCCTATTCCAGCATGATCGAGAACCGACAGATGAATAGCCGTGCCGTGACAGGGTGCGTGAGCATATTATTCACTGAGAGGATAAGATGAAGCCATTGACAAAGGTGATGCCTCCAGACGATTAGCCGTGCCGTGACAGGGCATTGGATCATTTTCCCGAGAGATGACCGAAAGTAGCCGTTGACAATGGTGATGTATCACATAAAGCCAGCCATGGAAAGGAGTAAGACTGATTGGATGAAGATAGCAGGAAAGCAGAGGTTCAGAGGAACGAAAAGCATCTCCATTCGCTTATCTGAAATTCCTACCAATGATTTACATAAGTATCTCTATCCCTATTTTATTATATAATATTCGAAAACACCATTATCACTTTATATCTGCCTGACTGAGATTTACAAGGTGACCATAGCTTGCTTCATACCAACAATCTCCGTGGGATTCGACCCTTACTCACGTAAGGTATTACTTGGACGACCCAGTGCACTTGCTGGTTAGTTGTATCGAAGTTGTGACAATTATGAATTAAGATCAAAGCACCAAGCTCTGGAGCCATTACCAGGATTTGTTCGAGCCTGGAGATCACAATTTCGTGCACCAAGTTTTTGGCGCCGTTGCCGGGGATTGTTTGAGTCTTCGGCAAGCTTTTGGTCCGGTAACATCAGTGCCAGATTCCCTTTTGATCCGGCAATAGCACCAAGTTTTTGGCGCCGTTGCCGGGGATTCTTTGAGTTTGGACAACTGACGGTTCATCTTGTTGCTCAGATTAGGTAATTTTCTTTTTATTTTCTTTTCAAAAATTTTTCAAAAATATTTCTAAAATTTTCTCATCTGTTTTCGAAAAAAATAAAAATGTTTTCAAAAATAAATTATTCTATGGCTTCAAAATTTTTAAGAATGAATTCTAGTGTTTCATGAAATATGTTGAATCATATCTGGCTGTAAAGCCATACCCAAACTACTTTGGGATTGGTATTCAACTAATCACTCCAGCCCATGTAATTATATGTTGCAGTCTGGCTGGCTGTAAAGCCATGTCTAAATTCATTTGGACTGAGGCTTGCGATTGGTTATCAAGAGCAAGCTAGTTGGAGCTAATCCACCTGCTACTGTTCCTGATCTACCCGCTGTTGATCCACGATCACCTGCTGAAGCTTGGCTGGCCATTGGCCATGTCTAGTGTTTTGGACTGAAGCTTTCATTGAAAGCTTGGCTGGCTAGTGAGCCATGTCTAATTCCTGGACTGAAGCTTTAGACTAACATGGCAAGATTCTTGGAATTCATATTAAAAATTTTGGAATCCTTATTTTTTCTTCTAATTTTCGAAAAATATAAAATAAAAATCCAAAAAAAAATTAGAAAATCATAAAAATCAAAAATATTTTCTGTTTCTTGTTTGAGTCTTGAGTCACATTATAAGTTTGGTGTCAATTGCATGTGCATCTTGTATTTTTCGAAAATATCATGCATTCATAGTGTTCTTCATGATCTTCAAGTTGTTCTTGGTAAGTCTTCTTGTTTGATCTTGATGATTTTTTGTTTTGTGTCTTTTCATGTTTATCATATGCATTCTTGAATTCTTAGTGCGTAAGCATTAAAGAATTCTAAGTTTGGTGTCTTGCATGTTTTCTTTGCATTAAAAAGTTTTCAAAAATATGTCCTTGATGTTCATCATGACATTCAAAGTGTTCTTGGTGTTCATCTTGACATTCATAGCATTCTTGCATGCATCACATGTTTTCATCTAAAAATTTCATGCATTGCATTTTTTTTGTGTTTTTCTCTCTCATCATAAAAATTCAAAAATAAAAAAAAATATCTTTCCCTTTTTCTCTCATCAAATTCGAAAATTTGGATTGACTTTTTCAAAAATTTTTAAAATCAAATTGTTTCTTATGAGTCAAAGCAAATTTTCAATTTTCAAAATCTTTTTCAAAAATCAAATCTTTTTCAAATTTCTTAGTTATTTTCGAAAATTCCAAAAATCTTTTTCAAAAATCTTTTTCTTATTTTTATAAGCAAATTTTCGAAAATAACTAATCAATTAATGTTTTGATTCAAAAATTTGAAGTTTGTTACTTGCTTGTTAAGAAAGATTCAAACTTTAAGTTCTAGAATCATATCTTATGATTTCTTATGAATCAAGTCATTAATTGTGATTTTAAAAATCAAATCTTTTTCAAAACTAATTTCTATCATATCTTTTCAAAAATATCTTCTTATCTTATCTTTTTCAAAAATATCTTTTCAAAATATCTTTTCTAACTTCCTAACTTCTTATCTTTTCAAAATTTGTTTCAACTAACTAACTAACTTTTTGTTTGTTTCTTATCTTTTTCAAAACTACCTAACTAACTCTCTCTCTCTCATTTTCGAAAATATCTCCCCCTTTTTCAAAAATTTCTTTTTAATTAACTAATTATTTTATTTTTATTTTTATTTCAAAAAAATTTTCGAAAAAAATACTAACAATTTTCAAAAAATATTTTCAAAAATCACTAACTCCTTTTCAAAAATAATTTTCGAAAATTCCCTCTCTCTCTCTCATCTCATTCTATTTATTCATTCATATCCTAACATCTCATCTCACATTCCAATCCTCACAGTTGTGTTTCTTCCTTTACATCACATCCTTTATCTCCCCCTTTTCTTCTACTTACAAAGGGATCCCTATACTGTGGTATAAAGGATCTCTATTATTATTATCATTTTTCTAGCCATTCTTCCTTGTCATATGAGCAGGAGCAAGGATAAGAACATTCTTGTGGAAGCACATCCAGAACCTGAAAGGACTCTGAAGAGAAAATTAAGAGAAGCTAAAATACAACAATCCAGAGATAACCTTTCAGAAATTTTCGAACAGGCAGAGGAGATGGCAGGCGAAAATAATAATAATGAAAGGAGGATGCTTGGTGACTTTACTGCACCTAATTCCAATTTACATGGAAGAAGCATCTCCATTCCTGCCATTGGAGCAAACAACTTTGAGCTGAAACCTCAATTAGTTTCTCTGATGCAGCAGAACTGCAAGTTTCATGGACTTCCATCTGAAGATCCTTTTCAGTTCTTAACTGAATTCTTGCAGATATGTGATACTGTTAAGACTAATGGAGTAGATCCTGAAGTCTACAGGCTCATGCTTTTCCCTTTTGCTGTAAGAGACAGAACTAGATTATGGTTGGATTCTCAACCCAAAGACAGCCTGAACTCTTGGGATAAGCTGGTCACGGCTTTCTTAGCCAAGTACTTTCCTCCTCAAAAGCTGAGCAAGCTTAGAGCTGATGTTCAAACCTTCAGACAGAAAGAAGGTGAATCTCTCTATGAAGCTTGGGAAAGATACAAACAGTTGACCAAAAAGTGTCCTTCTGACATGCTTTCAGAATGGACCATCCTGGATATATTCTATGATGGTTTATCTGAGCTATCAAAGATGTCATTGGACACTTCTGCAGGTGGATCCATTCACCTAAAGAAAATGCCTGCAGAAGCTCAAGAACTCATTGACATGGTTGCTAATAACCAGTTCATGTACACTTCTGAAAGGAATCCTGTGAGCAATGGGACGCCTATGAAGAAGGGAGTTCTTGAGGTTGATACTCTGAATGCCATATTGGCTCAGAATAAAATATTGACTCAGCAAGTCAATATGATTTCTCAGAGTCTGCATGGAATGCAAGCTGCATCCAACAGTACTCAAGAGGCATCTTCTGAAGAAGAAGCCTATGATCCTGAGAACCCTGCAATAGCAGAGGTAAATTACTTAGGTGAACCTTATGGAAACACCTATAACTCAACATGGAGAAATCATCCAAATTTCTCATGGAAGGATCAGAAGCCTCAACAAGGCTTTAACAATGGTGGAAGAAATAGGTTTAGCAATAGCAAACCTTTTCCATCATCAACTCAGCAACAGACAGAGAACTCTGGACAAAACGCTTCTAATTTAGCAAATCTAGTCTCTGATCTATCTAAGGCCACTGTAAGTTTCATGAATGAAACAAGGTCTTCCATTAGAAATTTGGAAGCACAAGTGGGCCAGCTGAGTAAAAGGATCACTGAAATCCCTCCTAGTACTCTCCCAAGCAATACAGAAGAGAACCCAAAAGGAGAGTGCAAGGCCATTGACATAAGCGCCATGGCGAACCTGTAAGGAAAGGAGAGGACGTGAATCCCAAGGAGGAAGACCTCCTGGGACGTCCAGTGATCAATAAGGAGCTTCCCTCTGGGGAATCAAAGGACTCTGAGGCTCATCTAGAGACCATAGAGCTTCCATTGAACCTCCTTATGCCCTTCATGAGCTCTGATGAGTATTCCTCTTCTGAAGAGAATGAGGATGTCACTGAAGAGCAAACTGCCAAGTTTCTTGGTGTAATCATGAAGCTGAATGCCAAATTGTTTGGCATTGATGCTTGGGAAGTTGAACCTCCCTTGTTCATCAATGAACTAAGTGATCTGGATCAACTGACATTGCCTCAGAAGAGACAGGATCCTGGAAAGTTCATAATACCCTGTACCATAGGCACCATGATCTTTAAGGCTCTATGTGACCTTGGTTCAGGAATAAACCTCATGCCCCTCTCTGTAATAGAGAAACTGGGAATCTATGGGGTGCAAGCTGCTAAAATCTCACTAGAGATGGTAGACAGCTCAAGAAGACAGGCTTATGGACAAGTAGAAGATGTATTAGTAAAGGTTGAGGGCCTTTACATACCTACTGATTTCATAGTCCTGGATACTGGAAAGGAAGAGGATGAATCCATCATCCTAGGAAGACCTTTCCTGGCCACAGCAAGAGCTGTGATTGATGTTGACAGAGGTGAAATATTCCTTCAATAGAATGAGAACTCCCTTATATTCAAAACTCAAGGATCTCCCTCTGCAACCATGGAGAGGAAGCTTGAAAAGCTTCTCTCAAAGCAGAGTCAACCAGAGCCCCCACAGTCAAACTCTAAGTTTGGTGTTGGGAGGCCACAACCAAACTCTAAGTTTGGTGTTGAACTCCCATATCCAAACTCTAAGTTTGGTGTTGGAGAGTCTCAACAAAGTTCTGCACATCTGTGAGGCTCCATGAGAGCCCACTGTCAAGCTATTAACATTAAAGAAGCGCTTGTTGGGAGGCAACCCAATGTTTATTTATCTAACTATATTTTTCTTAGTTATGTGTCTTTATAGGTTCATGATCATGAGGAGTCACAAAATAAATATAAAAATTGAAAACGGAATCGAAAACAGCAGAAAAAAAATCACACCCTGGAGGAGCATCTGTCTGGCGCTGAACGCCCAGAATGGGAGCATCCTGGCGCTGAACGCCCAGAACAAGCATGGTTTTGGCGTTCAACGCCAGAAATGGCAGCAAAGGGGCGTTGAACGCCCAAAATGGGCACCAACCTGGCGCTGAACACCCAGAGTTGTGTGCAAGGGCATTTTGCATGCCTAAATTGGTGCAGGGATGTAAATGCCTTGACACCTCAGGATCTGTGGACACCACAGGATCATCTCAGGATCTGTGGACCCCACAGGATCCCCACTTTACCTCCTCATAATCTTAGTTTTTATTTCCACATCTTCTTCTTCATCTATTCCTTCTTCTTTTGCTCGAGGGCGAGCAACATTCTAAGTTTGGTGTGGTAAAACAATTATGTAAAGGATCTATAGCTCAGTGGTAGAACATTTGACTGCAAATCAAGAGATCCCTGAGATACCTCAGGGGATACATTTTCTTCCACACAATTATTGGAAGCAACTAAGGGTGGAACATCAAGAGCACTCCATCATCCTTCATGAAATCAGAGAAGATCTAAAAGCAATGAAGGAGGAGCAACAAAAGGCAAGGAAAAGACATAGAAGAGCTCAAGAACATCATTGAAACGCCATCATCACTAAGGTGGATTCATCCCTTGTTCTTCTTTCTTCTGTTTTTCGTTTTCTACGTTATGTGCCTATCTATGCTTGTGTCTTCACTACATGATCATTAGTAGTTAGTAACTTTGTCTTAAAGATATGAATGTCTTATGAATCCATCACCTCTCTTAAATGAAAAATGTTTAATTCAAAAGAACAAGAAGCACATGAGTTTCGAATTTATCCTTGAACTTAGTTTAATTATATTGATGTGGTGACAATGCTTCTTGTTTTCTGAATGTATGCTTGAACAGTGCATATGTCTTTTGAAGTTGTTGTTTAAGAATGTTAAATATGTTGGCTCTTGAAAGAATGATGACTAGGAGACATGTTATTTGATAATCTGAAAAATCATAAAAATGATTCTTGAAGCAAGAAAAAGCAGCAAAGAACAAAGCTTGCAGAAAAAAAAAAAAGAAGAAAAAAAATAGGCGAAAAAAAAAATGTAGAAAAAAAATAGAAAGAAAAAGCAAGCAGAAAAAGCCAATAACCCTTAAAACCAAAAGGCAAGGGCAAATAAAAAGGATCCCAAGGCTTTGAGCATCAGTGGATAGGAGGGCCTAAAGGAATAAAATCCTGGTCTAAGCGGCTAAACCAAGCTGTCCCTAACCATGTGCTTGTGGCGTGTAGGTGTCAAGTGAAAACTTGAGACTGAGCGGTTAAAGTCAAGGTCCAAAGCAAAAACAAAGAGTGTGCTTAAGAACCCTGGACACCTCTAATTGGGGACTTTAGCAAAGCTGAGTCACAATCTGAAAAGGTTCACCCAATTATGTGTCTGTGGCATTTATGTATCCGGTGGTAATACTGGAAAACAAAGTGCTTAGGGCCACGGCCAAGACTCATAAAGAAGCTGTGTTCAAGAATCATCATACTGAACTAGGAGAGTCAATAACACTATTCGAAATCTGAAGTTCCTATAGATGCCAATCATTCTGAACCTCAATGGATAAAGTGAGATGCCAAAACTATTCAAGAGGCAAAAAGCTATAAGTCCCGCTCATATGATTGGAGCTATGTTTCATTGATAGTTTGGAATTTATAGTATATTCTCTTCTTTTTATCCTATTTGATTTTCAGTTGCTTGGGGACAAGCAACAATTTAAGTTTGGTGTTGTGATGAGCGGATAATTTATACGCTTTTTGACATTGTTTTTAGTATGTTTTTAGTAGGATCTAGTTACTTTTAGGGATGTTTTCATTAGTTTTTATGTTAAATTCACATTTCTGGACTTTACTATGAGTTTGTGTGTTTTTCTGTAATTTCAGGTATTTTCTGGCTGAAATTGAGGGACTTGAGCAGAAATCAGATTCAGAGGTTGAAAAAGGACTGCTGATGCTGTTGGATTCTGACCTCCCTGCACCCAAAGTGGATTTTCTGGAGCTACAGAACTCGAAATGGCGCGCTTCTAATTGCGTTGGAAAGTAGACATCCAGGGCTTTCCAGAAATATATAATAGTCCATACTTTGGCCAAGAATTGACGACGTAAACTGGCGTTCAACGCCAGCCTTCTGCCCAAATCTGGCGTCCAGCGCCAGAAAAGGATCCAAAACCAGAGTTGAACGCCCAAACTGGCACAGAAACTGGCATTCAACTCCACAAATGGCCTCTGCACGTGCAACACTCAGGCTCAGCCCAAACACACACCAAGTGGGCCCCGGAAGTGGATTTATGCATCAATTACTTACTCATGTAAACCCTAGTGACTAGTTTATTATAAATAGGACCTCTTACTATTGTATTAGGCATCCTGGATTGTATTCTGATCCTGTGATCACGTTTAGGGGGCTGGCCATCTCGGCCATGCCTGGACCTTTCACTTATGTATTTTTAACGGTAGAGTTTCTACACTCCATAGATTAAGGTGTGGAGCTCTGCTGTTCCTCAAAGATTAATGCAAAGTACTACTGTTTTCTATTCAATTCTTCTTATTTCGCTTCTAAGATATCCATTCGCACCCAAGAACGTGATGAAGGTGATGATTATGTGTGACGCTCATCATCCTTCTCCCTTATGAACGCGTGCCTGACAAACACTTCTGTTCTACATGAATTGAGCTAGAATAAATATCTCTTAGATCTCCTAACCAGAATCTTCGTGGCGTAAGCTAGAATGATGGCGGCATTCAAGAGAATCCGGAAAGTCTAAACCTTGTCTGTGGTATTCCGAGTAGGATTCAATGATTGAATGACTGTGACGAGCTCCGAACTCGCGATTGCAGGGCGTTAGTGACAGACGCAAAAGGATAGTAAATCCTATTCCAGCATGATCGAGAACCGACAGATGAATAGCCGTGCCGTGACAGGGTGCGTGAGCATATTATTCACTGAGAGGATAAGATGAAGCCATTGACAAAGGTGATGCCTCCAGACGATTAGCCGTGCCGTGACAGGGCATTGGATCATTTTCCCGAGAGATGACCGAAAGTAGCCGTTGACAATGGTGATGTATCACATAAAGCCAGCCATGGAAAGGAGTAAGACTGATTGGATGAAGATAGCAGGAAAGCAGAGGTTCAGAGGAACGAAAAGTATCTCCATTCGCTTATCTGAAATTCCTACCAATGATTTACATAAGTATCTCTATCCCTATTTTATTATATAATATTCGAAAACACCATTATCACTTTATATCTGCCTGACTGAGATTTACAAGGTGACCATAGCTTGCTTCATACCAACAATCTCCGTGGGATTCGACCCTTACTCACGTAAGGTATTACTTGGACGACCCAGTGCACTTGCTGGTTAGTTGTATCGAAGTTGTGACAATTATGAATTAAGATCAAAGCACCAAGCTCTGGAGCCATTACCAGGATTTGTTCGAGCCTGGAGATCACAATTTCGTGCACCAGTAAGCAAAAATCTAAATGATGTGTAAGCGTTGGTCACGCGTACACGTGACCACTCGTCGTGCTAAATGCACGATTCCAGCCTTTTCCCAGCATAACTCTCTGTTCGATGTACCAAATTATGCCGATTCGGCATACCACGCGTACGCGTCACCGACGTACACACGTGGAACCCCAAAATGGTTAGTGACGCATACGCGTGGATCATGCGTATGTGTGGTGTGGGTTGTGTGATAGGCATCCCTCCTGCACAGTTCCAGGGTAACTCTTTGTTCATTTTAGTAGAGAGCGCAAACCTCCATATAACGCGTGGCGTCGTTGACGCTTACGTGTCACCTGCATTTTTTTTTCTGAATAAAATGTAAGTATGCTTAAGTAAAAATTAATCAAAGGGAAAGAACGGAATAAATAGAAGTACATAAATAAAATAGAATGATAAAAAAGGAAGATCATACCATAGTGGGTTGCCTGCCACCTAGCACTTTTCTTTAACGTTCTTAAGTTGGACGGTCCACAAGCTCAGTCCTCTTCCTTTGCTGGATCCTTCAAGATGAAGATCTCCAGCTCCTTGTTGTTCTTCATCTTCTCACCATGATATAGCTTCAAATGATGGCCATTGACTTTGAAGAAGGTGGGGCTTGAAGGGTGACTCAAGTGGAAGAACCCCATATGGCTCAGCCTTTTCCACCCTATAAGGTCCTTCCCACCTCGATCTCAATTTACCTGGCATTAGTTTCAACCTTGAGTTATATAGGAGGACTAGATCCCCAGCTCTAAACTCTCTTCTCTTGATGTTCTTATCATGCACCGCCTTCACCCTCTCTTTATAGAGCCTTGAGTTCTCATACGCTTCTAGTTGAAGGCACTCCAATTCCTGTAGTTGCAATTTCCTTTCAATCCTGGCTCCCCCCAATCCTGAGTTGCATTTCTTCACCGCCCAGTAAGCTTTGTGTTTCACTTCCACTGAAAGGTGACAAGCCTTTCCGTAGACTAGGCAGAATGGACTCATGCCGATGGGTGTTTTGTAAGCTGTCCGATAGGCCCATAGCGCATCTCTTAGCCTAGAGCTCCAATCCCTTCTATGAGGTTTAACAATCTTCTCCAGTATGTGCTTGATCTCTTTATTAGACACCTCGCCTTGCCCATTGGTTTAGGGATGGTAAGTCGTCGCCACCTTGTGAATGATGCGATGTTTCTTCAGCAAACCTGTCATTCTTCTGTTACAAAAATGAAAGCCTTGATCACTCACGATTGCTCGTGGTGATCCAAAGCGACAAATAATATTATTCCTAACAAAAGTAATAACAACGTTAGCATCATCAATACGGGTAGGAATTGCTTCCACCCATTTAGAAACATAGTCAACAAGTAACAAAATGTATAAGAAACCATTGGAGTTTGGAAATGGACCCATGAAGTCAATACCTCAAACATAAAAAATTTCACAAAACAATATAAGTTGTTGGGGCATCTCATCCCTCTTGGATATATTTCCAAACCTTTGGCATTGGGGGCAAGAGTCACAAAAAATTTTAGCATCCTTAAAAAGTGTGGGCCACCAAAATCCGCAGTCTAAAATTTTTCTGGCAGTTCTTTGAGGACCAAAGTGTCCACCACTCTCAGAAGAGTGGCAGGCCTCCAAAATTGACTGGATTTTGGATTATGGCACACACCTTCTAATTATTTGGTCAGCACCACATCTCCACAAATATGGATCATCCTATATGTAATACTTGGACTCGCTTTTAAACTTGTCCTTTTGATGCTTAGAAAAATTAGGAGGAAAGGTACGACTAACCAAATAATTAGCTATAGGTGCATACAAAGGAACCTCCTCAGATATTGCTTGCAAGCTATTAAGGGGAAATGTATCATTGATAGGAGTGGAGTCACTTTTAATATGTTCTAGGCGACTCAAGTGGTCCGTCACCAAATTCTGGGAACCACTCCTATCTTTGATCTCTAAATCAAACTCTTGCAATAACAATATCCAAGGATTAATCTTGGTTTTGACTATTTCTTAGCTAACAAATACTTCAAAGCCGCATGGTCTGAATATACTACCACCTTAATTCCAAGTAAGTAAGCTCAGAATTTATCCAAAGCAAAAACAATAGCTACCAGCTCTTTTTTAGTGGTAGTATAATTAGACTAGGTACCATCTAAAGTCTTAGAAGCATAAGAAATAATATACGGGTCCTTACCTTCGCGCTGCACCAGTGCCGCTCTTACCGCATAGTTTGATGCGTCACACATGATCTCGAACGGCCTACTCCGGTCAGGCCCTCTCACAATAGGAGCTTGGGTCAAGGCAATCTTCAGTTTGTCAAATGCTTACATGCAGTCCTCACTAAAGTCAAACTCTATGCCCTTCTACAGTAGTTGGGACAGAGGTAGTGCGACCTTACTGAAATCCTTGATAAAATGCCGGTAGAAACCTGCATGACCAAGAAAAAAGTGGACTTTCCTCACAGAGTAGGGGTAAAGTAAACCAAAAATAATATCTACCTTTGCAGCATCAACAGATATACCAGTATTAGAAACAACATGGCCTAGAACAATACCTTGCTTTACCATAAAATGACATTTTTCAAAATTAAGCACAAGGTTTGAACTAACACATCTTTCTAATACTCTAACTAGACTATCCAAAGAAAGTCAAAGGAATCACCATAAATACTAAAGTCATCCATTAAAACTTCCATACAATGCTCAAGAAGATCTAAGAAGATACTCATCATGCACCTTTGAAACGTAGCCAGTGCATTACATAAACCAAAAGGCATTCTCTTATATGCATACATTCCAAAAGGGCATGTAAAAGTTGTTTTCTCCTGATCTTCTGGAGCAATATGGATTTAAAAATAACCAGTGTAACCATCTAGAAAACAATAGTATGATTTACCTGACAGGTGATCAAGCATTTGATGGATGAAAGGTAATGGGTAGTGATCCTTGCGAGTGGCCAATTCAAGCGCCTGTAGTCAATGCACACTCTCCAGGAATTCTGCACTCTTGTAGCCATGAATTTCCCATTCACATTCTTCATTGTTGTGATGCCAGACTTCTTCGGAACCACTTGTACTGGACTAACCCATTCACTATCTGAGATTGGATAGATAATGTCGGCTTCAAGCAGTCGGGTCACTTCCTTCTTCACAACTTCTAGAATTGTGGGATAGGCCTTGCTCCCTCCTCTAGAAAAATGCGGTGCTCACAGACTTGAGGGCTTATACCTACTATGTCTGCCAAAATCCACCCAATAGCTTTCTTGTTTCTTCTCAGCACACTAAGCAGACGCTCCTCTTGTTGGGAGGTGAGTTCCTTTGCAATGATAACTGGGAGCTGTTGATTATCTTCAAGATAAGCATACTTTAGGTGAGGTGGAAGGGGCTTCAACTCCATCTTCAGCTCATGGCTTGGCACTTGATCATCCGAAACCACTGGAGGTGGCAAGGTGTCTTCAGTACACTCAGAAGGCTTCTCCACACTTGCACCTTGAACCAGGTTCTTCTTATCTACTGCCTCTTGGTGAACTTCAGCCACAGTTTCATCAATAATGTCACACTGGAAGATAGAGTGGTCTTCCGGTGGGTGCTTCATAGCTTCATCAAGATTTAAGCTCACTGCTCTTTCATCAATCTCAAATGAATAGGTACCAGAGAAGGCACACAATTTAAACCGTGAAGTCTTCAAAACTGGCCTTCCAAGTAAGATAGATGAAGGTCTTCCTAAGTCATTTGGGGGCATCTCTAGAATGTATAAGTCAATAGGAAAAGTTAACCCCTTAATGCCCACCAAGACGTCTTCCGCAATGCTAACCACTGAAATTATGCTCTTATCTGCCAAAACCAAACATGCTGCCGACCTTTTCAAGGGTGGAAGCCTCAAAGAATCATATATAGACAATGGCATAATACTAACACATGCACCTAAATCACACATGCAGTCAACAAACTGCACACCCCCTATAGTGCAAGTAACCATACACAAACCGGGATCACCACATTTCTCCAGTATGGCACCCATAAGAGCAGAAATTGAGCTACCCAAAGGAATAGTTTCTAACTCATGGATCTTTTCCTTATTCATGCACAAATATTTTAGAAACTTAGCATACTTAGGAACCTGGCGAATAACATCAAAAAGGGGAATAGTTACCTCAACCTTTTTGAAGATTGGTGCACGGAATTGTGATCACACTTTTCACAACTCCGGTACAACTAACCAGCAAGTGCACTGGGTCGTCCAAGTAATAAAACCTTACGCGAGTAAGGGTTGATCCCACAGAGATTGCCGGCTTGAAGCAAGCTATGGTCATCCTGTAAACCTTAGTCAGGCGGATTCAATTGGTTATGAGTTTTGATAATTGACAGATAAATAAAACATAAATTAAAATAAAGATACTTATGTAATTCATTGGTGGAAATTTCAGATAAGCGTTTGGAGATGCTTTGTTGCTTTTGAACCTCTGCTTTCCTATTGTCTTCATCCAATCATGCGTGCTCCCTTCCATGGCAAGCTGTATGTTGGTGGATCACCGTTGTCAATGGCTACCATCCGTTCTCTCAGTGAAAATGGTCTAGGCACGGCTTCTGTATGGCTAATCATCTGTCGGATCTCTCGTCTCGGATGAAGAATACCAGGCACAGCTACTGCACAGCTAATCATCTGTCGGTTCTCACTTGTGTCGGAATAGGATCTCTTTATCTTTTTGCACACTGTCACTGCGCACAATATTCGTGAGTTTGAAGCTCGTTTGGTCTAGCCTTTACCACGAAGGTTCTGATCTTTGTGAGTTCGACTGCTCTGTTGTCAGGAGATGCAAGTCAAAGTCACGAACCAGAGGCCTAAGAGATTATACTCCAGCTGTCATCCAATGAAGATAATGGGTGATTGTCACGGGTCACCCCTTCATTCTGACTTAACTAAATTAAGAATGAGAGTATATCTTGGAGAAGAGAGATGCGTGAATTGAAAGAGAAGCAATAGTACCTTCATTAATTCATGAAGAACAGCAGAGCTCCGCACCTTAATCTATGAGGTGTAGAAACTCCACCGTAGAAAATACATAAGAGAAAAATGTCTTGGCATGGTCGTGTGGCCAGCCTCCAATTGTGAAAATGGTATAAGATGATGATTCGAATACAATAGTAAAAAGTGCTATTTATACTAAACTAGTTACTAAGGATTACAGAAAATAAGTAACTAAGTGCAGATAGTGCAGAAATCCACTTCCGGGGCCCACTTGGTGTGTGCTTGGGCAGAGCATTGAGCTTCACACGTGCATAGGCCTTTTCTAGAGTTAAACGCTAGCTTGGATGCCAATTTGGGCGTTTAACTCCAGTTCCAGTGCCAGTTCCGGCGTTTTATGCCAGAAAAGGGTCTCTGGCTGGCGTTGAATGCCAGTTTGGGCCATCAAATCTCGAGAAAAGTATGAACTATTATACATTTCTGGAAAGCCCAAGATGTTAGCTTTCCAGCCCAATTGAGAACGTGCCAATTGGACTTCTGTTGCTCCAAAAAAACGCGTTTGAGTGCAGGGAGGTCAGAATCCAGCAGCATCTGCAGTCCTTTCTCACCCTCTGAATCAGATTTTTGCTCAGGTCCCTCAATTTCAGCCAGAAAATACTTGAAATTATAGAAAAACACACAAACTCATAGTAAAGTCCAGAAATGTGATTTTTGCATAAGAAATAATAAAAATATAATAAAAAATAACTAAAACATACTAAAAACTACCTAAAAACAATGCCAAAAAGCATATAAATTATCCGCTCATCAAAGATATCCACCATCTTGGGATCTAGCTCCACTTGATTTTTAGTCCCTCTAGCAAGGTGTGGAAAAGGAAGAGGAATTGCTTCTCTCACAACATCATCTTCCTTAGATACTCCATTCCTTGGTTGAGCAAATTCTTCTTCAACCGCATCCTGTACCTCATCCTCTTCTTCAACATCTTCTACCTCAACAACATCTTCCATTTGAATGTCTTTGGTGCATGAAATTGTGATTCACACTTTTCACAACTCCGCACAACTAACCAGCAAGTGCACTGGGTCGTCCAAGTAATAAACCTTACGTGAGTAAGGGTCGATCCCACGGAGATTGTCGGCTTGAAGCAAGCTATGGTCATCTTGTAAATCTCAGTCAGGCGGATTCAAATGGTTATGAGGTTTTGATAATTAAAAGATAAATAAAACATAAAATAAAATAGAGATACTTATGTGATTCATTGGTGGGAATTTCAGATAAGCGTTTGGAGATGCTTTGTTGCTTCTGAACCTCTGCTTTCCTATTGTCTTCTTCCAATCATGCGTGCTCCCTTCCATAGCAAGCTGTATGATCCCCTCAGATGAAAAATACCAGGTACAATCTCTGCACGGCTAATCAACTGTCTGATTTCTCGTCTTAGATGAAAAATACAAAGTACGGCTACCGCACGGCTAATCATCTATCGGTTTCCTCTAGCGTCGGAATAGGACCTTTGTCCTTTTGCACACTGTCACTGCACCCAACATTCGCAAGTTTGAAGCTCGTCACAGTCATCCCTTCCCAGATCCTTCTCGAAATACCACAGACAAGGTTTAGACTTTCCGGATCTTAGGAATAGCTGCCAATTGTTCTAGCCTATACCACGAAGATACTAATCTCACGGACTCGGTCCGTGTATTAGATATCCAAGAGAATATACTCCAGCTATCATCCAATGACTACGTTGAACATCATGTAGATCGCTTTATGGTTGTCAGGCACGCGGATCTTGGCTAAGCGAGTAACAAAGATTGGGTGATTGTCACGGGTCACCCCTTCATTCTGACTTAATAGAATTAAGTACGAGAGTATATCTTGGAGAAGAAGTAGGTGTGAATTGAAAGAAAAACAATAGTACTTGCATTAATTCAGAAGAATAGCAGAGATCCACACCTTAATCTATGGGGTGTAGAAACTCCACTGTAGAAAATACATAAGTGAAAATAGTCTAGGCATGGCCGAAAGGCCAGCCTCTAAAACGTGAACAATGGTCTCTCCAAGTATGATAAAGTATATGAATATAATAGTAAAAAGTGCTATTTATACTAAACTAGTTACTAAGGTTTACAGAAAAGAAGTAACTAAGTGCAGATAGTGCAGAAATCCACTTCCGGGGCCCACTTGGTGTGTGCTTGGGCTGAGCATTGAGCTTTACAGGTGCATAGGCCATTCTTGGAGTTAAACACCAGCTTGGGTGCCAGTTTGGGCATTTAACTCCAGTTTTGGTGCCAGTTCCGGCGTTTTACTCCAGAAAAGGGGTCACTGGTGGGCGTTTAGATGCCAGTTTGGGTCATCAAATCTCGGGGAAAGTATGGACTATTATATATTGCTGGAAAGCCCAGGATGTCGACTTTCCAAAGCAATTAAGAGCGCGCCAATTGGGCTTCTGTAGCTCCAAAAAATCTACTTCGAGTGCAGGAGGGTCAGAATCCAACAGCATCTGCAGTCCTTTTTCAACCTCTGAATCAGATTTTTGCTCAGGTCCCTCAATTTCAGCCAGAAAATACCTGAAATTATAGAAAAACACACAAACTCATAGTAAAGTCCAGAAATGTGATTTTTGCATAAAAAATAATAAAAATACAATAAAAAGTAACTAAAACATACTAAAAACTATGTAAAAAATAATGCCAAAAAGGGTATAAATTATCTGCTCATCAGTCTTCTCTTGAGCTTGGCTCCTCGAGACTCCTCTCTTGCAATGTAGTACCGGACCTCAAAGTAATGGCATTGATTCCACCCTTGGGGTTGGGTAAAGGTTGAGAGGGAAGTGCACTAGAGCTTGAAGGTTGATTGTTGGAGGTAGAGGGTGGGTCTATATAGGATATAAGAGCTTGTAGAGTAGAGGTAAGACCGGTGAGGCTAGAGGTAAGTGAATTTTGAAGCTCTTTTTGTCCATGAAGAATAGAACGGAGTGTTTCATCTTGGTTGGAGGAAGAAGGAGGGTAGGTAATTTGAGGGGCTTGTGGTTGGTTGTGTTAAGGTGCTTGGGCTTGCCTTTGATGAGGTGTTCGGTAACTTTGGCCTTGGTTTTGCTGTTGGATAAAAAGAAGAGAAAATACAATAAATTCCAAACTTATCAATGAAAATTAGTTTCAATTAGATGAGCGGGGCTAGTGGCTTTTTGCTTCTGAACAGTTTTGGCATCTCACTTTATCCTTTGAAGTTCAGAATGATTAGCATCCATAGGAACTCAGAATTCAGATAGTGTTATTGATTCTCCTAGTTCAGTATGTTGATTCTTGAACACAACTACTTTATGAGTTTTGGCCGTGACCCTAAGCGTTTTGTTTTTCAGTATCACCACCGGATACATAAATCCCACAGACACATAACTGGGTGAACCTTTTCAGATTGTGACTCAGCTTTGCTAGAGTCCCCAGTTAGAGGTGTCCAGAGCTCTTAAGTACACTCTTTTTGCTTTGGACCACGACTTTAACCGCTCAGTCTCAAGCTTTTCACTTGACACCTTCACGCCACAAGCACATGGTTAGGGACAGTTTGATTTAGCCACTTAGGCCAGGATTTTATTCCTGTGGGCCCTCCTATCCATTAATGCTCAACGCCTTGGATCCTTTTTACCCTTGCCTTTTGGTTTAAAGGGCTATTGGCTTTTTCTGCTTGCTTTTTCTTTTTCTTTCTCTTTTTTTCTTTTTTTTTCTTTTTTTCTTTTTTTCTTTTTTTTTCGCAAGCTTTGTATTTCACTGCTTTTTCTTGCTTCAAGAATCAATTATATGATTTTTCATATTATCAATGACATTTCTCTTTTTCATTATTCTTTCAAGAGCCAACAATTTTAACATTCATAAACAACAATATCAAAAATATGCACTGTTCAAGCATTCATTCAGAAAGCAAAAATTATTGCCACCACATCAAAATAATTAAGCTAATTTCAAGATAAAATTCGAAATTCATATACTTTTTGTTCTTTTGCAATTAAAAACATTTTTCATTTAAGAAAGGTGAAGGATTCATAGGACATTCATAGCTTTAAGACATAGACACTAGACACTAATGATCATGTAATAAAGACACAAACATAGACAAAACATAAAGCATGGAAACCGAAAAATAGAAAAATAAGAACAAGGAAATTAAAGAACGGGTCTACCTTAGTGATGGCGGCTAGTTCTTCCTCTTGAAGATCTTATTGAGTGCTTGAGCTCCTCTATGTCTCTTCGTTGCCTTTGTTGCTCCTCTCTCATAGCCTTTTGGTCCTCTCTGATTTCATTGAGGATAATGGAGTGCTCTTGGTGCTCCATCCTTAGTTGTCCCATGTTAGAACTCAATTCTCCTAAAGAAGTGTTGAGTTGCTCCCAATAGTTGTATGGAGGGAAATGCATCTCTTAATGCATCTCAGGGATTTCTTGATGAGGGACTTCCTCATGCTCTTGTTAAGGTCCATGAGTGGGCTTTCTTGTTTGCTCCATCCTCTTTCTAGTGAAGGGCTTTTGAGATGAATCTCTCCATCTCCCATGACTCGGTGTTGGAAGTAACTGCCTTTCTTTTCCTCTTCCTAGAGGTTTCTCCGGCCTTAGGTGCCATTAATGGTTATGGAAAAACCAAAAGCAGAGCTTTTTTCCACACCAAACTTAATAGGTTTGCTCGTCCTCGAGCAAAAGAAGAAAGAAAGGATTAGAGAAAGAAGAAATGGAGGAGATGGAGGGGAGTAGTGAATTCGGCCAAGGGGGTTAAGTGTGTATGAGGTGTGAAATTGAAGGTTGTAAGGAGGGGTATTGATAAGGTAAGAGAGAGAGGGAATCCATGTGAGAATGGGTGGGTTTGGGAGGGAAATGGTTTGAATTTTAATGGTGAGTTAGGTGGGGTTTATGATGGATAGATGTGAGTGGTGAAGAGGATATGGGGAAGAGGGTAGGATGTGATAGGTGAATGGTGTTTGGGGAAGAGGTATTGATGTGATTGGTCAAGGGTATTTGGGGAAGAGTGTTATAGAGAGGTGTGAAGAGGAGAGAGAGTGAGTTGGGGTAGGTGGAGATCCTGTGGGATCCACAGATCCTGAGGTGTCAAGGAATTCTGCTCCCTGCACCATTCTAGCGTTCAAACACCCTCTATGTGCCAATTCTGGCGTTAAACGCCAGCTCTACTACCTTTCCTGGCGTTAAACACTAGTCTGCTGCCCCTTTCTGGCATTTAACGCCAGCCAGACACCCTTTTCTGGCATTAAACACCAGTCTGTCTGCCATTTCTGGCGTTTAATGCCAGTCAGACGCCAGACACCCTTTTTTGGCGTTAAACGCCCAAAGTGCTGCCTATTCTGGCGTTTAACGCCCAGAATGCTGCCAGACTGGGCGTTAAACGCCCATTCTGCTATCCTTAATGGCGTTTAAACGCCAATAAGCCTGTCCTCCAGGGTGTGCTATTTTTGATGCTGTTTTTTATTTTGCTTTAATTCTGCAGCTATTTTTATGACTTCACATGATCATCAACCTAAAGAACACATAAAATGAGAATGGAATATAAATAAATATAATTAAATAACATTGGGTTGCCTCCCAATAAGCGCTTTTTTAATGTCAATAGCTTGACAGTGAGCTCTTACTAAGCTTCACAGAGACTCAGAGCTTGATGGTGGCCTCCCAACACCAAACTTAGAAGTTGAGTGTGGGGGCTCTATTTTACTCTGTATTGCGAGAAGCTTCTCATGCTTCCTCTCTATGGTTATAGAAGAAGATCCTTGAGCCTTAAACACAAGGTAGTCCTCATTCAATTGAAGGACTAACTTTCCTCTGTCCATATCAATCACAGCTTTTGCTGTGGCTAGGAACGGTCTTCCAAGGATAATGGATTCATCTTCATCCTTCCCAGTGTCTAGGATTATGAAATCAACAGGGATGTACAGGCGTTTAACCTTCACTAAGACATCCTCTACAAGTCCATAAGCCTGTTTTATTGATTTGTCTGCCATCTCTAGTGAGATTCTTATAGCTTGTACCTCAAAGATCCCTAGTTTCTCCATTACAGAGAGTGGCATGAGGTTTATTCCAGACCCCAGGTCACACAGAGCTTTCTTAAATGTCATGGTGCCTATGGTACAAGGTATTAAGAACTTTTCAGGATCTGGTTTCTTCTGAGGTAGTTTCAGTTGAACCAAGGCATTCAGTTCATTGATGAGCAATGGAGGTTCATCCTCCCAAGTCTCATTACTAAATAACTTGGCATTCAGCTTTATGATTGCTCCTAGGTACCGAGCAACTTGCTCTTCAACAATATCTTCATCCTCTTCAGAGGAAGAATCTTCATAAGAGCTCATGAATGGCAACAGTAAGTTCAGTGGAATCTCTATGGTCTCTATATGAGCCTCAGATTCCTCTGGTTCCTCAATGGGGAGCTCCTTATTGGCTAGTGGACGTCCATTAAGGTCTTCCTCATTAGAAATCACTGCCTTTTGACTCTCTCCAGGTTCGGCCATGTTGGGTATATTGATGGCCTTGCACTCTCTTTTTGGATTCTCTTATGTATTTCTTGGGAGAGTACTAAGAGGAGTTTCAGTCACTCTTTTACTCAGTTGACCCACTTGTGCCTCCAAATTTCTGATGGAGGACCTTGTTTCAGTTATGAAACTGAGAGTGGTCTTAGATAGATCAGAGACTATGGTTGCTAAGTCAGAGAGGCTCTGCTTAGAATTCTCTGTCTGTTGCTCAGAAGATGATGGAAAAGGCCTGCTATTGCCAAACCTATTTCTCCCACCATTATTATTATTAAAGCCTTAATTAGGCTTCTGTTGATCCTTCCATGAAAAATTAGGATGATTCCTCCATGAAGGATTGTAAGTGTTTCCATAGGATTCTCCCATGTAATTCACTTCTTCCATTGCAGGATTCTAAGGGTCATAAGCTTCTTCTTCAGAGGAAGCTTCTTTAGTACTGCCGGATGCAGCTTGCATTCCAGTCAGATTCTGAGAAATCATATTGACTTGCTGAGTTAATATTTTATTCTGAGTCAATATGGCATTCAGAGTATCAATCTCAAGAACTCATTTCTTCTGAGTCATCCCATTATTCATAGGATTTCTTTCAGAAGTATACATGAACTGGTTATTTGCAACCATTTCAATGAGTTCTTGGGCTTCTGCAGGCGTCTTCTTCAGATAAAGAGATCCACCAACAGAGTGATCCAATGACATCTTAGACAATTTAGACAGACCATCATAGAATATACATAAGATGCTCCATTCTAAAAGCATGTCAGAAGGACACCTTCTGATCAGTTGCTTATATCTTTCCCAAGCTTCATAGAGGGATTCACCTTCCTTCTGTTTGAAGGTTTGGACTTCCACTCTAAGCTTGCTCAACTTTTGAGGTAGAAATAATTTGGCCAAGAAAGCATTGACCAGCTTTTTCCAAAAGTTCAGGCTTTCTTTAGGTTGTGAGTTCAACCATGTCCTAGCTCTATCTCTTACAGCAAAGGGGAAAAGCATAAGTCTGTAGACCTCAGGATTAACCCCATTGGTCTTAACAGTGTCACAGATTTGCAAGAATTCAGCTAAGAACTGATGAGGATCTTCCAATAGAAGTCCATGAAACTTGCAATTCTGATGCATTAGAGAAACTAATTGAGGCTTAAGCTCAAAGTTGTTTGCTCCAATTTTAGGAATTGAGATGCTTCTTCCGTAGAAGTCAGAAGTTGGTGCAGTAAAGTCACCAAGCATCTTCCTTGCATCTCCACCATTGTTATTGTTTTTGGCTGCCATCTCTACTTCTTTCTCAAAAATTTCTGTAAGGTCCTCTCCAGAGTGTTGTGCGTTAGCTTCTCTTAGCTTTCTCTTCAGAGTCCTTTTAGGTTTAGGATCAGCTTCAACAAGAATGTTCTTATCCTTGTTCCTGCTCATATGAAAAAGAAGAGAACAGAAAAGAAGAGGAATCCTCTATGTCACAGTATAGAGATTCCTTTATGTGAGTAGAAGAATAGAAGAATAGAATGAAGAAGGGAGAAGAAGAAGAATTCGAACACAGAGAGCGGGAGAAGGTTCAAATTTTAAGAAGAAGAGATGTTAGTGAATAAATAAAATAAATAAAAAAAGATGAGAGGGAGAGTGTATTCGAATTTTTAATTAAAAGAAAAGAAAAATATTTTTGTTTTTATTTTAATTATTAATTAGAATTCGAAAAAAATAAAATTAAAATTTAAAACAATTAGTTAATTAAAAAGAATTTTAAAAAATTTGTTAGTGGTTTTGGAAAATTAGAGAGAGAGAAAAGTAGTTAGGTGATTTTGAAAAGGCTAAGAAATAGTAAACTTTTTTAAAATCAAAACAAATAAGTCAAGTGGTTAATTGAAAAAGATTTAAAATAGATTTTGAAAAGATATGAAGTTAGAAAAGGATTTTGAAATTAAATTTTTCAGAAGATATGATTGAAATTTCTTTTGAAAAAGATTTGAAAAGGAAATTAAAAAGATCTGATTTTTGAAATTAAAGTTGATTACTTGACTAACAAGAAACTAAAAGATATAATTCTAGAATTTAAAGATTGAACCTTTCTTAACAGGAAAGTAACAAACTTGAAATTTTTGAATCAAAACATTAATTGTTAGCAATAATTTCGAAAATTATGAAATAGAATTAAGAAAAAGATTTTGAAAATTAATTTTGGAGAATTTTTGAAAAACATGAAAGAAAAATGAAAAGGATTTGATTTTGAAAAAGATTTGAAAAGATAGAATTTTTAAATTGAAATTTTGGCTTGACTAACAAGAAACAACTAAATTTTAAAATTTTTTTTATTAAGTCAACCCAATATTTTGAAATTTATGAGTAAAATAAGGGAAAGATATTATTTTTTATTTTTGAATTTTTAATGAGGAGAGAGAAAAATAACAAAATGACACAAGACATAAGAAATTAAAATCAAAACAACTAATGCATGCAAGAACACTTTGAATGTCAAGATGAACATCAAGAACACTTTGAAGATCATGATGAACATCAAGAACATATTTTTAAAAATTTTTAAGAAAAGAAACACATGCAGGACACCAAACTTAAAAATTTTTAATGTTTAGACTCTATGAATTCGAAAATGCATATGAAAAATAAGAAAAGACACAAAACAAGAAAAATTAAAGATCAAACAAGGAAAATCATCAAGAACAACTTGAGGATTAAGAACACAATGCATATATTTTTGAAAATTTAAGAAAATAAAAAAAATGGAATTGACACCAAACTTAAAATTTGACACTAGACTCAAACAAGAAACACAAATTTTTTTTGGTTTTATGATTTTATTAAAATTTTTTTGTATTTTTCGAAAATTATTTTGGAAAAAGAAAATAAAGAAATTCAAAATTTTTAATAAGAATTCCAGGATTCGTGCAATGTTAGTCTAAAGCTTCGGTCCAATAGAATTAGACATGGCCAAATGGCCAGCCAAGCTTTAGCAGGGCATTACATACAACAACCAAATTGATAGGAATCCAAAGGCTCTTGCAAAGATAAGTGGAAACCTCGGTCCAAAAGATTAGACATGGCTTAACAGCCAGCCAGGCTTCAACATATCTCATGAAACTCTAGAATTCATTCTTAAAAACTCTGAAGAACACATTTTTTTGTATTTTTTTTTGAACTTTTCAAAAACTATAATATATATATATATATATATATATATATATATATATATATATTCTTTTCGAAAATAAAAATAAAAAGCTTAAACATAAAATAAAATTACCTAAGCTAAGCAACAAGATGAACCGTCAGTTGTCCAAACTAGAACAATCCCCGGCAACAGCGCCAAAAGCTTGGTGCACAAAATTGTGATTCACACTTTTCACAACTCCGCACAACTAACCAGCAAGTGCATTGGGTCATCCAAGTAATAAACCTTACGTGAATAAGGGTCAATCCCACGGAGATTGTCGGCTTGAAGCAAGCTATGGTCATCTTGTAAATCTCAGTCAGGCAGATTCAAATGGTTATGAGGTTTTGATAATTAAAAGATAAATAAAACATAAAATAAAATAGAGATACTTATGTGATTTATTGGTGGGAATTTCAGATAAGCGTTTGGAGATGCTTTGTTGCTTCTGAACCTCTGCTTTCCTATTGTCTTCTTCCAATCATGAGTGCTCCCTTCCATGGCAAGATGTATGATCCTCTCGGATGAAAAATACCAGGTACGATCTCTGCAAGGCTAATCAACTGTCGGATTTCTCGTCTCGGATGAAAAATACCAACTACAGCTACCGCACGGCTAATCATCTGTCGGTTCCTGCTAGAATCGGAATATGACCCTTGTCCTTTTGCACACAGTCACTGCACCCAACATTCGCAAGTTTGAAGCTCGTCACAGTCATCCCTTCCCAGATCCTACTTGGAATACCACAAACAAGGTTTAGACTTTCCGAATCTTAGTAATGGCTGCAAATTGTTCTAGCCTATACCATGAAGATACCAATCTCATAGACTCGGTCCGTGTATTAGATATCCAAGAGAATATACTCCAGCTGTCATTCAATGACTACGTTGAACATCATGTTGATCGCTTTATGGTTGTCAGGCACGCGGATCTTGGCTAAGCGAGTAACGAAGATTGGGTGATTGTCACGGGTCACCCCTTCATTCTAACTTAATAGAATTAAGTACGAGAGTATATCTTGGAGAAGAAGTAGGCATGAATTGAAAGAAAAACAATAGTACTTGCATTAATTCATGAAGAACAGGAGAGCTCCACACCTTAATCTATGGGGTGTAGAAACTCCACCGTAGAAAGTACATAAGTGAAAATAGTCTAGGCATGGCCGAAAGGCCAGCCTCTAAAACGTGAACAATGGTCTCTCCAAGTATGATAAAGTATATGAATACAATAGTAAAAAGTGCTATTTATACTAAACTAGTTACTAGGATTTACAGAAAAGAAGTAACTAAGTGTAGATAGTGTAGAAATCCACTTTCGGGGCCCACTTGGTGTGTGCTTGGGTTGAGCATTGAGCTTTACACATGCATAGGCTATTCTTGGAGTTAAATGCCAGCTTGGGTGCCAGTTTGGGCATTTAACTCCAGTTTTGGTGCCAGTTCCGGCGTTTTACTACAGAAAAGGGTCACTGGTAGGCGTTTAGACGCCAGTTTGGGCCATCAAATCTCGAGAAAAGTATGGACTATTATATATTACTAGAAAGCCCAGGATGTATGATTTCCAACGCAATTGAGAGCCCGCCAATTGGGCTTCTGTAGCTCCAGAAAATCCACTTCGAGTGCAGGAGGGTCAGAATCCAACAGCATCTGCAGTCCTTTTTCAGCCTCTGAATCAGATTTTTGCTCAGGTCCCTCAATTTCAGCCAGAAAATATCTGAAATTACAGAAAAATACACAAACTCATAGTAAAGTCCAAAAATGTGATTTTTGCATAAAAACTAATAAAAATACAATAAAAAGTAACTAAAACATACTAAAAACTATGTAAAAACAATACCAAAAATGGTATAAATTATCCGCTCATCAGTCTTCTCTTGAGCTTGGCTCCTCAAGACTCCTCTCTTGCAATGTAGTACCGGACCTCAAAGTAATGGCATTGATTCCACCCTTGGGGTTGGGTAAAGGTTGAGAGGGAAGTGCACTAGAGCTTGAAGGTTGATTGTTGGAGGTAGAGGGTGGGTCTATATAGGATATAAGAGCTTGTAGAGTGGAGGTAAGACCGGTGAGGCTAGAGGTAAATGAATTTTGAAGCTCTTTTTGTCCATGAAGAATAGAACGGAGTGTTTCATCTTGGTTGGAGGAAGAATGAGGGTAGGTAATTTGAGGGGCTTGTGGTTGGTTGTGTTGAGGTGTTCGGTAACTTTGGCCTTGGTTTTGCTGTTGGTATGGAGGGTTTTATTGATACCTGTTTTGTTTGTAGTTGTTATTCCACCTTTGATTTCCACCATTGTCTCTGCCTCCTTGGTTGTAGTTGTCCCTCCATTCTTTGTTGGAATTTTCTCTCCATCTTTGGTTGGGATTGTCTCTCCATCCTTGGTTGGGATTGTCTTGCCAACCTTGATTGTAGTTACCACCTTGATTATAATTACCGCTTTGTTGATAGTACCCTTGACTCGGACGGTTGTAATAAGCATTGGTAGCCGCCAAGGTGTTGTCCTCTTGGAGTTGTGAACATTCATTAGTGTAGTGAGAATAGCAAGCCCATATTCTACACACTCTCTGAGGGACCAACTGTTGACATTGTGCTATGGAGGAGGCTGGAGCTGCTTTAGTATATTGGTCATCTCTCCCAGAGTCTTGGTGAGAGCAGCGGTCTCACTACTAGAGGAAACTCCCGCAACAACTTTGGGATGATTGTTCCTATGCCTTGCATTTTGGGTAAACTCAGCTAGATCGGTGATCAGTTACCACGCTTCTATCGCCGTCTTGTACTTCGTCAGAGAGCCATTACTCGCAGCATCTAAGAGGGTTTTGTCTCGGGGCTTCATGCCTTGACAGAAATAGCTAATCAACACCAACTGGTCAATCATGTGATGGGGACATGAGTCAAGAAGATTCCTGAAGCGTTCCCAATACTCATAGAGAGTTTCTGATTCACCTTGAATGATACAGGAAATCTCCTTCCTCAATCTATCTGTAACTTCTGCTAGAAAGAACTTGTCCAAGAATTCCTTTCTGAGCGAATCCCAATTAGTAACAACTGCTTCAGGTTGAGTGTAGAATCACTCCTTTACCTTTTCCTCAAGAGAAAATGGGAAGGCATATAGCCAAATGGCAGTCTCATCCGCACCATGCTGCCTAGTAGTTGAGCAAGCTGTCTGAAAATCTATAAGGTGCTTGATAGGCTCTTGAGCAGGCAAACCATAGAACTTGGAAAGTAGATTGATCAAAGCGGTCTTCAGTTCAAAGTCAGCAGTTAAATTCGGATGACGCGCTTGATATGGTTGCAGAGTAAAATCTGGAGCTCCCGTTTCCTTAAGAGTAATTTTTCTAGGCTCTGCCATAGTATCTGCACCTAATTCAATAGAAGAAATGTCAATAGAATTAATAGGAGAGGAACTAGTTACCTTCAGACTCAACCTTAGATAAGACTGGTGAATTGGGCGAAATCCCTTCACCACCCTCAGAGGCTAACCTATAACTTCTCGGATTTTTTTAAAATTAAGTAATTAGTTATTTATAAGTTATCATATTATATTGAGATTTTGTTTTTAAGAAATCTATTTTTAACAAAAATAATTAAATAAAATTTTATGATTTATTGAAGTTTAATTTAAATATAACTTACTCTATTAGTTTGAACTATTTATTAAAAACTATTTTGATAGGCAAAAATTCAGTTAATCTTTTATAGTTATTATTATTATTATTATTATTATTATTATTATTATTATTATTATTATTATTATTTACTTCTTTCTTTTGCCGAAGCCATTAAGAAAACATGAATAAAGAAAAGCCAAATGTGGCTCATTTACAAGTATGTATATATAGATATAACTAATGTCATTAAGGGACTAAGAAAGAGAAATAAAGGTCATGGCTTATATCTATACATATATCTATGCAACCATGACACATGTTACATTCATTTAATAACCAATGACACCTAATAAACCTTACTACCACAAATCCTTTTTAATCACCATCATCACTAATCATACTTTCTTTTCCTTCATGCATCACCGAACTAACCTTACAAGAAAAAGAGAGAGTAAGCCGTGAGTGAGAGGAATCAGAAACCATGGAACCTTACTCCTTTTGAGTTCGATTTCTTATGATTCGTAACTCCGATAAAAACTGTAATCCGATAAAATTGAAACGCAATATCACCGTAAAGGCTCAATATTAAATAGATAATAAAGAAAATCAGGTCTGTAACGCCTTACTTTTGGTACGATCATGACGTGCTTAAAGTTAGGATGTTACATTATGGTATCAGAGTAGTTCGTCCTTGTTAGAGCCTTGGAAATGGACTGACTATACTTCACTGCATACTCTGAGTGTCTGTCATGCAATAGGACTTGTCCTAATGACAAGAATTTGAGTTTTAGATGCATGACTGTCTATTGATTAATGCTGTTAGTCGACCATTGCATTTCTCATGGTATTAGGTCTGGCCAACTTAATACTGATAATTTGTGTATACGGAAACACTAATGAATTATCATAGACAAAATAGAAATAACAGGTTATGCCATTCACGGGGTTTGGGAAGTTAGAAGTTACGTTTTAAGGATTCGTTTCGACGTATATTCTTTACTCGTGCTATGTGACTTGGTACCACCTCTTCCTTCATTATCTTCATTGGAATCCTTGCCGTGAAATTTCCTAGAATGTGATTTGATTATTTCCCGACCAAATCTTATTATTGTCCCTATGTACCTCTATTTGTCCGTAAATTTAATTGTCTACCTGTCCTCTTTCAAATATTATCTTTGAGTTTTTTCTATACATCTCTTCGAGGACCTTATTTTTTTTCAGTTGGAGTTTAAACATGTTTCAATATGACAATTTTCGAAGACGAAAATTTTTGTAAGGTGGATAGGATATAATATCTCGGATTTTTTGAAAATTAAGTAATTAGTTATTTATGAGTTATCATATTATATTGAGATTTTATTTTTAAGAAATCTATTTTTAACAAAAATAATTAAATAAAATTTTATGATTATTGAAGTTTAATTTAAATATAACTTATTCTATTAGTTTGAACTATTTATTAAAAACTATTTTGATAGACAAAAATTAAGTTAATCTTTTATAGTTATTATTATTATTATTATTATTATTATTATTATTATTATTATTATTATTATTATTATTATTATTATTATTATTTACTTCTTTATTTTGGCCGAAGCCATTAAGAAAACATGAATAAAGAAAAGGCAAATGTGGCTCATTTACAAGTATGTATATATAGATATAACTAATGTCATTAAGGGACTAAGAAAATGAAATAAAGGTCGTGGCTTATATCTATAGATATATCTATGCAACCATGACACATGTTACATTCATTTAATAACCAATGACACCTAATAAACCTTACTACCACAAATCCTTTTTAATCACCATCATCACTAATCATACTTTCTTTTCCTTCATGCATCACCGAACCAACCTTGAAAGAAAAAGAGAGAGTAAGCCGTGAGTGAGAGGAATCAGAAACCATGGAACCTTACCCTTTTTTGAGTTCGATTTCTTATGATTCGTAACTCCGATAAAAACTGTAATCCAATAAAATTGAAACGCAATATTACTGTAAAGGCTCAATATTAAATAGATAATAAAGGAAATCAGATCTGTAACGTCTTACTTTTGGTACGATCATGACGTGCTTAAAGTTAGGATGTTACATAACCGACGCCGAGCTCGCCTAATACGTGAAATAGTCTTTTCAATCTCAGGATCAAATGCGACTAAGCTCGGAGCCGGTAATAAATGCGTCATTCAATGAAAGAAACATTGAGCTCGTGGTAATAAAATATACTAAGAAAAAAATAAATAATAATTATTACTAATAAATAGAAAACACACCAATAAAAATAAAAAAATGCACTTATGTAAATATAAAAATATTTACACCAACCAATAATTTAGCACACATATGCAACTCTCCGGCAACGGTGCCAAAAATTGATGGGTGAAAAAATTCTGGTTAAGAATTTCTTATAAAAATAGTGTTGGAAGTACAGTTCTTAACCGACGAAGATTCAACTATCAATTTAAAAGTGTGTCACAATTAAGAATAATAACCGGGAGTAGAATCTCGGGTCGTTTCCCAAAGAGTTGACATAATGATGCAAATTATTGATCAGGATTTTTCTGAGTAATTTTAGAATTGGAGAACGGAAAATTAAATGGCTAGGAATTAAAGCAACAAATAATAGCAAGAGGTGTTATGTATTTGAAATTAAAAAACCTTAGTTAGGAGAGATAATTGGAGTTTCTATCCTTGTTGTCTTTCCCAAGTGTAATAGTAAAGGTTTATTGCTTCCACTCAGTTATCCTCTCGCAGTTGCAGGAAAGTTAAGTGGGTATCACTAACTCTAGCTCACAAGTCCTAGTCACTTCACGGGGAAGGACTAGAGTTGGTGAAAATTGAGTTAGCCAGTAATTTTCAATTACAGATTACACTTGAGTATCACAATTCAAGGGTTTTCAATTAATCAATTCCTAAGCCAAGTTGGGAGCTCTACTCCATTAACATGAATGCCATTTTCAATAACATATAATGGGAGTAATTAAAAGACATGGTGATTATAATAAATTAATAAAATTAAAATTGGCACTGACAATTAATTAACAAAGATTAAACAAGCAATAAAATTAAACATAAAAATAATTCAATGCATTAATTGAATTGAAGGGTGACAAGATCCAAACATGAAGAAAATAATCAAATAGAAAAGAGTAATAAGAAAATTAGAAAAGCAAACTAGAAGGGAATTGACTTCAATGGAAGGTAGTAGTAGCTCTCTCTAGATCCAATTCAAAGCAAAACTAAGAACATCAAACCCTAGAGAAAGGTATGTGTTTCTCTCCCCAGAATTCAAAACTAAAACTAAGACTAAGTGAAAGTGAAAGTGTGTTTAGTCTCAGCTTGCCCCCTGCCTCTAGTCTGTATTTTTGGGCTTGAAACTGGGTCCAAATCAGCCCAGAAATCGCCCCCAGTGAGTTCTGTTAAGTGCAGCACGTGACGCTCTCTCACGCGTACGCGTCGTTGAACTCCTGCGCTGGTCACGCGTACGCGTCAGTCACACATACACGTCGCTGTAAGATGCTCCAAGTCACGCGCACGCGTCAGCCATGCATGCGCATCGCTCCTCGCTTCTCAGCTCCTTAGTTTCTTGTGTTCCTTCCACTTTAACATGCTTCCTCTTCATCCTTTGAGCCATTCATGCCCTGTAAACCTGAAAACACCTCACAAACACATCACGGCATCGAATGGTAATAAAAGGGAATGAAAAATTGGCAATTTTAAGGCCTAGGAAATATGGTTTCAACCATATCACAAAATTAGGAAGGAAATGAAAAACATGCATTTTAAATGGACAAGTGTGAGATTAGTTAACGCAAACCCACTCATTTTAGTCCAAAATATATCATAAAATAGTGGCATATCAAGTAACTTGCTCTTCCCTAGTTTTCTCCTCCTCATCAGAAGATGAGTATTCATCAGAACTCATGAATTGTAAGAGTGCATGCAGGGGGACCTCTATGGTGCCGACATGAGCCGTGGCTTCCTTTAATTCTTGGATAGGAACTTCATCAGTGGGTGTTGAATAGTCAATAGGAACACCCTTACTAGCGTTCAACTCCACCTCTTGTGGCCTTTTGGGCGCTGAACGCTTAGTGGGGACATTTTCACTGGCGTTTAACGCCAGCTTCTCTGCCAATTTGGGCATTGAACGCCTAGGAGAGACCTCCTTCCTGGCGTTCAACGCCAGCTCTTGTGCCAGTTTGGTCGTTAAATGCCCAGGAGGGACCTCCTTCCTTGCGTTCAATGCCATTAAAGGTGTAGCATTAGGCGTTGAATACCCATTATGGAGCTCATCATTGGCGTTTAACGCTAGAGTACTCCTTTTAGATTTGGCCTCTACTTCAGTAGTGATGGCCTTGCACTGTTCTCTTGGGTTTACTTCAGTGTTACTAGGAAGAGTGTTAGGAAGAGTCTCAGAGATTTTCTTGCTCAGTTGACCAACTTGTACCTCTAAATTTCTGATGGAGGACCTTGGTTCAGTTATGAAACTATGAGTGGTCTTAGAAAGGTTGGAGACTATAGTGACTAAGTCAGAAAGGCTCTGCTTAGGAGTCTCCATATGTTCTCGAGAAGATGGGAATGGTGGTCTGTTATTGAACCTATTCTGGTTTCTTCCACCTTGATTATTATGGAAGCCTTGCTGAGGCTTCTGTTGATCCTTCCATGAAAGGTTAAGATGGTTCTTCCATGAGGGATTGTAGGTGTTTCCATAGGGTTCTCCTATGTAATTCACTTATTCCATCATGGGTTGGTCAGGATCATAAGCTTCTACTTCAGAGGAAGCTTCTTGTGTGCTGCCAGCTATAGCTTGTATTCCAGTCAAATGCTGAGAGATCATATTGACTTGTTGGGTCAAGATCTTGTTCTGAGCCAATATGGCATTCAAAGTGTCTACCTCAAGAACTCCTTTATTCTGAGCTACCCCATTATTCACAGGGCTTCTCCTAGAAGTTTACATGAATTGGTTGTTTGCAACCATCTCAATGAGTTCGCTTGCTTCTGCAGGCATTTTCTTCAAGTGGAGTGATCCACCTACAGAGTTGTCCAATGATATTTTGGACATATCAAAGAGACCATCATAGAAGATGCCTAAGATAGACCATTCTGAGAGCATGTCAGAACGACATCTCCTGATCAGTTGCTTTATCTTTCCCAATCTTCATAGAGGGATTCACCTTCTTTTTGTCTAAAGGTTTGAACTTCCACCTGATTTTGCTCATCTTCTGAGGTGGAAAGAACTTGGCCAAGAAAGCATTGACCAATTTTTTCCAAGAGTCTAGGATTTTTTTAGGTTGAGAGTCCAACCATATCCTAGCTCTGTCTCTAACCGCAAAAGGAAAGAGCATAAGTCTGTAGACCTCAAGATCCACTCCATTGGTCTTAACAGTGTCACAGATTTGCAAGAATTCATATAGAAACTAATGTGGATCTTCCAGTGGAAGTCCATGGAACTTGCAATTCTGTTGCATTAGAGAGACTAACTGAGACTTAAGCTCAAAGTTGTTTGCTCTAATGGCAGGTATGGAGATACTTCTTCTATAGAAATCAGAAGTTGGTATAGTCTAGTCACTGATCGTGCCTCAAGGGTGTATTGGTAAAGATTTTCCTCAATAAAACTGCGTTGCAAGTATAGCTCTATGATAAACCACTATTTTATGGTTTATATTGTGTTTAATTGTGTGGTTTTATCATGATCCTTACCCACTTATTCATTAAATTAGCATGCATTTAGATTTCCTTCCTAAATTTATTACATGTTTGAAAACTGCTTCCTAGAGACTTTAATTATTTATTTTTAATTCTCCTTTATTCCATTCGATGCCGTGATCTGTGTGTTAAGTGTTTCAGACTTTATAGGGCATGAATGAGTTGGAGATTGGAAAGGAAGCTAGCAAAAAAATGGAAGAAACACAAGAATTTGAGGAGATAACCAGCGAGAAGTGACTCGGTCGCATGGCTCACGCGGCCGCGCGAATTGGAAAAGTTCTGGCGACGCGGTAGCATGGACGACGCGAACGCGTAGCGAGGAAAAACGCGAATGACACGTCCGCATGGATGACGCGATCGCGTGACATGTGCGATCTGTATAATCTGCAGAATTCGTTGGGGGCGATTTTGGGCCCTATTTCGACCCAGTTTTCGGCCCAAAACAGCAGACTAGAGTCAGAGAACATGCAGAAACAATTAAGACATTCATTCAGAGACAGTTTCAGATCTAGTTTTACTCTCTTAGGTTTTTCTCTCTAGGTTTTAGAATTTTAATTTTCAATTGGTCTTAGCATTGGAACATTGAGAAGAAATTATTTCCTCATCAAGACTTCATCATTCTAGTTTGTTTTCTTAACTTGGCTTCATTCTTCTATGTTCCTTGTTTTGTTCAATTTTGTTATTTGAATACTTTTATGATTAATTAATGCAATGATTATTTCTTTTTAATTCAATTTCAATTCCAATAATCATGTCTTCTTTTAATTCCCTTTCATATGTTATGGATTCTTTATTTACAATGTGTGAGTAGTTTCCTTACTTGATGGGGAGTTGATTAAAAGGAATTCTTGAGTTGGAAGGATTGAAAGAAAAAATTTGTAATTGGGTTAAATGTTGGATTGCTATCCTGTCACCAACGCCAATCCCTTTGAACTAAGTGGGTTGCAACTTGTGAACAGATCTGGCATTCTAGCTTGTTTGACTTTTCCTTACTTGGTAAAGGATAACCAGACAGAACAACCATTAATTATAAATTAATCTTACATTCACTCCACCAATAATAGAAATTCCAACCAATCAACTCCCAGTCAAGGTTTTTATTCACATTATTTAACTTTCCTCAATTTACATCCCAATTTACTTAGCTCAACTTCTTGGAACATCTGATTAATAAGATAGCACACTTTTCTGCAACTCGTTGGGAGACGACCTGGGACTTAAAACTCCCAGTAATTTTTA
This sequence comes from Arachis hypogaea, assembly GCF_003086295.3. Lineage (NCBI taxonomy): Eukaryota > Viridiplantae > Streptophyta > Magnoliopsida > Fabales > Fabaceae > Arachis > Arachis hypogaea. Next base: position 95,137,834 of record NC_092053.1, read on the forward strand.
ATTTAATTCTCTGTGACATATTTCTAAATTGATAGGCAGATTTTTGGTGAGTTAAGAACTATACTTGCAACGTAACCATTTTAATAATTTTTAATTCACCAGCTTCTGCGTCTCATCAATTTTTGGCGCCGTTGCCGGGGAGTTGCAATAGAGTGCTAATTTTATTAATTAGAATTTATTTATCTGCATTTTATTTTATTTTGCTACTATGAGCTGCATGTTTCTTCCGTCAAATGACGCGTTCACTTCCTGATCCGCGCTTGCTAATATTCGATCCTGAAATTGAAAGGACAATTTCACGAATAAGGCGAGAACAGCGTCGGTTAGCCCGCTCTGAGGGCGGATCTGAAAGTGAATCTGAGGAAGAAACCAGCCCCCGTTCTACTGATTCGGTTGTTTTACGTGCAGAAAACATGGCAGCTAGGAGAGTTACCATCCAGGAGGAAGGATCCCCTAATTTTACAATGCAACCGTTTCAAGCGCATCATCCGGCGGTAGCTACAGATTTTGAAATAAAGCCCGCACTGCTAAATTTGATGCCTAGGTTTCATGGCCTACTTGCTCAAGAGCCTATCAAGCACTTGAGAGATTTTCAGGCAGCCTGTTCTACTGTCAGGCGTGATGGCACTGATGAAACTTCAATACTGCTGAAAGCTTTTCCATTTTCTCTTGAGGGAAAAGCAAGAGAGTGGTACTACACTCAACCTCTAGCAAATGTATCCAACTGGGATACACTCAGAAAGGAGTTTCTGGAGAAATTCTTCCCATCTGAAGTCACTGATAAGCTAAGGAAGGATATCTCCACAATTGTTCAGGATGATAATGAGACTCTCTTTGAATACTGGGAGCGCTTCAATAATCTTCTGGAAGCATGCCCCCACCACATGATTGACAAGATCGTGCTACTCAGCTATATCACACAGGGTATGAGGCCCCAAGTTAAGACCATACTGGAAAGTGCCAGCAATGGGTCTATGAAGAAGTACAAGACCACTAATGAAGCTTGGCAATTGATCAGTGATTTAGCTGAATCCACTAGGAACCACAGACAGAAGCAAGGCCGTTCAAAAGCTGTTGCAGAAGTATCTTCTAGCAGCGAGACTGCTGCTCTACGTGAAGGCATCTGTGAAATGACCAACTTGCTAAAGCAAATACAGTTGAATCAACAAGCTCAGCAAGCTCAACCTCCTCCACCACAGCAAAACCAACAACTAGTCCCACAAAGAATTTGTGGAATCTGTGCTGATTACAGCCATTACACTGATGAATGCCCGCAGCTCCAACAAGAAGACAACATGGTGGCATCCACTCACAACTTCTATGACCGCCCCAACCAAGGGTACAATCAAAGTGGAAATAATAACCATGGATGGCAGGACAATTCAAACCAGAATTGGAGGGACAACAATAATAGAGGAGGCAGAGATAATCAGGGAAATCAGAGGTGGAACAATAACAATAACAGGCAGCAAAATCAACCTTACAGAGCACCTCACATGAGGCAGAACCAAGGACCACAGAACAATCAGCAGCAGACCTCTCAATTTACCCATTCTTCTTCACCTTCTACTGAAGACCTACTGCAATCTTTTGAGAAAAGACAATAGGCCATGGAAAGTAACATCATGAATAGTATTAATGCCAGTCTGAATGGTCTCACCTCTACTATGCAAGCTTTTATGACACAGTTTGTACCAGCACAAAATTCCAATAACCAACCTTCAAGCACCACTGGAATCCCCTCTCAACCATTACCCAACCCAAAGGGAGGCATTAATGCCATCACCCTGAGGTCCGGAACCACACTGCAGGAGAGGAATCAGGAGGAACCAAGCTCACCAGAATATTCCTCAGCTGAAGAGGTGGTAGAAATCGAAGATGTTGAAGAGGAAGAGGATATACAGGACATAGCTTCAGAAGAAATAGCTCAACCACAGGAGGAAGCACCAAAAGGCGCAGGCACCACAGAAAACACTACTCCCGTTCCATTTCCACAACTTGCAAGGAAGCCCAGGAAGCAGCTGGACCCCGATCCTAAAATGGTAGAGATATTCAAAAAGGTTGAGGTAACTGTTCCCCTTTTTTATGTTATTCAACAGGTACCTAAATATGCAAAGTTTCTAAAAGACTTATGTATCCATAAAGACAAAATTAATGAATTAGAAACTATTCCTTTAGGTAGTTCTATATCTGCTTTAATGGGAGGATTACCTGAAAAATGTAGTAATCCAGGTCCTTGCATAGTTAGTTGTACTATTGGTGGTGTAGTAATTTATGATTGCATGTGTGATTTAGGAGCATGTGTCAGTATAATGCCTTTGTCTATATATGATGTTTTGAGGCTCCTTCCCTTAAAAAGGTCGGCAGCTCGTTTTGTGTTAGCAGATAAAAGCATTATTACAGTGGCTGGAGTTGCTGAAGATGTTTTGGTGAACATTAAAGGGCTCACATTTCCCACTGATTTTTATATCTTGGAGATGCCCCACAATGATTCAAATAAGCCATCATCAATCCTACTTAGAAGACCATTCCTGAAGACATCAAAATTCAAATTGGATGCTTTTTCAGGAACATACTCCTTTGAAATAGATGGCCGCATAGTAATCTTCAATATGAATGGAGTCATTGACAATCCCCCAGAAAATCGTTCTATCTTCCAGTGTGATGTCATAGACGAAAGTGTGGCTGAAATTCAAGAGGAAGAGTTTGAAGAGAGGCACACTGGAGAAGGTCCCAGTGTGGGGACCCTCTTAACTGACAGTGAGGGCACTTCGCCATTTTCACAAGCCCCAGATAATCCAGAGCCTGCCCATGATCAAAAGTTAGAATTAAAACCTCTCCCCCCACATCTCAAATATGCTTATCTTGAGGATGAGCAGAAGCTTCCGGTTATTATTGCAAGGGAACTGACTTCTCAACAAGAAGAGAAGTTACTTGATGTACTGAGGAAGCATAAGAAGGCAATTGGGTGGAGTTTGGCAGACATAGTGGGAATCAACCCTCAAGTATGCGAGCATAGAATATTTCTCGAAGAGGGAGCAAGACCTGTCCATCAACCCCAGAGAAGATTGAATCCCACCATCTTGGAAGTTGTCAAAAAGGAAGTGACCAGACTATTGGAAGCAGGTATCATATATCCCATTTCAGACAGTGAATGGGTAAGCCCAGTACAAGTGGTGCCCAAGAAATCTGGAGTCACTACAGTGAAGAGTGAGCATGGAGAGCTCCTAGCAACTAGAGTTCAGAATGCTTGGAGAGTCTGCATTGATTACAGGCGTCTCAACCAAGCTACCCGTAAGGATCACTACCCACTTCCATTCATTGATCAAATGCTGGATCGCCCGTCAGGTAAATCACATTATTGCTTTTTAGATGGTTACACAGGTTATTTCCAAATTCATATAGCTCCTGAGGATCAGGAAAAGACTACTTTTACATGTCCTTTTGGGACCTATGCTTATAAAAAATGCCCTTTGGCTTGTGCAATGCACCAGCTACCTTCCAAAGGTGCATGATGAGTCTTTTCTTTGATCTTATCGAGGACTGTATGGAAGTTTTTATGGAGGATTTTAGCATTTATGGTGATTCTTTTAGCCTTTGCTTAGATGGATTATCTCGAGTATTAGATAGATGTGTTAACACAAATCTTGTATTGAATTTCGAAAAATGCCACTTTATGGTAAAACAAGGGATTGTATTAGGACATATGGTATCTAATAATGGTATTTCTGTAGACCCAGCAAAGGCGAATGTTATTTCTAGTTTACCTTACCCCTCTTCTGTGAGGGAAGTCCGTTCGTTGCTTGGCCATGCAGGTTTCTACTGGAGATTTATTAAGGACTTTAGAAAGGTGGCACTTCCCTTGTCCAGATTACTGCAGAAGGATATTGAGTTCGAGTTCAGTGAGGATTGCGAACAAGCGTTTGATAAGCTGAAGACTGCTCTAACTCAAGCCCCAATTGTGAGAGGACCAGACTGGAGTCAGCCGTTTGAAATCATGTGCGATGCTTCCAACCATGCAGTAGGAGCAGCACTGCCTCAGCGCAAAGGTAAGGATCCTTTTGTTATTGCCTATGCGTCTAAGATTTTAGACACTGCCCAGTCTAATTATACTACTACTGAGAAAGAGCTTCTGGCTATTGTTTTTGCTCTGGATAAATTCCGAGCCTATTTACTTGGTACTAGAGTAGTAGTGTATTCGGACCATGCAGCTCTAAAGTATCTATTAGCTAAAAAGGAATCCAAACCAAGACTTATACGTTGGATACTGCTGTTACAAGAATTTGATTTAGAAATAAAGGATAGGAGTGGTAATCAGAATTTAGTAGCAGACCACTTGAGTCGCCTTGAACATATTAAGGGTGATTCTACTCCTATAGATGATAATTTTCCCTTTGACAACCTGCAAGCAGTATCTGCGGTAATCCCTTGGTATGCACCTGTTGCTAATTATTTAGTTAGCCACACATTTCCTCCACATTTTTCTAAACATCAAAGAGACAAGCTGAAAAGCGAGTCTAAATATTATATATGGGATGACCCATATTTATGGAGATGTGGCGCTGACCAGATAATTAGACGTTGTGTGCCTCAATCAGAATTCCAGTCCATTTTAGAGGCCTGTCACTCATCTGAGAGTGGAGGACATTTTGGCCCTCAAAGAATAGCTAGAAAGATCTTAGACTGCGGATTCTGGTGGCCTACTCTTTTTAGAGACGCTGCTGAGTTTTGTAAATCCAGCCTCCCAAGCCAGAAATTTGGTAATATATCCAAGAGGGATGAGATGCCTCAACAATATATGCTCTTCTGTGAAATTTTTGATGTTTGGGGCATTGACTTCATGGGTCCATTTCCAAATTCTAATGGATATTTTTATATATTGTTAGCTGTGGATTATGTTTCCAAATGGGTAGAAGCAATTCCTACCCGCACTGATGATGCTAACACTGTTGTTTCCTTTGTAAGAAACCATATTATATGTCGCTTTGGATCACTGTAAGGCCCACATCGGTTGGGGAGGGGAACGAAGCATGCCTTATAAGGGTGTGGATACCTCTCCCTAGCATGACGCGTTTTGACGAGTGAGTGTGGGGGGCTTCGGCTATCATCCCTATCGTCAAAGGCAAAACCGTGAGGCCTTGTGTGCCAAAGCGGACAATATCGTGCTAGCGGGTGGTCTGGACTGTTACAGATGGTATCAGAGCCGGAACCCGGATCGATGTGCCAGCGAGGGCGCTGGGCTCCCTTAGGGGGGTGGATTGTAAGGCCCACATCGGTTGGGGAGGGGAACGAAGTATGCCTTATAAGGGTGTGGATACCTCTCCCTAGCATGACGCATTTTGACGAGTGAGTGTGGGGGGCTTCGGCTATCATCCCTATCGTCAAAGGCAAAACCGTGAGGCCTTGTGTGCCAAAGCGGACAATATCGTGCTAGCGGGTGGTCTGGGCTGTTACATTGTAAGGCCCACATCGGTTGGGGAGGGGAACGAAGCATGCCTTATAAGGGTGTGGATACCTCTCCCTAGCATGACGCGTTTTGACGAGTGAGTGTGGGGGGCTTCGGCTATCATCCCTATCGTCAAAGGCAAAACCGTGAGGCCTTGTGTGCCAAAGCGGACAATATCGTGCTAGCGGGTGGTCTGGGCTGTTACAGATGGTATCAGAGCAGTTCGTTCCTGTAGAGCCTGAGGAATGGACTGACTATGGTTCTGTGCATTCTCTGTGTGTGTGTGTTATGTGCTACTAGTATATCTGCTTGATATAATTGGCATAAACATTCATGAGCATGCATTTGGGACTTTGAAGCACTAGACTTCCGATATTGAGACTGATCAACTTAATATCGATTGTTTGGTGTGTATAGGGACCAGATGGCGCCTCGTGTACGCGGTAGAGGTCGTGGGAGAGGTCGTACTAATGCTCGTGCGTCGGAGAATAACCCTAATGACCCGGTGAACTTTATGACTGCGTTGGAGAATATGGCTGCTGCTATGCAAGCCACTGCTGAGGCTCTTGGTCAACAGATGAACAACCATGGTAATGACGGAGGTGGAGTTCAAGGCCCGATGACACTGGCGAACTTTTTGAAGGTTAATCCACCAAAGTTCAAGGGAACTACTAGCCCGACTGAAGCCGATACGTGGTTTCAAGCTATGGAACGAGCACTGCAAGCGCAGGTGGTACCTGAAGGGCAGCGTGTGGAGTTCGCTACCTATTTGCTCACTGGTGAAGCGTCGCATTGGTGGCAGGGAATCCGACGCCTCCTGCAGCAGGGTGATGATTATATCACCTGGGATGTCTTTCAAGAGGAGTTCTATAAGAAGTACTTTCCGACTTCTGCTAGGACGGCCAAGAAGCTTGAATTGTTGCAACTGAAGCAGGGTACTATGTCCGTATCTGAATATACTGACAAGTTTGAGGAGCTGTTCAGATTCTCTCGTATGTGTCAAGGGACTCCGGTGGAATATGAGGAATGGAAGTGTGTTAAGTACGAAGGAGGACTCCAGAGTGATATTTTCGGTTCGGTGGGGCCAATGGAGATTAGGACTTTCTCCGAATTGGTGAACAAGTGTAGGGTTGCTGAAGAGTGTGTGAAAAGGGCAGCCACTGAGAAAGGAAATCACAAGGGATCATTTCCACAAAACCGAGGGAAGAGCTTTGCACCTAGAGGTCCGCTCTTCAAGAGGGGAGGTTCTTTTAGGAGGCCCAACAATAACTACTCCCAAGGGAAAAGGTTTGGGAAGCAGCCTCAGAACGATCAAGCTTGTACTAGGTGTGGGAGTCACCATCCGGGAGTACCATGCAAGGCCGGATGGGGTTTGTGCTACAATTGTGGAAAGGCGGGGCATAAAGCCGCAAGTTGTCCAGAGAAGCAAAAGCAAGGTGCTGGGAAAGCACAACAGACTGGTCGGGTGTTCACCACCTCAGCTGTGGGTGCAGAGGGATCCGAGACACTCATTCGAGGTAACTGTGAAATGGCTGGTCAAACTTTAAATGCTTTATTTGATTCGGGAGCATCGCATTCATTTATTGCATTTGAGAAAGCCCATGAGTTAGGATTGAAGATCGTAACCTTAGGTTATGACTTAAAGGTGTATAATGCTACCCATGAAACCATGGTAACTAGGCTAGGATGCCCGAAAGTTTCGTTTAGGTTCAAGCAGCGTGATTTTGTCCATAATTTAATCTGCTTACCGATGATCGGTCTTGATCTTATCTTGGGATTGGACTGGTTATCTGAAAACCATGTCCTGCTTGATTGTTCTACCAAGTCGGTGTACTTTATGCCGGAGAATACAGAAGGGCCGGTTGTGGTGAATAATTATTACTTGAATTCGATGATGGTGAACTGTTCTGGAATCGAATGTCAGGGTATCCTGTTGTTAACCGCGGGTGTTTCGGGTGATGATCAAAGGTTGGATCAGATTCCAGTAGTGTGTGAGTTTCCGGAAGTGTTTCCTGATGATATTGAGGAATTTCCACCTAACCGAGAGGTCGAGTTGTGTAGCGCCAACTTATAACCCAAGCGGGGACAATAAGGTGATGGAATAAGGGCCAAGGCTGCCGGGTTGGGTTGGTAGATGTGTCTACTGGCCTGCCCGCTCCAAGTTGAGAGTTGGGCCTAGGCTCCTAGGCGAAAGCCCGGTGGTCTGGGCTATTACAGATGGTATCAGAGCCGGAACCCGGATCGATGTGCCAGCGAGGGCACTGGGCTCCCTTAGGGGGGTGGATTGTAAGGCCCACATCGGTTGGGGAGGGGAATGAAGCATGCCTTATAAGGGTGTGGATACCTCTCCCTAGCATGACGCGTTTTGACGAGTGAGTGTGGGGGGCTTCGGCTATCATCCCTATCGTCAAAGGCAAAACCGTGAGGCCTTGTGTGCCAAAGCGGACAATATCGTGCTAGCGGGTGGTTTGGGCTGTTACAATCACCACGAGCAATCGTGAGCGATCAAGGCACCCATTTTTGTAACAGGAGACTAACAGGATTGATGAAGAAGCATGGGATAATCCATAAAGTTGCAACAGCTTACCATCCCCAAACTAATGGGCAAGCCGAGATATCAAACAGAGAAGTTAAGCGTATCTTGCAAAAGATAGTAAAGCCTCATAGAAAAGACTGGAGCACCAGGCTACAAGATGCACTGTGGGCATATAGAACAGCATACAAGACGCCCATTGGGATGAGTCCCTTCCGCTTGGTTTATGAAAAAGCTTGTCACCTCCCAGTTGAAATAGAACATAGAGCCTTCTGGGCAGTTAAGGAGTGCAACATGGGAATTGAGAACGCCGGAGCTGAAAGGAAGTTGCAACTGCAGGAACTGGAGAACCTTCGCCTAGAAGCTTATGAAAACTCCAGAATTTACAAGGAAAATATGAAAGCTGTGCATGATCAGAACATCAAGAAGAAAGAGTTTCAACCTGGAGATTTTGTCCTCCTTTACAAATCTCGACTAAGGCTCATGCCCGGTAAGTTGAGATCAAAATGGGAAGGTCCATACAAAGTAGAGAAGGCTAAACCGTACGGAGTTTATCACCTAAGCCATCCTTCAAGCTCTGAACTTATTAAGGTTAATGGACAACGCCTGAAGCTGTACCATGGTGAGAAGGTGCAGAAAAATAAGGAGCTTGAGATCTTCCGCCTGAAAGATCCCCACATAGCAGCCGATTGAGCTAGTGAAGCGTCCAACTTACGGACGTTAAAGCAAAGTTCTTGGTGGGAGACAACCCACCGCGGTATGATCGTTCTTTTCTTCACTTTTAGTTTTTCTTCTTTAATAACTCTTCCCTTTATTAGTGCTTTCGTGTATTTGCATTTCATGTCTTCATATTTCTTTTTTTAAAAAAAAGGGTTTTTCACCGCGCGACGCGATCGCATCAGCGACGCGTCCGCGTCACAAAGAGGGTGGAGAAAACAAATAAACGAACAGAGAGTTCGGCTGGAGTCCGGCTGGAGGCGTGCCAATGGCATAAATCGACCCACGTGGCCGCGTGCCCTGAATTTCGACGTAAAAGGGTGCACACTGAGATATTGTGCAAGAGTAGTGTTGGATTGGTGCTGGAAGCACAATCCTTATCACGCGACCGCGTCGCCGACGCGGCCGCGTCACTTATTTTATAACGCACACTCACGCGATCGCGTGACCCACGCGATCGCGTCACCCAATTTTGGCAATTAAAATAAATCGAACAGAGAGTTGTGCTGGAGCGAGGCTGCACTCGCGCCAGCAGCGTAACACGGGTCACGCGACCGCGTGACTGACGCGATCGCGTCCCCTTACCTGACGCACACCCACGCGAACGCGTGCCCCATGCGGCCGCGTCGCATGCGCCGCACAGCTCAACCTAAATTGCCAAATTATCTTATCTTTCTCTTCCCCAAATCCTAATTTTTCTTTCCCCCCTTATTTCTTCCTTCCCCCTTCCCCCTTCTATCTCACCTTTCACTCTATATCTCTCTTACCACCATTAACAAGGTTTTACCTTCTTCTTCCTTCTTCTCTTTTTCCTATAATTCTTTTTATATTATGTATATATATTATTATTTTCTTTTTCTTTTCTTTTTCTTTTCAAATTTTTATTTTTCTTCTTCTTCTTTTCTTTTCTTTACATGGTGTTAGAAACCTTTTGAGTTATCATCCCTCATTATATGCTTGTGGATTATTGCAAATTGTTTGACAATTATTTTTCTCCCATTTAAGGGATTGCTTGCATGTTCATCTTCATATTTTCTATACCCTATTCACCATGCATGCTATGTGTTTGTGAAAAAGCTCATGTGACATTATGCACTTCTCTATGTTGCTATACTATTCAATGCTTGCTTTTCACAACTTTTCATTATTATTTTATTATTTGAATTCAATTGTCAATACAAACGTGATGGTTTCTTACGAAGTAATGCTTGGTCCATGCCACTCATGCCCTTTTTCGGCATGCCAATAAACACCCCTGCATTCACTTGACTTTGTACGCACTAGCTATTTTCCATTGATGGCTTTTCATATGTACTCGAGAGCATGTGTTACTGTCATCTACATTTTGCTGTGCATCATTCACCCTCTTTTCCGTTTCCTTCCTTGCTGTATATCTCTTTAAATTTAATTTTCTTTTTCTTCCCTTCTTTCAGGATGGCCACCAAGAAAGGAAAGGAGAAAGTAACCTCCAAACCACCAGCAAGAAGAGGAACTAAAAGAGCATTAGTGGCAGAGCCTTCTTCAACCACAGTCAAGCCCTCAACAAAAAGAGTTAAGCGGATAATAAAGGTTTATGAAAAAGAGAAAGCCTTTCCAGCAAAGGACACTGTGCGATTTCCCGATCGCTACTGTGAGCAGATGTTCCCTATCCTGGCAGAAAGGAATTATAACAATGAATACCTTCTTATCCTCCCGTCCAATATTGCCACCTTTGTTGAGCCGCAAATTGAGCAAAGACAATGGGGTTTCCTACGGAAACAGCCAAGGCAGGTCAATCTTTCTTAGGTAGTTGAGTTCTACTCCAACTTCTACATACCAACCCTGCAGTCTGTTTATGTCCGGCAGAAGCAAGTCCCCATCACAGAAGAGGCCATTCAGCAAGCTCTGAGTCTTCCCCCTATTCCAGCAGGAATGGACGCTTTTCAAGTAGTCACCCTTCAGCGCTAGAGATACCAATTCAACTGGGACTCCGTTCTCGGAGTCATCGCATTACCTGGCAGCCGTTGGATCTACGGATACCACCGTACCCGCCCTAAGGGAATCTTGGCTTCAGCACTTACCTTGGAGGCTCGCGTATGGGCACAGATCATGTCCCATTACGTCTTTCCGAGCACTCATGAGTCCTCCTTCACTGCAGACATGGCTGTTCTACTATGGTGCATCCTTACAGACCAACCTCTGAATCTCGCAAGACATATCCGGAATGCTATGGAACACGTGCAGATTGCGGGCAACTTACCTTTCCCCACCTTGGTCTCAGATCTTGTCTCAGCAGCCGGAGTCTCCTACAGAGCTGGGGACACCAAAGCCATGCTTCCACGGGATGATCAGTATGTCCCTAACGGGAAATACCTCAGACTCTCAACAGCCACTACAAGCCTTTCTACTGCTCCAGTTGAAGATAATCCTTCTTCAACACCACAAGCATCTACAACTGAGAAATTGCTCCAGCAGATAATCGAACGGTTGGATCGGCAAGAACAGAAAGCAAAGATGAGAGAGCGCCGTAACGAGCGCCGATTCAAACACCTCAAAGAGCTACTCAAGGGACATTTCAGAGACTCAGATACCCCGAACTCCACTTTCTTTACCAGCACAGGGAGCCATGACGGCCCCGCCTGTGGAGATACTGCTACCAGCACACCCCTGTTTCTGACAGATGGCACCGAGGACGGTGCAAAGCCTTAAGTGTGGGGAGGTCGGTCAGTACCTGACTTCCGGAGGTAAATTCTCTTCTCTGTCACCAATAATTAGGATATTTTTGTTAGATTTTTTTTCCTTTATAGAATAGAATAAATTGCATAGGTTAGGATAGTTGCATGCATGTTCTACTTGATTGAAAAGACAATAAGTTTCTTTTAAAAATCTATCTTTGGAACAAAATTTCACTAATTTTTCAAAATTTTTATGATAAATTTGCTTGAGTTGTATTTGGAACATGATATTTGAGCTAAAGAACACACAACCTGTGAAAGATTTGAGCATTTATGAATGGTTACATTATTTAACCATAATTATTTCGTTCTTGTGTGTTTACTTCTCTGTGATTGTAATCTATATCTTGTTTTATCTTATATGTCCAATAGTTATTATATTTGCGTGCTTGCACATGATTGAGGCCATTATTTGTTTAAACTCACTCATCCAAATTAAGCCTACCCTTTTCAATTACCTTTGTTAACCACTTTGAGCCTTTAATTCCCATTTGTTCGATATTTTACCACATTACTAACCTTAAGCCGAAAAACAATCGTATATCCCAAATTGAATCTTTAGTTAGCTTAAGATAGAATTGTGTGTGCTAGTTAAGTATGGAAAATTGTGGGAACAAAAGTTGTTAAGGGAATGTGTCATGAAAATTTAAAGGGAATTTGGATACCTACTCATGTGAAACTACAAGAATTAAAAATCTATGTGCATTGACAAGCTTTATTTATATAAAAAAAAATTTATGAAAAATCAATAAATAAGGGGACAAAATTACCCCAATGTTGAATTCAGAATTCGAAGATCAGTGCACGTATGATAGAACCAAAAATATAAGTTGATACATGAGTATGGATTGAAAAAGGGAATTCTGGGTAGCTAGGTATGAACTTTAAAGATGACATTCAGTGTATACAAGTTATATTAGAGCTTGAGTTAATTAAAGATTCAATTTATTAACTCACTTGACAAAATATACACCCCTGCCTATACCTTAGCCCCATTACAACCTTGAAAAGACCTCATGATGTTTGCATTGGTATATTAACTAATGTTGATTGGTTAGGAGAAGAACAAAAGTTAGAAAGCATGACATACATACATTATCAGTGAGAGTTCAATGCTTGAATTTTCATGTTCCCTGCTTTCACGAGCTATTTTCTTGCACTTTTATCTGTTTTATTGTGTAATGATAAAATTAGTAGAATTTGATTTGTAATTGTTTTGAAGAGCTTATTTACTTTTGATTAAGTGGACAAGAATCATATAGTTGCATTTATTTATATATGTATAGGTTTGCACTGCATTTCATGAGTTTCTACATGTTCATACTTATTTCCTTATCTCCTTCAATTAAGCATGAGGACATGCTAATGTTTAAGTGTGGGGAGGTTGATAAACCACTATTTTATGGCTTATATTGTGTTTAATTGTGTGGTTTTATCATGATCCTTACCCACTTATTCATTAAATTAGCATGCATTTAGATTTCCTTCCTGAATTTATTACATGTTTGAAAACTGCTTCCTAGAGACTTTAATTATTTATTTTTAATTCTCCTTTATTCCATTCGATGCCGTGATTTGTGTGTTAAGTGTTTCAGACTTTATAGGGCATGAATGAGTTGGAGATTGGAAAGGAAGCTAGCAAAAAACATGGAAGAAACACAAGAATTTGAGGAGATAACCAGCGAGAAGTGACGCGGTCGCATGGCTCTCGCGACCGCGCGAAGGAGAGCAAATTGCAGTGACGCGGTCGCATGGCTCACGCGGCCGCACGAATAGGAAAAGTTCTGGCGACGCGGTAGCATGGACGACGCGAACGCGTGGCGAGGAAAAACGCGAATGACGCGTCCGCATGGATGACGCGATCGCGTGACATGTGCAATCTGCATAATCTACAGAATTCGTTGGGGGCAATTTTGGGCCCTATTTCGACCCAGTTTTCGGCCCGGAACAGCAGACTAGAGTCAGAGAACATGCAGAAACAATTAAGACATTCATTCAGAGACAGTTTCAGATCTAGTTTTATTCTCTTAGGTTTTTCTCTCTAGGTTTTAGAATTTTAATTTTCAATTGGTCTTAGCATTGGAACATTGAGAAGAATTATTTCCTCATCAAGACTTCATCATTCTAGTTTGTTTTCTTAACTTGGCTTCATTCTTCTATGTTCCTTGTTTTGTTCAATTTTGTTATTTGAATACTTTTATGATTAATTAATGCAAGGATTATTTCTTTTTAATTCAATTTCAATTCCAATAATCATGTCTTCTTTTAATTCCCTTTCATGTGTTATGGATTCTTTATTTACAATGCGTGAGTAGTTTCCTTACTTGATGGGGAGTTGATTAAAAGGAATTCTTGAGTTGGAAGGATTGAAAGAAAAAATTTGTAATTGGGTTAAATGTTGGATTGCTATCCTGTCACCAACGCCAATCCCTTTGAACTAAGTGGGTTGCAACTTGTGAACAGATCTGGCATTCTAGCTTGTTTGACTTTCCCTTACTTGGTAAAGGATAACCAGACAGAACAACCATTAATTATAAATTAATCTTACATTCACTCCACCAATAATAGAAATTCCAACCAATCAACTCCCAGTCAAGGTTTTTATTCACATTATTTAACTTTCCTCAATTTACATCCCAATTTACTTAGCTCAACTTCTTGGAACATCTGATTAATAAGATAGCACACTTTTCTGCAACTCGTTGGGAGACGACCTGGGACTTAAAACTCCCAGTAATTTTTAATTTAATTCTCTGTGACATATTTCTAAATTGATAGGCAGATTTTCGGTGAGTTAGGAACTATACTTGCAACGTAACCATTTTAATAATTTTTAATTCACCAGCTTTTGCGTCTCATCACTCTACCAACAACAATCCTCGGGTGTCAAATTTAGAAGAGGAATTTGGTTGTCACAAGTTCAACCCCAATAGAAACAACCGAAGTATTCAAACCTCGGGTCGTCTCACAAGGAATGGGCAAACATGTGCTTCAACATTGGTTAGAAATCCGAGGTTGTGAGTTATGAGCATAAAAATAAATGGGAATCTTAACAAGCAAGTAATCTTAGATTGCAAGAAACTAATGCAAATAACTAAGCAAGATATGAGTAATTTCAAACTAACAAAGTAACATCCAATATGATTCTATTCTAATCTAAACAAGTAACTATAACTAAAGCAAGTGATTGGGAAATTGGGTTCTCAAATATGAATAATAAAAGCAACTCTTGGCTAGGTTTGGGAATTGGGGTCACCATCCTTGTCTAATAACCATATCTTGACAATTATGAGGAACCAAACTCATTAAGTCTACTTCTATACTTGAAGTACGTCAAATGGTTTGGTCAACATCAACCCATAAGTTCTAACCTCACTACTAATTAACTTGGTAGAAGGTTAGCGTCAATGGTTATCAAATTGACCACTAAGGGCTCTCAAATCATCAAATCCATTAGACCCAATGACTCAAGTTTACCCAATTCCCTTGGCCTAGGCCAAGAGTAAAGAGAACTACTCCATAATCAAAGTAAGCAATTCATCAAACACATGGTAAGCATTAGCAAAAGACATGTTCAAAATAGCAATTAAATTGAAATTAACAAGTACCCACTAACAATCATCAACATACAATCATCCAAACAACACAATTAAACATAGAAATCACCGATATAACATCAACAAGCCAAGATTCACAACATTCATGAAATGGGTATAAAATGACAATTGACAAGAATTCATGAAACCATCACAAGATGTAAGCAAAATTATACTAGGAAATTCAAATTGAACAATTAAAACTAGTAATTAACAAGATCCAATTCACAATTCAACAAAGGAAGATCAAATTAAAACTAGATCTAGAGAGGAACAAGGGCTTCTCTCTCTAGAAGAACAAAGAACCAAAAAACTAGCTAAAATTGTGTCCTAGTATAAAATGGTTGATCCTCCTTTTCCCTCTAGCATCCTTGGGTCTTTTCCATGCAGAAACAGCTTGAAATTGGGCTTGATGAGCCTCAGAAATCGTCAGGCACGATTTTCTTTAATGAGGTCACGTGCAGCTTCCCACGCGTGCGCGCCATGCGTGCGTGCGCGCCGATTGTTTTTGTGATCCACACGTGTGCGCCAAGTGCGCATGCGCGTCGATAGGAGTTTTCTGATCCGCGCGGATGCGTTCATCCTTACGCGCCGCTTCCAGCCAACCTCATCCACGCGTGCGCATGGAGTGCGCGGGCGCGCCAATGCTGCTTTTTCCAAAATTTCAAGTTTTCATGTTCCTCCCTTTTGTACATGCTTTCTTTCTCTCTTCTAGGCCATTCCTACCCTATAATTCCTGAAATCACTCAACAAATACATCACGGTATCGAATGGCAATAGAAGAGGATTAAAATATGGCAATTTTAAGGCAAAATAAGCATGCTTTTCCATCATGGAGCAATATTAGGAAGTGAACACAAGACCATGCATTTCATGTGAATAAGTGTGAGAAATATTGACAAAACCTCCCAAATTCTACATAATATAAACCACAAAATTGGGGTTTATCAAATCTCCCCACACTTAAACCAAGCATGTCCTCATGCTTAAAATAAAAAGACCAAAGATCATGGTGAGAAAGGGTTTATGAAATGCAAACTACCTAAGTGGATGCATGCAATTGATGTAAAATCATCTACCTACTTGGTCAAGAGTAAATCTATCCTCCAAGAATACATGTGAGCATATAGGGTGAAAATAGTATGTAATTCATGAATCCTACCAAATTGAACATCACTAAGGAGTGCATATGACTTGCTAAACGAACGCTTGTGAAAGCCAGAAACAAAGAATTGAGCATCGAACCCTCACCGGAAGTGTATCCGCTCTATTCACTCAAGTGTATAGGGTTCGTCGCTCAATCCTCTCCTAATCATGCTTTCCAAGATTTATCTTTCATCTAACAATCAACAGTTACTTAATGCATGCTTACAAGTATCACGAGGTCTTATTCATGGGTTGTAACGGGGCTAGGGTGAGGGTAAGGATGTATATGGCCATGTGAGCTCAAAATTTGAGTCCTTGATTAACCTAGGATCCCACTAGACACATAGAGCAACCTATACAACTATAATGCATTACCTAGCTACCCTTGAGTTTCACTTTTTGCATACTCATGCATTTTTTTTAATTCACACCCATATGCATTGTTTTCTTCATTACTTTGTCTTGGGGTTTCTTTGTCCCCTTTGTTGCTCTTTTTTTTTTACTATCCCCTTTTCTTGGGGGCCTTGTGAGCAAAAGTTTCAATGCATATAGTCCAATCATTCAATGCATGAATATGTTCCCAAATCCTAGAATTTTCAATTACACTACAATTACACACCTATATATCTACCCAAATTTCCCAAGTATACCCTAATTGAATGATACACATCCTAACTTACCTAAGCTAATCAAGGATCCAAATTTAGGGACATTCATGGTTTTTCGCTTAAGGTTGTTGATGTGCTCTATTTAAGAACAAAGAGGGATTTATTATGGGCTCAAAATTGGTTAGCAATGGTAGATAAAAGGGTTAAGACCATTTGGGAAAAGTGACTATTAAAATGATAGCCTCGATCATGTAAATGCATTCATACACAAAGTAATGGACATATAGAATTAGACAAAGCAAGGATCACAATCATAGAGAGAGAGAGATATGCACACAAGAATGGAAATAATGGTTAGAAGATGTAACCATGCAATAGGCTCGAAACTTTCATGCTTGTGTTCTTAGCTCAATCACTATGTTCCAAAATACATTCTTAAAGCAAGTTTACTGCAAAAAAAAAATTTCAAAAATTTGGTAGGTACCCCAAAACACAGTTTCTTGGAAAAGAAGTTATTGTTTTGACCAAGTAATTCTATAGAAACTAACTATCATGCAAGGAGTATTTACAGCAAAACTAACTACACATGCAATATGCTAACTACTAAGCAAAAAATAAATCCATGGGTATTGAAGGGAAGAGATTGTACCCATGGAGATCGGTCGTTCGACCTCTCCACACTTAAAAATTAGCACGGTCCTCCGTGCTACGAACAATGCGCAAAGGGCCGTCGTGACCGGAACCATCACTATCCTCTCTTTCAGAGCTCCCATCACTCGGGTTTGAGGTGGATGTAAATATTTCAGGTTCCTCCATGCTAGGGGTAACACAACGCAGAAGCTTCTTGATGTAAGTATATCGGCGTTGATTGCGCCGCTCATATCTAACAAGCTTCCAGGGAAGATCTTCTATCCTTTGATGTGTGGATCTTTGTTGTGGTTGTGATGATGAAGTGGAAGGAATAGTAGATGGAAGGGCTATGTCAAGGCTTGGGTTGTTCATGGGAAGATGTAAGTATTTTCCGGTTGGGACCACATCGCCCTTAGCCGGAACTATAATCTTTTTGTCCTTTGCTTCCCAAGGAATACACGCAGCAGCAACTAAATCAGATACCAATGCTGAAAATGGTAAATTACCCCGGTCGTGAACTTGACTCATCGCTTGCTTGACAAGAAGCGAAATGTTCACCGGTTTCTCCGTGAGAACACACCAAACAAGCAAGGCGAGGTCTGCCGTGAGGGATGACTTGTGGGTGCTAGGTAGCACATAGTGAGATAGGATCTGAGCCCAAGCTCTAGCTTTCACAGTGAGGAAGCGAGCGTCAATGCTCTTGGGCCTCATCCGGAGTCGACCTTGGATCCAAAATACCTCTGGCTCAGCAATGACTCGAAGGATCGAGTCCCAATCAAATCCAGACTTCTCTCGCTGACGTAAGATTTCTTGGTAGCCATCCATGTTACCTGGCACCGGTAGGACATTAAGCACTAGCTGAATAGCCTCTTCCGAAACTGGGACTTGCTTGCGGCGCATGTATACCGATTGAAGGGAGGAAAGATGGTAGCTAGTGTAGAACTCTTCAACCCAAGAGAGGTTGATTTCCCTTGGTTTCCTCAAAAGAAACTCCCATCCTCGTCGTTCAATGCGGGGTAAAATATAAGGAGCAACCTTGTCCGGCGGAGCAAGTAGATGCTCGGGATGATAGCTCCATACAGCTTTGGAGGGGAACATAAGTTCACAGAAGCGGTTGGGGAACCTTGAAGAGTCTTTCGCCGGTTTTCTCTTTTCCTTCTCATCAATAGGAGCGGGTGTCTTCGCTTTCTTAGTTAAGGATCTAGCTCCCAATGAAGGGTGCGCCTTAGAAGTGGATCTTTGGGGTGCCCTCCTTGCGGCTGGTTTCCTTGGAGCTTTCGCCTTGCCTTTCGCGGTGGCCATCCTAAGAAAGGAGGGGAAACATGAAAACATTAAACTCAAAGTATCATTTTAATAAAAACATGCAAGTGAAGGAGAGGAATCATAAAGACATGGGACACAACACTTGGCATGGGATGCAAGAGGAAGTAAAGCATGCAGTGGCATGAGAGGGGCAATCTCAAGCATCCATAACAAAGAGCAAGTCATATTCAATGAGTATCTAATTAGCAAGCAAAATGGACTCAATGCGTGTAAAGGATAACAAGTGAATGAGGCGAAGCATCCAATTGATAGTACATTGTCAAAAGAAACCAAAATTGTATTCATGCATTTCCTCGAACACTTGGTGTGCAATTATTAAGCAAAGAGTAATTATGAGATACTTAGTCAATTCAAAGCCCAAAATAGAACATCAACCATCACAAAAACATCACACATTGGCAAAGATAAGAAAAAAAATGACAAAAGATCCATTAAAGTAAATTTAACTCAATTCAACATCCATGGAAAAATAAGGAAAAAGGAAAAGTAAGCAAACAAAAAAAACAAGAAACATCATCATGTAAGTAAAAGAGAAACTAAGTAAAGCAATAAGAAGCATCTAACTAGAAGAAATAATGTAAAGAAAATGAAAGAAAAGAAATGAAAGAAGTGAAACCTTGAGAAATATAAGAGAATAAGGTTGAATCTTCTTTTGTGAAGATGAGAAAGAAGATAGGGGAGGTGTAGTGCCACCAGAAAAGGTGGTTGTCGTGAGTGGCCGGAGATAGTGGTGTGGATTGTGGAAGAAGGAGAAGAGGAGGGGTGTGATGGAGGAAGAAGAAAAGGAGAATTAAGAAAGAAAAGGGGTTGAGAAAGGGGAAACAGATCAGGGCGCGAAGTTATAAAACTGATTCGCGCAATCGGCGCGCGCGCGCACAGTGCGCTGGCGCGTCGGTGAGGGTGTTAGCAAGGGACGCGTGCGCGGAAATGGTGCGCATGCGCGAGGGGAGTTGTGCCTCTGGCACAGAAGTGGCACAAAGTTAGCATAAGTCTCTGGATTTTGTACCAAAGTTGGTGAATGGTGCAGGCGCGCAGATGCACACCTTGCGCGGACGCGTGCCTAAGAGAATTCGCGTTTGGCACGGGCGCGCACAACACGCGAACGCGTCAGTTTTGGCATAAGGTTGGCCCAAATGTGGCACAACTCTCTGGTTTTTGTACCAGGGAGTCCAGATATCGCCATCGGCGCGCGCGCACAGTGCGCTTGCGCGTCGATGGTGAAATTGCAACGGTGCGCGTAGGCAGCAAGTACGCGGACACATGAGTGCCTGGCGCGAGTTGGGCACAAAATGGGCATAACTCTCGGGTATTTGGCCCAAGAGGTGGAATTGCGCCACCGGCGCGCGCGCGCACCGTGCGCTGGCGCGTCAGTGCCCATTTTCATTTTTCTATCTCTTTTTTTTTATATATAACAAGACCTATTCTAACACATTCTTGGTAGGTGCTTAAGCTAGTAGCCAAAGAGAATACTTCACAATATCATGCACAATCCAAAACATAGCATTCTCCCTACTTCAACAATTCATTCATACCAAAATGAGGAAAACTACATTAACATCCTAACTATTCAACAAGAAGAATAAAACTAGCATTCCTATGCAATTAATCAATCATCAAGAAATCACAAAATTCACCAGAATTTAAGGTTACAAACAAGATGGTATAAACAAGGAAGATCTTACCATTATGGGGTGCCTCCCACCTAGCACTTTTCTTTAATGTCCTTAAGTTGGACGGTCCTTTTCTTAAGCTTCTTCTCTCCTTGGTGCATCCTCCAATAGGTACACCTCTAGCTCTTTTGGGGGCTTGTAACCATGATACTTCTTCACTCTATGTCCATTCACTTTGAAAGTTGCTTCACTCTTGGGATCAAACAACTCCACCACTCCATATGGCTTTATCTCCTTCACCTTGAAAGGTCCTTCCCATCTAGAGCGGAACTTGCCAGGCATAAATCGAAGCCTTGAGTTGTATAGGAGGACTTCATCACCTTCTTGAAAGTCCTTTTTCCGGATGTGATGGTCATGAAATGCTTTAGTCTTCTCTTTATAGATCCGGGCATTCTCATATGACTCGTTCCTCAAACACTCAAGCTCCTCTAGTTGTAGCTTCCTAGCTTCACCCGCCTTGGCTAAATCCATGTTGCACTGTTTTACCACCCAATAGGCTCGATGCTCAATCTCTACCGAAAGATGGCATACCTTACCATAGACGATCCGGAAGGGACTCATCCCTATTGGAGTCTTGTAGGTCGTTCTATACGCCCATAGTGCATCTCCTAACCGGAGGCTCCAATCCTTTCTTTATGGATTGACCACTTTCTCCAAAATCCTCTTAATTTCCCGGTTGGACACTTTCGCTTGTCCATTTGTTTGCGGATGATAAGCAGTAGCAACCTTATGCGACACTCCATAGCACTTGAGCAATGCTTCTACCTTCCTGTTACAAAAGTGGGATCCTTGGTCGCTCACGATTGCTCGTGACGACCCGTAACGGCACACAATGTGATTTCTAATAAAAGAAACAACGGCATTGGTGTCGTCAAAGCGGGTAGGTATGGCCTCCACCCGCTTTGACACGTAGTCAACCGTTAACAGAATATATAGATACCCATTAGAGTTGGGAAACGGTCCCATAAAGTCAATGCCCCATACATCAAATATCTCACAGAACAACATGGGTTGCTGAGGCATTTCATCCCTTTGGGATGTGTTTCCCAACCTCTGACACTGATGGCAAGACACACACAACTGGTTAGCATCCTTGAATAAGGTTGGCCACCAGAATTCACAATCTAACACTTTTTTAGCGGTTCTTTGTGGGCCAAAGTGGCCACCACATTCAGACGAACGACAAGCTTCAAGAATTGGTTGGGTTTCAAATTCTGGGATACATCTTCGAATCACTTGGTCCACGCCTCTCTTTCACAAGTGAGGGTCATCCCAAATATAGTATTTGGAATCACTCCTCAACTTGTCCCTTTGGTTTTTCAAAAAGTTGGGAGGGAAGATTTTTGCAACCAAGTAGTTCGCCATTGGGGCAAACCAAGGAAAGCTATCCGACACAGCATGCAAACTATCCAATGGGAATGAGTCATTGATTAGAAATGGATCAAATTTTAAATTCTCAATACGGCTTAAATGATCCGCAACCAGGTTTTGAGATCCACTCCGGTCCCTAATCTCAATGTTGAATTCTTGCAAAAGCAAGATCCAACGTATGAGTCTAGGCTTTGACTCATTCTTTGTTAATAAGTACTTTAAAGCTGTATGATCTGTGTATACCACTATCTTTGACCCTAGCAAATAAGATCTGAATTTATCTAAAGCATGAACAATAGCTAAGAGTTCTTTTTCAGTAGTGGTATAGTTGGATTGTGCTGCATCTAGTGTCTTAGAAGAGTAAGCAATGACATAAGGGAGTTCACCATCGTGCTGTGCAAGCGCGGCACCTACAGCATGGTTTGACGCATCGCACATTATCTCAAATGGCAACGTCCAGTTGGGGCCTCGCACAATTGGTGCCGTGGTAAGAACTCTCCTTAGCTCTTCAAAAGCTTTCACGCATTCACTATCGAACTCAAAATCCACATCTTTTTGGAGTAGGCGCGACAATGGCACAATCTTGCTGAAATCCTTGATAAAGCGCCTATAGAATCCTGCATGTCCCAAAAACGAGCGGACCTCCCTCACAGATGAGGGGTGAGGTAAAGTGGTGATAACATTGACCTTGGTCGGGTCTACCGATATGCCTTCATGAGACACTACATGTCCTAACACTATGCCTTGTCGTGCCATGAAGTGACATTTTTCAAAATTTAAGACAATGTTAGTGTCAACACATCTAGCTAAGACCTTGGCCAAGTTCTCCAGACAACAATCAAATGAAGTACCATAAATGCTGAAGTCATCCATAAAGACTTCCAGACAATTCTCCATTAGATCGGAGAAGACACTCGTCATGCACCGCTGAAAAGTAGCAGGTGCGTTACATAGTCCAAATGGCATCCTTTTATAGGCAAAGGTGCCAAACGGACAAGTAAACGTGGTCTTCTCCTGGTCTTCAGGAGCAATATGTATCTAGAAGTAGCTAGTAAATCCATCAAGGAAGCAGTAGTGAGATTTACCTGCCAAGCAGTTTAGCATCTGATCGATGAAGGGTAAGGAATAATGGTCCTTCCGTGTAGCAGCGTTCAGTCTTCTGTAATCAATACATACTCGCCATGCATTTTGTACTCATTTATTGACCATTTCACCGTCGTCCTTCTTGACCGTTGTGATGCCCGACTTCTTGGGGACAACTTGAACCGGGCTCACCCACTCACTGTCGGATATTGGGTATATGATACCCGCATCCAGTAATCTGGTGACCTCTTTCTTCACTACATCAAGGATGGTCGGGTTGAGCCTCCTTTTTGGTTGCCTAACCGGCCTAGCTCCATCTTGGAGATATATCCTATGCATGCACTTGCGGGGGTCAATTCCCACAATATCTGCTAGGCTCCATCCTATTGCATTCTTGCACTTTCTTAGAATATCTAGGAGTCTTTCTTCTTCTTCACTTGAAAGCTCACTAGCAATAATGACCGGAAACCCTTGGTCGTCCTCTAAGAAAGCATACTTCAAATGAGATGGAAGGGGCTTCAGTTCACTTTTTTACTTCAAGCTGGGGCTCCTTTTCATCAAGCTCATGGAGTTCATTCTTGACAACTTTCTCATGTTTATCCTCTTGGTCATCCGTCTCCTCAACAATAGGGTAGCACAACTTATTGTGGTCTTCTTCTTGCACTTCCTCCACCACTTCATCAATTACATCACATTGGAGCACCGAATGTTCTTCGGCAAGATGTTTCATGGCTTCCTCTAAATTGAACTTGATAGTCTTGTCTCCAACCTCAAAGGAATATGTGCCGGTGAAGGCATCTAACTTGAATTTAGAGGTCTTGAGGAAGGGTCTACCAAGTAGAACGGAGGATGAGCTTCTATTTTCTGTTGGAGGCATTTCAAGGATGTAAAAGTCAACCGGAAAAACCAGATCCTTGATCACCACAAGTACATCTTCCGCTATTCCCATCATTGTGATCACACTTTTATCGACTAAGGCAAACCTCGCCGCCGACTTCTTTAATGGAGCTAAATTCAACTGCACATAGATAGAAAGTGGCATGATGCTTACACAAGCTCCCAAGTCACACATACAATCATGAAAAGTGCGTCCACCAATACAACAAGACACTAAGCAAGGTCCAGGGTCACCACATTTCTTTGGAATAAGTTCCATCAAGGAAGAAATTGAACTACCCAAGGATAATGTCTCCAATTCTCCTATCCTATCTTTGTGTGTACACAAGTCTTTCAAAAATTTTACATACTTCGGAATTTGTTGAATAGCATCAAGAAGGGGTATGGTTACCTCAACCTTCTTGAACACTTGAAGCATGTTCAAATCAAATTCCGGTGTTTTCTTCAGCTTCTTCACCATAGAAGGGAATGGAATAGGAATGAACTCATCTACTATAGCTTTCCTCTTGGGCTCCTTGAGGTTTACTCCTTCTTTCTCATGCCTTTTGTCTACCACCTCCGCTTCATGTGTAGCTTTAACAACCATTTCTTCCTCATAAATATCTCCCATGACTCTTGGAGGTATCTCCTCTAATATAGTTCCCGACAGTAGAGTGATGGCATTGAGACCGCCCTTTGGGTTTGGTTGGGGTTGGGATGGAAGGTTGGAAGAACTTGAGGGTTGGTTAGTGTTTAGTTGAACATGGTCATCTTTGAGAGCATGTTGGTGAGGTTAGCCAATTAAGCGCCCAAGGCATCGAATTGAGCCTTGTTGCTCTCATCTCGCTTCTCCATGGCGGCTCTAAGCTCATCAACTTGATTGTTGGAAGATGGAGGAGTTTGGTTTTGGTTTTGTTGTCTATGGTGTGGTGCTTGGTACTTGGTGTAGTTGTTTTGGTTTTGGTTAGAGTGGCCTTGGTTGGCTTGGTAGTTGGTGTTGTTATGGTGGTATTGGGATGAAGATTGGCTGTTGTTGTGGGGAGAAGAAGAGTTGTTCCATCTTTGGTTTTGATTGCTTCCTTGTGCATTATCCCTCCACCCTTGATGTTGATTACCACCTTGATGGTAATTGTTTTGGCCTTGAGAAGGGTAAGGTAGACGGTTGTTGTAATTCACATTGGCCACTACAAGAGCATGTTCCTCTTGAATTTGATGGCATTGATCGGTGTAATGTGTGGTGCTAGAGCACAAACCACAAATCCTAGGAGGGCCTTCAAGTTGAGCAACCATAGGCGGGGCTTGGATGGCTTGGATGGAGTAGTATTCCTTTTGATCCTTTTGTATTTGGGTGAGGATGGTAGTCATATCCCCAAGTGCTTTGGTTAGACTTGATTCGGAAGGAGATGGTTCTACCACACCCTTAAGAGGATTACTTCTTACCCTTGTGTGTTGTGTAGCCTCGGCAACATCTTTTATCAAATTCCAAGCTTCTCCCTCCGTTTTGTTTTTTGAAAGGGAACCACCGCTAGAAGCGGTAAGCAATCTTCTATCTTCCACACAAAGACCTCCGGTGAAGTAGCTAATGAGCAAGTGAGTGTTCATTCCATGATGCGGACAAAATTCCAATAGCCTCTTGAACCGAGACCAATACTCATACAAACTCTCTTGGTCTCTTTGCATTACGCCCGAAATCTCTTTCTGGATGTAGTCAGTCTTCTTCGGTGGAAAGAATTTATCTAAAAACTCTCTTCTCAAGAAATCCCAATTAGTAGCAATCTCATCCGGTAGCGAATAAAACCATGTCTTTGCTTGCCCTTCAAGAGAGAAAGGGAAGGCAAAAACCATGATAGCCACCTCATCGGCTCCATGCCTTCGAGCCGTAGAACAAGCAACTTGAAAATCTCTTAGATGTCGGATGGGGTCTTGGCCCGGCAACCCATGATATTTAGGAAGTAGATGTATCAAGCTACCCTTCAATTCAAAGTTTGGATCAAGGTTAGGATACCTTGCTTGCAACGGTTGAAGTATGATATCCGGAGCTCCTTGCTCATGCAAAGTGATCCGTCATGGCTCTGCCATGTGTGGCTCACCTGTAGGATGTAAAGATGTACTATTAGTGCCAACAGAAGAATAGGAAGTAGCGGACTCCAAGTCACTCTCAGTACCGCTTAGTGATTCGGTATGTTCCTCAAGAGAGGCCGAAGTACTAGCCATATAGTCCAACCACCATCTAGCTTGCCGAGTATGTAACAAAGTTCTTTCAATCTCGGGATCAAAATTAGCTAAGCTAGAATTCGGTTGACACCGAGTCATCAAACTTGAGACTCATAGCACAAATATAAAAGAAATCTAAACTAGAGCTAAGTATTGAAAACAATTAAAATATCTACAATATTCACATATTCACATAACCAATATCAAGGCATATGTTGCAACCATTCCACAGCAACGGTGCCAAAAATTTGATCGTGCCTCAAGGGTATATTGGTAATGATTTTCCTCAATAAAACTGCGTTGTAAGTATAGCTCTACCAACAACAATCCTCAGGTGTCAAATTTAGAAGAGAGATTTGGTTGTCACAAGTTCAACCCCAATAGAAATAACCGAAGTATTCAAACCTCGGATCGTCTCACAAGGAATGGGCAAACATGTGTTTCAACATTAGTTAGAAATCCGGGGTTGTGAGTTATGAGCAAAAAAATAAATGGGAATTTTTACAAGCAAGTAATCTTAGATTGCAAGAAACTAATGCAAAAAACTAAGCACGATATGAGTAATTTCAAACTAACAAAGTAACATCCAATATGATTCTATTCTAATCTAAACAAGTAACTATAACTAAAGCAAGTGATTGGGAAATTGGGTTTTCAAATATGAATAATAAAAGCAACTCTTGGCTAGGTATGGGAATTGGGGTCACCATCCTTGTCTAATAACTATATCTTGACAATTATGAGGAACCAAACTCATTAAGTCTACTTCTATACTTGAAGTACGTCAAATGGTTTAGTCAACATCAACCCATAAGTTCTAACTTCACTACTAATTAACTTAGTAGAAGGTTAGCGTCAATGGTTATCAAATTGACCACTAAGGGATCTCAAATCATCAAATCCATTAGACCCAATGACTCAAGTTTACCCAATTCCCTTGGCCTAGGCCAAGATTAAAGAGAACTACTCCATAATCAAAGTAAGCAATTCATCAAACACATGGTAAGCATTAGCAAAAGACATGTTTAAAATAGCAATTAAATTGAAATCAACAAGTACCCACTAACAATTATCAACATACAATCATCCAAATAACACAATTAAACATAGAAATCATCGATATAACATCAACAAGCCAAGATTCACAACATTCATGAAATGGGTATAAAATGCCAATTGACAAGAATTCATGAAACTATCACAAGATGTAAGCAAAATTATACTAGGAAATTCAAATTGAACAATTAAAACTAGTAATTAACAAGATCCAATTCACGATTCAACAAAGGAAGATCAAATTAAAACTAAATCTAGAAAGGAACAAGGGTTTCTCTCTCTAGAAGAACAAAGAACCAAAAAACTAGCTAAAATTGTGTCCTAGTGTAAAATGGTTGATCCCCCTTTTTCCCCTAGCATCCTTGGGTCTTTTCCATGCAGAAACAGCTTGAAATTGGGCCTGATGAACCTCAGAAATCACCAGGCATGATTTCCTTTAATGAGGTCACATGTAGCTTCCCACGCGTGCGTGCCATGCGTGCGTGCGCGTGTGGGTTGATAGGAGTTTTTTGATCCGCGCAGATGCGTCTATCCTTGCGCGCCGCTTCTAGCCAACCTCATCCACGCGTGCGCGTGGAGTGCGCGGGCGCGCCAATGCTGCTTTTTCCAAAATTTCAAGTTTTCATGTTTCTCCCTTTTGTACATGCTTTCTTTCTCTCTTCTAGGCCATTCCTACCCTATAATTCCTGAAATCACTCAACAAATACATCACGGCATCGAATGGCAATAGAAGAGGATTAAAATATGGCAATTTTAAGGCAAAATAAGCATGTTTTTCCATCATGGAGCAATATTAGGAAGTGAACACAAAACCATGCATTTCATGTGAATAAGTGTGAGAAATATTGACAAAACCTCCTAAATTCTACACAATATAAACCACAAAATTGGGGTTTATCAGTCACCAAGAACCTTTCTTGCATCTCCTTCATTATTAGGCTTGGCTGCCATGCTTTCAGCTTCTTGTTCGAAAATCTCTGTGAGGTTTCTTCCGGAGTATTTTGCTTTAGCTTGTTGTAAATGTCTCCTTAGAGTCCTCTCAGGTTCAAGATCAGGATTTAAGAGAAGTTCTTTATCCCTGTTCCTGTTCATAAACAAGAGAAAGAAAACAAGAAAGAAAGAAAAGAAGCTTCTATGCTGAAGTATAGAGGACTTCCAGTGAGATGTGAAGAAGAAAAGAAAATAAGAATGGAAATAAAATAAGAGAGAAAGAATTCGAATAAAAGAGAAGAAGAATACAAAAGTTAAGAAGAAAAAAGAAGCCAGAATTAAGATATTTTTGTTTTTATTTTTATTTATTAATGATATTCAAAAATAGAAGTTTAATTAATTAAAAAGATTCGAAAATTAAATAGTGAATTTTGAAAAGGAAAAGAGAGAAATAGAGAAGATATTTTCTAAAATTAGAAGAGAGAAGAATTAGTTAGGAAATTTTGAAAAAGAAGAAAGAGAAAATAAGTAACTAATGAAGAAAGATTTGAAATTAAAACAGGATAGAAGATTTGAAAAAGATTTGAATTTAAAATTTAAAATTAGAAAAGATAAGATAGAAATTGAAAAGATTTGAAAAAGATTTGATTTTAAAATTTGAAATTAGAAAAGATAAGATAAGAATTTGAAAAGATTTTAAAAAGAGTTGAAAGAGATAAGATTTGAAATTTGATTTTCGAAAAAGATTTGATTTTGAAATTTAAAATTTGAATAAGATAAGATAAGATTTTTGAGTTTTAAAGAAAGATAAAAAGATAAGATAGTGATTTGAAAAAGATATGATTTTTGAAAAGATTTGATTTTGAAAATTAAACTAAGATAAGATAAGATAATGATTTTGAAATTAAAATTTGAAATCTTTTTTATATTTTCGAAAATAAAGATAAAAAGATAGAAAAGATATTTTTTTTGAATTAATGAAGAAAGAGAAAAACAACTAAATGACACCAAACTTAAAATTTTTAGATCTAAAGATACTAAGTTTCGAAAATTTGAAAAAGAAAAAACACCAAAAGACACCAAACTTAAAATTTTAAAGATCAAAACAAGAAGGAAAACAAGAACAACTTGAAGACCAAGAAGAACACAAGGAACAAGTTTTCAAAAATTTAAAGAAATAAAGAAAACACACAAGACAACAAACTTAAGATTTGACACAAGACTCAAACAAAAGACACTATTTTTGAAATTTTTTTGGAAAAAGACTCAAGAAATTCGAACTCTAACAAGAACAAGAGCAAAAGCCTCAAACAAAAGATAAATATTAATAAAGAAAAGAAAAGATTTTTGAAAATTTTTTTATTTTTTTCGAAAAAATAAAAGACTCAAACAAAATTGAAGACAATACCTAATCTAAGCAACAAAATAATCCGTTAGTTTGTTCAAACTCGAACAATCTCCGGCAACAGCGCCAAAAACTTGGTGCACGGATTCCCACACTCTGTATAACTGAACCAGCAAGTACACTGGGTCGTCCAAGTAATACCTGAGGTTAGTCAGGGTCGATCCCACGAGGGTTGTCGGCTTGGATCAAACAGTGGTTATCTTGTAAATCTTAGTTAGGCGGATAGAAAATTTGTGTAGTTGTTTAAACGCATAAAAGTAAAGTAAAGATAACGTTACTCAGTAATTGTGAATTCGAATGATAAGAAGATGGTTAAGGCTTCAGAGATGCTTTGTTCTTCTGGATCAATACTTTCTTACTGTCTAATCCAACTGTGAATGATTTCTTCTATAGCAGGCTGTATGTGATCAACGCCGGTTTGAGCGGCCACCAATCTTCCTCTAGACTGAACACCAGGTTTAGTGCGCATCCAATCTGAATGAGGGTGAAGCTCCTTCAGTTCATTCCCTTGGTGATCCTACTCAAAACACTACAGACAAGGTCGGATCTTCCGTATCAGAGAATGTTGCTCCTTGATTCTAGCCTTTACCACAAAGACTCTAATCTCCCCATACCTCGGCTGAACTGATGTCTCGAGAAGTTCCCAACGAAGTCGTAGATTAGCTGTCTAAGAGACGTATCCTCAAGCTAGTGGTTCATTGATATCCGATGAAAGACGCTCGCTGAACCCATGTAGAATAGGGATAATTTTTTACGGTTCAACTCATTCATAAGGTTGAAGAACGAAGATACATCTTAGGAGAGAATCAAATAAGAATGGAAATAGAACAGTAGTGCTTTTATTAATCCATAAAACTCACTAGAGCTCCTAACCTTAACCTAGGAGGTTTAGTGACTCATGCTGATAGAAGAAATACAAAATGAAACGTAAAAGTGGGCAAAAGTCCCTAACAAGGGTGGACTCTTGTCTATATATACTAATCTAATAACTAAATTATACAAAAATATGATAGGCTTAGACTTGTAGTGCGAAAATCCACTTCTGAGACCCACTTGGTGAGTGTTTGGGCTGAGCTTTAGTGTCTCCCACGTGCTAGGAGGCTTCTTGGGTGTTGAACGCCTGCTTGGGGCACCTTTGTGGGCGTTGGATGCCAGCTGCTCCCTTTTGGGCGTCCAACGCCAGGAAGGGGGTAATAGCTGGCGTTGAATGCCAGTTTTGGGCCTTCATCTCCAAAGATAAGTATAAACTATCAAATATCAATGGAAAGCTGATGAGCGGATAATTTATACGCTTTTTGGCATTGTTTTTAGTATGTTTTTAGTAGAATCTAGTTACTTTTAGGGATGTTTTCATTAGTTTTTATGTTAAATTCACATTTCTGGACTTTACTATGAGTTTTTGTATTTTTCTGTGATTTCAGGTATTTTCTGGCTGAAATTGAGGGATTTGAGCAAAAATCAGATTCAGAGGTTGAAAAAGGACTGCAGATGCTGTTGGATTCTGACCTCCCTGCACTCAAAGTGGATTTTCTGAAGCTACAAAACTCAAAATGGCGCGCTTCTAATTGCGTTGGAAAATAGACATCCAGGGCTTTCCAGAAATATATAATAGTCCATACTTTGGCCGAGTTTAGACGACGTAAAAGGGCGTTGAACGCCAATTCTACGCTGCTGTCTGGAGTTAAACGCCAGAAACACGTCACAAGCCAGAGTTGAACGCCAGAAATATGTTACAAACTGGCGTTCAACTCCAAGATTGACCTCTACACGTGTAACATTCAAGCTCAGCCCAAGCACACACCAAGTGGGCCCCGGAAGTGGATTTATGCATCAATTACTTACTTCTGTAAACCCTAGTAACTAGTTTAGTATAAATAGGACTTTTTACTATTGTATTAGACATCTTTGGATCTGATCTTTGATAAGTTTTATGCTATCTTAGACTTTCATGGGGGCTGGCCATTCGGCCATGCCTGAACCATTATCACTTATGTATTTTCAGAC
This sequence comes from Arachis hypogaea, assembly GCF_003086295.3. Taxonomy (NCBI): domain Eukaryota; kingdom Viridiplantae; phylum Streptophyta; class Magnoliopsida; order Fabales; family Fabaceae; genus Arachis; species Arachis hypogaea. The sequence continues at coordinate 95,169,156 of NC_092053.1, forward strand.
GGTAGAGTTTCTGCACTTCATAGATTAAGGTGTGGAGCTCTGCTGTTCCTCAAAGATTAATGCAAAGTACTACTGTTTTTCTATTCAATTCAACTTATTCCGCTTCTAAGATATTCATTCGCACTTCAACCTGAATGTGATGAACATGACAATCATCATCATTCCCTATGAATGCGTACCTGAAAACCACTTCCGTTCTACCTTAGATTGAATGAGTATCTCTTGGATCTCTTAATCAGAATCTTCGTGGTATAAGCTAGATTGATGGCGGCATTCATGAGAGTCCGGAAAGTCTAAACCTTGTCTGTGGTATTCCGAGTAGGACTCTGGGATTGAATGACTGTGACGAACTACAAACTCGCGAGTGCTGGGCGTAGTGACAGACGTAAAATGAGGGTGAATCCTATTCCAGTATGATCGAGAACCTCAGATGATTAGCCGTGCTGTGACAGAGCATTTGGACCATTTTCACGAGAGGATAGGATGCAGCCATTGACAAGGGTGATGCCTCCAGACGATTAGCCATGCAGTGACAGCGCATCGGACCATTTTCCAGAGAGGATTAAAAGTAGCCATTGACAACGGTGATGTCCTTACATAAAGCCAGCCATGGAAAGGAGTAAGACTGATTGGATGAAGGCAGCAGGAAAGCAGAGGTTCAGAGAAACGAAAGCATCTCTATACACTTATCTGAAATTCTCACCAATGATATACATAAGTGTTTCTATCCTTATTTTCTATCTATTTATTATTTATGTTCGAAAACTCCATAACTATTTTATATCCGCCTGACTGAGATTTACAAGGTGACCATAGCTTGCTTCATACCAACAATCTCCGTGGGATCGACCCTTACTCACGTAAGGTTTATTACTTGGACGACCCAGTGCACTTGCTGGTTAGTTGTATCGAAGTTGTGAATGAAAAATGATTTATTAAGACGTGCGTACAGAGTTTCTGGCGCCGTTGTCTGAGATCACAAACTTCGTGCACCAAGTTTTTGGCGCCATTGCCGGAGATTGTTCGAGTTTGAACAACTGACGGTTCATCTTGTTGCTCAGATTAGGTAATTTTCTTTTTGTTTTATTTTCAAAAATTTTTCAAAAACCTTTCAAAAATTTCTCATCTGTTTTTGAAAAAAAATAAATCTTTTCAAAAATATATTTTTCTTCAGAATTTTTAAGAATGAATTCTAGAGTTTCATGAAGCATGTTGAAGCCTAGCTGGCTGTAAAGCCATGTCTAATTCTTTTGGATAGGGGCTTCCAACCATCAGCATAGAGGCAAGTTAATTGGAATGTCAGCCGTAGCATGTCTGAGTTACATACTAAAGCTTGGCTGGCTATTAAGCCATGCCTAACCCTCGGATTGGAGCTTTAGACTAAGAATACAAGATTCCTGGAATTCATATTAAAAAAAATTTTGAAATCCTTATTTTCTTTTTCCTATATGTTTTTTCGAAAAAAATATACAAAAATCCAAAAAAATAAAAAAATCATAAAAATAAAAAATATTTCATGTTCTTGTTTGAGTCTTGAGTCAAGTTGAAAGTTTGGTGTCAATTGCATATTCATCTTGCATTTTTCAAAAAATTCATGCATTCATAGTGTTCTTCATGATCTTCAAGTTGTTCTTGGTAAGTCTTCTTGTTTGATCTTGATGTTTTCATGTTTTGTGTCTTTTCTTGTTTTTCATATGCATTCTTGCATTCATAGTATTTATACATGAAAAAATTTTTAAGTTTGGTGTCTTGCATGTTTTCTTTGCATTAAAAATTTTTCAAAAATAAGTTCTTGATGTTCATCTTGACATTCAAAGTGTTCTTGGTGTTCATCTTGACATTCATAGCATTCTTGCATGCATTCATTGTTTTGATCCAAAATTTTCATGCATTGAGTCTTTTTCATGTTTTTCCCTCTCATCATTAAAAATTCAAAAAAAAAATTATCTTTCCCTTTTTCACTCATAAATTTCGAAAATTTGAGTTGACTTTTTCAAAACTTTTCAAAATCTAGTTGTTTTTATGAGTCAAATCAAATTTTCAATTTAAAAATCTTATCTTTTTCAAAATCTTTTTCAAAAATCAAATCTTTTTCATTTTTCTTATTTATTTTCGAAAATTTTAAAAATATTTTTCAAAAATCTTTTTCTTATCTTTATCTCCTAATTTTTGAAAATAACATCATCAATTAATGTTTTGATTCAAAAATTTCAAGTTTGTTACTTGCTTTTTAAGAAAGATTCAAACTTTGAGTTCTAAAATCATATCTTGTGATTTCTTGTGAATCAAGTCATTAATTGTGATTTTAAAAATCAAATCTTTTTCAAAACTAATTTCAATCATATCTTTTCAAAAATATCTCTTTATCTTATCTTTTTCAAAATTTGATTTTAAAATATCCTTTCTAACTTCTTATCTTCTTATCTTTTCAAAATTGATTTTCAAATTTGTTTCAACTAACTAACTAACTTTTTGTTTGTTTCTTATCTTTTTCAAAACTACATAACTAACTCTCTCTCTCTAATTTTCGAAAATATCTTCCCTCTTTTTCAAAGTTTCTTTTTAATTAACTAATTATTTTAACTTTTTATTTTAATTTTCAAAAATTACTAACCTTTTTCAAAAAAAATTTTCGAAAATCACTATCTCTTTTTCAAAAATTATTTTAAAAAATTCTCTTTCTCTCTCATCTCCTTCTTTTCTTCTACTCACACAGGGACCTCTATACTGTGGTAAAAAGGACCCCTATTATTATTATTTTTCTGTCCCTCTTTTTTCATATGAGCAGGAGCAAGGACAAGAACATTCTTGTTGAAGCAGATCCAAAACCTGAAAGGACTCTGAAGAGGAAACTAAGAGAAGCTAAATTACAACAATCCAGCAAGCACCTTTCAGAAATTTTCGAACAAGAAGAGGAGATGGCAGCCGAAAATAATAATAATGCAAGGAGGATGCTTGGTGACTTTACTGCACCTAAATCCAATTTACATGGAAGAAGCATCTCCATTCCTGCCATTGGAGCAAACAATTTTGAGCTGAAACCTCAATTAGTTTCTCTGATGCAGCAGAACTGCAAGTTTCATGGACTTCCATCTGAAGATCCTTTTCAGTTCTTAACTGAATTCTTGCAGATCTGTGATACTGTTAAGACTAATGGAGTAGATCCTGAAATCTACAGGCTCATGCTTTTCCCCTTTGCTGTAAGAGACAGAACTAGAATATGGTTGGAATCTCAACCTAAGGATAGCCTGAACTCTTGGGATAAGCTGATCAAGGCTTTCTTAGCCAAGTTCTTTCCTCCTCAAAAGCTGAGTAAGCTTAGAGTGGATGTTCAAACCTTCAGACAGAAAGAAGGTGAATCCCTTTATGAAGCTTGGGAGAGATACAAGCAACTGACCAAAAAGTGTCCTTCTGACATGCTTTCAGAATGGACCATCCTGGATGTATTCTATGATGGTCTGTCTGAATTAGCTAAGATGTCATTGGATATTTCTGCAGGTGGATCCATTCACCTAAAGAAAACGCCTGTAGAAGCTCAAGAACTCATTGACATGGTTGCTAATAACCAGTTCATGTACACTTCTGAGAGGAATCCTGTGAGTAATGGGACGCCTATGAAGAAGGGAGTTCTTGAAATTGATACTCTGAATGCCATATTGGCTCAGAATAAAATATTGACTCAGCAAGTCAATATGATTTCTCAGAGTCTGAATGGAATGCAAGCTGCATCCAACAGTACTCAAGAGGCATCTTCTAAAGAAGAAGCTTATGATCCTGAAAACCCTGCAATAGCAGAGGTGAATTACATGGGTGAACCATATGGAAACACCTATAACCCCTCATAGAGAAATCACCCAATTCTCTCATGGAAGGATCAAAAGCCTCAACAAGGCTTTAATAATGGTGGAAGAAACAGGTTTAACAATAATAAACCTTTTCCATCATCCACTCAGCAACAGACAGAGAACTCTGAACAAAATACCTCTAATTTAGCAAACTTAGTCTCTGATCTATCTAAGGCCACTGTGAGTTTCATGAATGAAACAAGGTCCTCCATTAGAAATTTGGAGGCACAAGTGGGCCAGCTGAGTAAAAGGATCACTGAAATCCCTCCTAGTACTCTCCCAAGCAATACAGAAGAAAATTCAAAAGGAGAGTGCAAGGCCATTGACATAGTCAACAGGGCCGAACCTGGAGAGGAAGGGGAGGACGTAAATCCCAGTGAGGAAGACCTCTTGGGACGTCCAGTGATCAATAAGGAGTTTCCCTTTGAGGAACCAAAGGAATCTGAGACTCATCTAGAGACCATAGAGATTCCATTGAACCTCCTTATGCCCTTCATGAGCTCTGACGAGTATTCATCTTCTGAAGAGAATGAGGATGTTACTGAAGAGCAAGTTACCAAATACCTTGGTGCAATCATGAAGCTGAATGCCAAATTATTTGGTATTGAGACTTGGGAAGATGAACCTCCCTTGTTCACCAATGAACTAAGTGATCTGGATCAACTGACATTGCCTTAGAAGAAACAGAATCCTGGAAAGTTCATAATACCTTGTACCATAGGCAACATGATCTTTAAAAAGGCTCCGTGTTACCTTGGTTCAGGGATAAATCTCATGCCCCTCTCTGTAATAGAGAAACTGGGAATCTTTGGGGGTGCAAGCTACTAAAATCTCATTAGAGATGGCAGACAATTCAAGAAAATAGGCTTATGGACAAGTAGAGGACGTGTTAGTAAAGGTTGAAGGCCTTTACATCCCTGCTGATTTCATAATCCTTGATACTGGGAAGGATGAGGATGAATCCATCATCCTTGGAAGACCTTTCCTAGCCACAGCAAGAGCTGTGATTGATGTTGACAGAGGTGAAATAGTCCTTCAATTGAATGAGGACTCCCTTGTGTTTACAACTCAAGGTTCCCCTTCTGTAAACATGGAAAAGAGGCACAGTAAGCTTCTCTCAAAACAGAGTCAACCAGAGCCCCCACAGTCAAACTCTAAGTTTGGTGTTGGGAGGCCACAACCAAACTCTAAGTTTGGTGTTGGGAAGTCTCAACAATGCTCTGAACATCTGTGAGGCTCCATGAGAGCCCACTGTCAAGCTATTGACATTAAAGAAGCGCTTGTTGGGAGGCAACCCAATTTTTATTTATCTAATTATATTTTTCTTGTTCCTTCATGTTTTATTAGGTTCATGATCATGTGGAGTCACAAAATAAATATAAAAATTGAAAACAGAATCAAAAACAGCAGAAAAAAAATCACACCCTGGAGGAAGACCTTACTGGCGTTTAAACGCCAGTAAGAAGCATCTGGCTGGCGTTCAATGCCAGAACAGAGCATGGTTCTGGCGCTGAACGCCCAAAATGGGTAGCATCTGGGCGTTTGAACGCCAGAATTGCACCCTGGAGAAGAGCTGGCGCTGAACGCCCAGAACAAGCATGGTTCTGGCGTTCAACGCCAGAAATGGGCAACAAATGGGCGTTCAACGCCCAGAACAAGCACCAATCTGGCGCTGAACGCCCAGAGTTGTGTGCAAGGGCATTTTGCATGCCTAATTTGGTGCAAGGTTGTAAATCCTTGAACACCTCAGGATCTGTGGACCCAACAGGATCACCTCAGGATCTGTGGACCCCACAGGATCCCCACCTACCTCCACTCACTTCTTCTCACCCCTCTTTCACACAATCCCATAAACACTCTTCCCCAAAACTCTTGACCAATTACCTCAATCTCTCTTCCCTATAACCACTTCACCACTCACATCCACCCACTCTTCCCCATAAACCTACCTCATAAACCCCACCTACCTTCAAAATTCAAAATCAATTTCCCACCCAAAACCCACCCTTATGGCCGAACCTTACCCCCCCTCCCTTCCCTATATAAAGCCCTCCATTCTTCTTCATTTTCACACAACACAACCCTCTCTTCCCCTTCTTGGCCGAATACACCCCTCCCCCCTCTCCTCCATATTTTCTTCTTCTTCTTCCTCTATTCTTTCTTTTCTTGCTCGAGGGCGAGCAAAATTCTAAGTTTGGTGTGGTAAAAGCATAAGCTTTTTGTTTTTCCATTACCATTGATGGCACCCAAGACCGGAGAATCCTCTAGAAAAGGGAAAGGGAAGACAAAAGCTTCCACCTCCGAGTCATGGGAGATAGAAAGATTCATCTCCAAAGCTCATCAAGACCACTTCTATGATGTTGTGGCCAAGAAGAAGGTGATCCCCGAGGTCCCTTTCAAGCTCAAGAATAATGAGTATCCGGAGATCCGACATGAAATCCAAAGAAGATGCTTCTATGCCAATGCATGGATCACTAGGAACCATGATCAAAGTAAGAACCCAAACCCAAAGAATTATATTACAATGGTTCGGGGGAAATACTTAGATTTTAGTCCGAAAAATGTGAGGTTGGCGTTTAACTTGCCTATGATGCAAGGAGATGCACGCCCCTACACTAGAAGGGTCAACTTTAATCAAAGGTTGGACCAAGTCCTCATGGACATATGTGTGGAAGGAGCTCAATGGAAGATTGACTCCAAAGGCAAGCTGGTTCAATTAAGAAGACCGGACCTTAAGCCTGTGGCTAAAGGATGGTTGGAGTTCATCCAACGCTCCATCATCCCCACTAGCAACCGATCTAAAGTTACTGTGGATCGGGCCATCATGATTCATAGCATCATGATTGGAGAGGAAGTAGAAGTTCATGAAGTCATCTCCCTTGAACTCTACAAAATAGCCGAAAAGCCATCTCCTGGGGCAAGGCTAGCTTTTCCTCATCTTATTTGCCATCTATGTTACTCAGCTGGAGCTTTCATAGAAGGAGACATTCCCATTGAGGAAGAAAAGCCCATCACTAAGAAAAGGATGGAGCAAGCAAGAGAGCCCATTCATGGATCTCAAGAGACGCATGAAGCTCATCACCATGAGATCCCGGAGATGCTTCAAATGTATTTTCCTCCACAAAACTATTGGGAGCAAATCAACACCTCCCTAGGAGAATTAAGTTCTAACATGGGACAATTAAGGGTGGAACATCAAGAGCACTCCATCATCCTTCATGAAATAAGAGAAGATCAAAAAGCAATGAGGGAGGAGCAACAAAGACAAGGAAGAGACATAGAAGAGCTCAAGGACATCATTGGTTCCTCAAGAAGGAAACGCCACCATCACTAAGGTGGACTCATTCCTTGTTCTTACATTCTCTGTTTTTCGTTTTCTCTATGTTAAGTGCTTATCCATGTTTGTGTCTTCATTACATGATTATTAGTATTTAGTAACTTTGTCTTAAAGTTATGAATGTCCTATGAATCCATCACCTCTCTTAAATGAAAACTGTTTTAATTCAAAAGAACAAGAAGTACATGAGTTTCGAATTTATCCTTGAACTTAGTTTAATTATATTGATGTGGTGACAATGCTTCTTGTTTTCTGAATGAATGCTTGAACAGTGCATATGTCTTTTGAAGTTGTTGTTTAAGAATGTTAAATATGTTGGCTCTTGAAAGAATGATAATAAGGAGATATGTTATTTGATAATCTGAAAAATCATAAAAATAATTCTTGAAGTAAGAAAAAGCAGCAAAGAACAAAGCTTGCAGAAAAAAAAATAATAAAAAGAAAAAGCAAGCAGAAAAAGCCAAAAGCTCTTAAAACCAAGAGGCAAGAGAAAAAAGCCAATAACCCTTAAAACCAAAAGGCAAGGGTAAATAAAAAGGATCCCAAGGCTTTGAGCATCAGTGGATAGGAGGGCCTAAAGGAATAAAATCCTGGCCTAAGCGGCTAAACCAAGCTGTCCCTAACCATGTGTTTGTGGCGTGAAGGTGTCAAGTGAAAACTTGAGACTGAGCGGTTAAAGTCAAGGTCCAAAGCAAAAACAGAGTGTGTTTAAGAACCCTGGACACCTCTAACTGGGGACTTTAGCAAAGCTGAGTCACAATCTGAAAAGGTTCACCCAATTATGTGTCTGTGGCATTTATGTATCCGGTGGTAATACTGAAAAACAAAGTGCTTAGGGCCACGGCCAAGACTCATAAAATAGCTGTGTTCAAGAATCATCATACTGAACTAGGAGAATCAATAACACTATCTGAACTCTGAGTTCCTATAGATGCCAATCATTCAGAGGTTGAAAAAGGACTGCTGATGCTGTTGGATTCTGACCTCCCTGGACTCAAAGTGGATTTTCTGGAGCTACAGAACTCAAAATGGCGCGCTTCTAATTGCGTTGGAAAATAGACATCCAGGGCTTTCCAGCAATATATAATAGTCCATACTTTGGCCGAGTTTAGATGACGTAAAATGGCGTTGAACACTAGTTCTACGCTGCTGTCTGGAGTTAAACGCCAGAAACACGTCACAAGCCAGAGTTGAACGCCAGAAATACGTTACAAACTGGCGTTCAACTCCAAGATTGACCTCTACACGTGTAACATTCAAGCTCAGCCCAAGCACACACCAAGTGGGCCCCGGAAGTGGATTTATGCATCAATTACTTACTTCTGTAAACCCTAGTAACTAGTTTAGTATAAATAGGACTTTTTACTATTGTATTAGACATCTTTGGATCTGATCTTTGATCAGTTTTATGCTATCTTAGACTTTCATGGGGGCTGGCCATTTGGCCATGCCTGAACCATTATCACTTATGTATTTTCAGACGGTAGAGTTTCTGCACTCCATAGATTAAGGTGTGGAGCTCTGCTGTTCCTCAAAGATTAATGCAAAGTACTACTGCTTTTCTATTCAATTCAACTTATTCCTCTTCTAAGATATTCATTCGCACTTCAACCTGAATGTGATGAACGTGACAATCATCATCATTCCCTATGAACGCGTGCCTGACAACCACTTCTGTTCTACCTTAGATTGAATGAGTATCTCTTGGATCTCTTAATCAGAATCTTCATGGTATAAGCTAGATTGATGGCGGCATTCATGAGAGTCCGGAAAGTCTAAACCTTGTCTGTGGTATTCCGAGTAGGACTCTGGGATTGAATGATTGTGACGAACTTCAAACTCGCGAGTGCTGGGCGTAGTGACAGACGCAAAAGGAGGGTGAATCCTATTCCAGTATGATCGAGAACCTCAGATGATTAGCCGTGCTGTGACAGAGCATTTGGACCATTTTCACAAGAGGATGGGATGCAGCCATTGACAAGGGTGATGCCTCCAGATGATTAGCCATGCAGTGACAGCGCATCGGACCATTTTCCAGGGAGGATTAAAAGTAGCCATTGACAACGGTGATGTCCTTACATAAAGCCAGCCATGGAAAGGAGTAAGACTGATTGGATGAAGACAGCAGGAAAGCAGAGGTTCAGAGGAACGAAAGCATCTCTATACACTTATCTGAAATTCTCACCAATGATATACATAAGTGTTTCTATCCTTATTTTCTATCTATTTATTATTTATGTTCGAAAACTCCATAACTATTTTATATCCGCCTGACTGAGATTTACAAGGTGACCATAGCTTGCTTCATACCAACAATCTTCGTGGGATCGACCCTTACTCACGTAAGGTTTATTACTTGGACGACCCAGTGCACTTGCTGGTTAGTTGTATCGAAGTTGTGAATGAAAAATGATTTATTAAGACGTGTGTACAGAGTTTCTGGCGCCATTGCCTGAGATCACAATTTCGTCCACCAAAAGCCCTGGATGTTAGCTTTTCATAGCCGTTGAGAATGCGCCATTTGGATATCTGTAGCACTAGAAATGCTTCCTTGAGTGCACGAAGGTCAGATCTTGACAACATCTGCTATGCTTTCCTTGCCTCTGAATCAGACTTTGTCAGAACTCTCAGATTTTAGCCAGAAAATATTTAAAATCATCATAAAACACCACAAATCATAGTAGAATCCAAAGATGTGAATTTTATACTAAAACCTATGAAAATATAATAAAACTTAAACAAAACTTGCTAAAAACTATATGAAAATGATGTCAAAAAGCGTATAAAATATCTGCTCGTCAAACAGCTTATACAATATCTCTCTCAACGCAAGCCTCTAGGGCAAATATAAATACAAAAGTTAAAAAACAAATCAAAATAACCAAAAGACTCCAAAACATGATAAAGGTCCTCTGTTCTGTCACCATCAAGCAACTCACTAAGGTGGGTTGTGACCTGCATATGAAAAACAACAACAAAGTATGGAATGAGAATCGAAGGTTCTCAGTATGGTAACAGTACCCAGTAATGTAAGATATAAGACTCTGGAATATCAGAGGCAATCCTAGAACTTCATATCCATCATGAGATTCAACTTAAAGTATAACTAAAATTAAAACCATAAATTTAAATCCTTTATGAAACGGGAAAACTATCCTATGGGATTTCTAACTATCAGTTCTCCGCTGTCTCACAGCTTTCACCAGCCTAACCACTATACGATCCCATCGCCACTGCCTACCGAACCTCCTTAATCCCGGTAGAAAACACAAATAATAGCAATGCAAGTAAAGCACAAGTATAGCATGTATATCAAGAAATTCAAGAAGCAATTAATCATGTTATACAATTAGGCAAGCAATTTCAAGTTGGCAAAGCAAACAAATAGATATAAGACGCACATGATAAATGCCTGTCCTATTGGCTGCGATATCACATCGTTAGTTCAACTGCCAACCCGACACATCCCCATGGAGATGTCACCCTTCGGTCTCAGAATGGGAACCCCTGAGATATCGTGCCTGGAACACGGTCCAGGATATAGTGCCTGCACACTCTAGTGATTCCGAAGGGATACGAGCAGGATACTTTTTCCACGGACCTCACATCTCAATATAAGCAGGACCAACCACAGCCCTTACGCCGTCGCCGCGACCTCGACAAGCAGGATTAACCAAACCGTCCTTGCCAGGCGCATAGCATCTCAACAATCTCAATATAAAATAATATATCAATGGTTTTCAGAAATTATTTTCAGTATTCAGTAAGGCCATCATTCCATTCCGAGTCCTAGACTCGTCTCAAGCATCATCAAATCTATAACTCCACAATTTCATCATATCAATCGTCTTTACAGAACTCTACCACTTCACTCAACTAATCCACTCTCAGTACTCCAAAATCCTAAGACTTCGTCTTCTAAACTTTTTACTGAAACTATCTAGTTAACTTACTTAGGGTATTATCTAAGTTTCAAAGCCTAAAAACAAGTTAAGACACCCTAGAAGAGCTTTACGGAAGTTCACGAGGATAGTGTGCGTACACACAGAGTTGTGCGTACACACAGAGTTGTGCGTACACACTTCCAGAAGAATTTTCACAAAGCGTGCGTACGGAAAGAAGTGTGCGTACGCACAGTAGACAAAAGTTTTCATTTTAAATGCACGCATAGATACGTGCGAACGCCCTCAACAGAAGCCACTTCCTAGCGTGTGCGGACGTACGATGTTGTGCGTATGCACAACTTGCAAATTTCGCAGGGTATGTGTGCGCCCCAGAGTGTGCGTTCACTCTCAACAGTAGGCATCTCCTTGAGTGTGCGTGCGCACTAGTGTGTGTACGCACGTTTTCAAAATCTTTCGGGGTGTGCATGCGCACAAGTCAAAATATAGACACTGTTCAGAGCATGCGCACAGTAGTGTACGTGGGCACACAAACCAGAAATCACAAATTTTACAACATCATAGAATTCAGATTTTTGACACGAACTTCCAATGATCATATCTTTCTCTACAAAATTTAAATTTATACAAATCTATACCATTTTAAAGCTCTTTGAATTATCTTTAATTTGATACAAAATTCACTTAATTTCAAAAAGCTGTAGCTCAAGATATGATCCGTCAAAGTTCACCAAAAACTAGTTTTTACCAAAAGTTCACTAAGTTTTCAAAAATTTAAAATTCACAATCAAACCAATTCAAAGCCTATTCAATTTTACCATAGAACATTACCAATTGCTATACTTTACCTTTTCATCACAATTCAACCAATTCAACACCTATATCAATCAATTCCTTTCCTTCATAAACTCAACAATTTCATAATTTGTACATCAATATTCCAATATCAACAACTTTACATAATCTCACTACTCCTAAGCATCGCTTATCCTATCTCAACATCAACAAACATAATATTTCATTATCCTCCCACACAATCATCATTATTCCACCCAATTTTATAATTCAACATCATCATTAACCATAATCATCACAAACATCAAAAATCATCATACATCACAATTATCAACGATCAATTTCAATCCTATCCTATGGTCCACTAGCCTAAGTGTCCAGAAATATTATATATTATATAGAGGAAACCAAAATCATACCTTGTCTGATTCTCAATATGCACAATACCCAAATTTGAGTCCAAACAAGCTTTCAATCACCAACGAATCACCAATCTCACCTTCAAAGCTCCAAATCAACTCCAACAATTGCAAGAACTCAACTAAAACCATACCAATTACCACAAATCAACCTAGAGTTTCCAAAATCACAATTTCACAATGGCAAAGAGTTTCCTTACCTTTTCCGATGGTGTTTGGGGCACAAACCTCCAATAGCCAAACCTTAGAGACCACCTAATCAATTGAAAACACAAAATCTACTCAAAACTAAAACCTAAAATTTCAAATTTCTTAGGACAGAGGAAAGGAGAAGAAATTTTGAATTTTTACCTACACAAGTTAGATAGAATTAATTAACGGACTTGATGAGAGCTTCACATAGCCGTTGACGGCACGCGAATTGGAGCACCGTAGCTCAAGTTATGGCCACTGGAAGTGGAGAATGAATAGTAACCTTTCCCCTTTTGCTCTCTTCTCTCACTTCTCTCTATGCAGCTGGTATTTTGGATTATTGACAGAGTGACCAAGTTTCATATGTTTAGATTTTCACACTAAAAATAGGATTGAAGTTGCAAGTATAGTCCAAACCCAACAATTGATCATCAATAAAATGTTATCACAATTCAAACCAAATATAAACCGAGAGTATTTAACTCCCGGGTCGTCTTCCCTAGGAGTTGCAATGAAATGTCATGTTATTGGCTATGGGAGGAAATGGGGGTTGGATGACTGCAAGAGAGCAAGTAATGTAAATGGCAAGAAAGTAAATGATCATGCAAGAAATTAAAGGAAAGCAAGTAAAGGCAATGAAAATGGAAATTAAGTACTAAAAAGAGCTCTCGGTGAGGATTGGGGAATTAATGATTCCTATCCTAGTTATGGAATTAATTCCAATTAGTCAATCCTACTTGAGAATTAGTCAAAAGGGCATAATTGATTCCAATCCCTAAGTCCTAAGTCAACACTCGTGGGTCACTTAGAGTCAAGAGAAACCAAACCAATTAATAATCCTCACACAATGCGGAATGGACATCTACAATTCAATTCCACCCAAACACCCAATTTCTCAACCAAGAGTGTGTAAACTAAACATGCGAAAAATTAAATATCAAAGCAATTAAATAAACATTGAAGGAATTTAAAGTCAAAGCAATAAAATTCAAAGCAATTAAATGCAAGGAAAGGAAACTTCAAATGTAAGAAACCTCTTGGCATGGATTGAGAGCTAAGGTTACCTATCCTAGTCATTGACCACAAACATATGATGATTATGAAGAGTGAATCATTCTTAGTCAACCCTACATTGAGGATAAGTCAAATAGGCATAGTTGATTTCAATCCATAAATCCTATGTCAACACTAAGGGTCACATAGAGTCAATGGAAACCAAATCAACTAACTACTCTAATATATCAAAAAAGAATGGACATCAATGACTCAATGATCACCAAAGTCATCAATTTCAAGCCAAGAGTTAAGAAAAACTAACTAAAGACTAAGCCAAGCATTTCATCAAACACTTGGTGTGCATGAAAATAAAATAATATTAAATTGTAATAAAATAAATTCCTAACTACCAAAAGCAAGAAAATAACAATAACTACCAAAGAAAGCCATAAATGAACATAAAACATTAATTGTATTAATTAAAATTAAAATTAACAAAAGTACCCATAAACATAAAAATGACTAAATAAAGGAAATACAAGAGAAATAAAGAAGATAAAGACAAGAAGGCATGGAAACATAAATGAAACTACACTAAAACAAGAATTAAAGACTGAAATTAAGGGAAATTAAACTAAACCTCACCTAATTCTAGAGAGAGGGGGAGCTTCTCTCTCTAGAAAACTAAGAGAAAAACATAGAAAAGCTAAACCTAATTGCCCCCTTCATTGCTTCTTCACTTTGACTTGAAATAGCTTCAGAAATGAGTTAGACTAGGTTTTGGAGGCCCAGAAATCGCCCCCAGCGATTTCCAATTAATGAGCTCACGTGCCAGGACTTGTGTATACGCACAGGTTGTGTGCGTACGCACACATAAGCTTATGTCCACTATAGCAAATTATATATCATTTTGAAGCCCCGGACGTTAGCTTTCCAATGCCGCTGGAACCGCCTCATTTGAACCTTTGTAGCTCAAGTTATGATAAATTTAGTACCGAGAGGTCAGGATTGACAGCTTTCCAAATCCTTCATTTCTTGAATTCTTCCACTTTGTATGCTTTCCTTCCTCACTTTTTCAATCCATACTTACCTTATAAACTTGAAATTACTCAACAAACACATCAAGGCATCAAATGGAATTAAAGTGAATAAAATTTAGCAATTAAAGGCCTAAAAAGTATGTTTTTACTTTCAACAACAATTTAGGAAGAATTTATGAAACTATGCTATTTCAACGGATAAATGCAAGAAAAGTTGATGAAATCCACTCAAATAGAGCAAATAAATACCATAAAATGTGGATTCATCAATTATGAAGGGTGAAGTGGCTGAAATGGCCTTCTTTTAAGTATATATATAAGTTGGGCTTAGGCCCAACTTGGGTCCGGTCCAACTCGTTAGCGTCTTTGGCCCGTTTGGCCCAACTTTAGGCCAAACCTTCATTATTCTCGCACAGTACTGGACAGACTTAAGCTGATATTGTTGGTTAATTTACCGGTTCACGTTTATATGCGGTTTTTTGAGGAAAATTACATTTTCCAACTCAGAAAAATCTACTGAGTCCAAATATCCTATTTATATTTTCTAATTAATATTCTAAATTCCTGGAACCTATTTTAGGCAATTAATTTATTATTATTTATGTTAATTAATCACTAATTATTTCAACTTAAAGTATAACTAAAATTAAAACCATAAATTTAAATCCTTTATGAAACGGGAAAACTATCCTATGGGATTTCTAACTATCAGTTCTCCGTTGTCTCACAGCTTTCACCAGCCTAACCACTATACGATCCCATCGCCACTGCCTACCGAACCTCCTTAATCCCGGTAGAAAACACAAATAATAGCAATGCAAGTAAAGCACAAGTATAGCATGTATATCAAGAAATTCAAGAAGCAACTAATCATGTTATACAATTAGGCAAGCAATTTCAAGTTGGCAAAGCAAACAAATAGATAGAAGATGCACATGATAAATGCCTGTCCTATTGGCTGTGATATCACATCGTTAGTTCAACTGCCAACCCGACACATCCCCATGGAGATGTCACCCTTCGGTCTCAGAATGGGAACCCCCGAGATATCGTGCCTGGAACACGGTCCAGGATATAGTGCCTGCACACTCTAGTGATTCCGAAGGGATGCGAGCAGGATACTTTTTCCACGGACCTCACTTCTCAATATAAGCGGGACTAACCACAGCCCTTACGTCGCCGCCGCGACCTCGACAAGCGGGATTAACCAAACCGTCCTTGCCAGGCGCATAGCATCTCAACAATCTCAATATAAAATAATATATCAATGGTTTTCAGAAATTATTTTCAGTATTCAGTAAGGCTATCATTCCATTCCGAGTCCTAGACTCGTCTCAAGCATCATCAAATCCATAACTCCACAATTTCATCATATCAATCGTCTTTACAGAACTCTACCACTTCACTCAACTAATCCACTCTCAGTACTCCAAAATCCTAAGACTTCGTCTTCTAAACTTTTTACTGAAACTATCTAGTTAACTTACTTAGGGTATTATCTAAGTTTCAAAGCCTAAAAACAAGTTAAGACACCCTAGAAGAGCTTTACAGAAGTTCACAAGCTTGCCGGAAAGGTAAAATAGTTGAAAATAAGGTTTTCTTAAAAACGGGGAAAGTGTGCGTACACATAGAGTTGTGCGTACGCACTTCTAGAAGAATTTTCACAAAGTGTGCGTACGCAAAGAAGTGTGCGTACGCACAGTAGACAAAAGTTTTCATTTTAAATGCATGCATAGATACGTGCGAACGCCCTCAACAGAAGCCACTTCCTAGCGTGTGCGGACGTACGATGTTGTGCGTATGCACAACTTGCAAATTTCGCAGGGTATGTGTGCGCCCCAGAGTGTGCGTTCACTCTCAACAGTAGGCATCTCCCTGAGTGTGCGTGCGCACCAGTGTGTGTGTACGCACGTTTTCAAAATCTTTCAGGGTGTGCATGAGCACAAGTCAAAATATAGACACTGTTCAGAGCACGCGCACAGCAGTGTACGTGGGCACACAAACCAGAAATCACAAATTTTACAACATCATAGAATTCAGATTTTTGACACCAACTTCCAATGATCATATCTTTCTCTACAAAATTTAAATTTATACAAATCTATACCATTTTAAAGCTCTTTGAATTATCTTTAATTTGATACAAAATTCACTTAATTTCAAAAACTGTAGCTCAAGATATGATCCGTCAAAGTTCACCAAAAACTAGTTTTTATCAAAAGTCCACTAAGTTTTCAAAAATTTAAAATTCACAATCAAACCAATTCAAAGCCTATTCAATTTTACCATAGAACATTACCAATTGCTATACTTTACCTTTTCATCATAATTCAACCAATTCAACACCTATATCAATCAATTCCTTTCCTTTATAAACTCAACAATTTCATAATTTGTACATCAATATTCCAATATCAACAACTTTACATAATCTCACTACTCCTAAGCATCACTTATCCTATCTCAAAATCAACAAACATAATATTTCATTATCCTTCCACACAATCATCATTATTCCACCCAATTTTATAATTCAACATCATCATTAACCATAATCATCACAAACATAAAAAATCATCATACATCACAATTATCAACGATCAATTTCAATCCTATCCTATGGTCCACTAGCCTAAGTGTCCAGAAATATTACATATTATATAGAGAAAACCAAAATCATACCTTGTCTGATTCTCAATATGCACAATACCCAAATTTGAGTCCAAACAAGCTTTCAATCACCAACGAATCACCAATCTCACCTTCAAAGCTCCAAATCAACTCCAACAATTGCAAGAACTCAACTAAAACCATACCAATTACCACAAATCAACCTAGAGTTTCCAAAATCACAATTTCACAAAGGCAAAGAGTTTTCTTACCTTTTTCGATGGTGTTTGGGGCACAAACCTCCAATAGCCAAACCTTAGAGACCACCTAATCAATTGAAAACACAAAATCTACTCAAAACTAAAACCTAAAATTTCAAATTTCTTAGGACAGAGGAAAGGAGAGGAAATTTCGAATTTTTACCTACACAAGTTAGATAGAATTAATTAATGAACTCGACGAGAGCTTCGCGTAGCCGTTGACGGCACGCGAATTGGAGCACCGTAGCTCAAGTTATGGCCACTGGAAGTAGAGAATTTATAGTAACCTTTCCCCTTTTGCTCTCTTCTCTCACTTCTCTCTATGCAGCTAGTATTTTGGATTATTGACAGAGTGACCAAGTTTCATATGTTTATATTTTCACACTAAAAATAGGATTGACGTTGCAAGTATAGTCCAAACCCAACAATTGATCATCAATCAAATGTTATCACAATTCAAACCAAAAATAAACCGAGAGTATTTAACTCCCGGGTCGTCTTCCCTAGGAGTTGCAATGAAATGTCATGTTATTATCTATGGGAGAAAATGGGGGTTGGATGACTGCAAGAGAGCAAGTAATGTAAATGGCAAGAAAGTAAATGATCATGCAAGAAATTAAAGGAAAGCAAGTAAAGGCAATGAAAATGGAAATTAAGTACTAAAAAGAGCTCTCGGTGAGGATTGGGGAATTAAGGATTCCTATCCTAGTTATGAACCACAAACATGGCAATTGTGTGGAATTAATTCCTATTAGTCAATCCTACTTGAGAATTCGTCAAAAGGGCATAATTCATTCCAATCCCTAAGTCCTAAGTCAACACTTGTGGGTCCCTTAGAGTCAAGAGAAACCAAACCAATTAACAATCCTCACACAATGCGGAATGGACATCCACAATTCAATTCCACCCAAACACCCAATTTCTCAACTAAGAGTGTGAAAATTAAACATGCGAAAAATTAAACATCAAAGCAATTAAATAAACATTGAAGGAATTAAAAGTCAAAGCAATAAAATTCAAAGCAATTAAATGCAAGGAAAGGAAACTTCAAATGCAAGAAAACTCTTGGCATGGATTGAGAGCTAAGGTTACCTATCCTAGTCATTGACCACAAACATATGATGATTATGAAGAGTGAATCATTCTTAGTCAACCCTACATCGAGGATAAGTCAAATAGGCATAGTTGATTTCAATCCATAAATCCTATGTCAACACTAAGGGTCACATAGAGTCAATGGAAACCAAATCAACTAACTACTCTAATATATCAAACAAGAATGGACATCAATGACTCAAGGATCACCAAAGTCATCAATTTCAAGCCAAGAGTTAAGAAAAACTAACTAAAGACTAAGCCAAGCATTTCATCAAACACTTGGTGTGCATGAAAATAAAATAATATTAAATTGCAATAAAATAAATTCCTAACTACCAAAAGCAAGAAAATAGCAATAACAACCAAAGAAAGCCATAAATGAACATAAAACATAAATTGCATTAATTAAAATTAAAATTAACAAAAGTACCCATAAACATAAAAATGACAAAATAAAGGAAATACAAGAGAAATAAAGAAGATAAAGATAAGAAGGCATGGAAACATAAATGAAACTACACTAAAACAAGAATTAAAGACTGAAATTAAGGGAAATTAAACTAAACCTCACCTAATTCTAGAGAGAGGGGGAGCTTCTCTCTCTAGAAAACTAAGAGAAAAACATAGAAAAGCTAAACCTAATTGCCCCCTTCATTGCTTCTTCACTTTGGCTTAAAATAGCTTCAAAAATGAGTTAGACTGGGTTTTGGAGGCCCAGAAATCGCCCCCAGCGATTTCCAATTAATGAGCTCACGTGCCAGGACTTGTGCGTATGCACAGGTTGTGTGCGTACGCACACTTAAGCTTATGTCCACTATAGCAAATTATATATCATTTTGAAGCCCAGACGTTAGCTTTCCGATGCCGCTGAAACCGCCTCATTTGAACCTTTGTAGCTCAAGTTATGATAAATTTAGTACTGAGAGGTCAGGATTGACAGCTTTCCAAATCCTTCATTTCTTGAATTCTTCCACTTTGTATGCTTTCCTTCCTCACTTTTTCAATCCATACTTGCCTTATAAACTTGAAATTACTCAACAAATATATCAAGGCATCAAATGGAATTAAAGTGAATAAAATTTAGCAATTAAAGGCCTAAAAAGTATGTTATTACTTTCCAGCACAATTTAGGAAGAATTTATGAAACTATGCTATTTCAACGGATAAATACAAAAAAAGTTGATGAAATCCACTCAAATAGAGCAAATAAATACCATAAAATGTGGATTCATCAATTATGAAAGGTGAAGTGGCTGAAATGGCCTTCTTTTAAGTATATATATAAGTTGGGCTTAGGCCCAACTTGGGTCCGGTCCAACTCGTTAGCGTCTTTGGCCCGTTTGGCCCAACTTTAGGCCAAACCTTTATTATTCTCGCACAGTACTGGACAGACTTAAGCTGATATTGTTGGTTAATTTACCGGTTCACGTTTATATGCGATTTTTTTAGGAAAATTACATTTTCCAACTCAGAAAAATCTACTGAGTCCAAATATCCTATTTATATTTTCCAATTAATATTCTAAATTCCTGGAACCTATTTTAGGCAATTAATTTATTATTATTTTATGTTAATTAATCACTAATTATTTCCAGTTCTTACAGTTTTATCCTTTTAACAAATATGAGAAAGAAGTATAATCAGGTACAAAAGGTTACAAGATAAGTTTGTGTTAAAAAGATGTGGTTAATATTCACACACTCTTGTTCTCATAATAAGTCCAACACATAGGGCTCTTTTCACTTTGTTCATCACTCCCAATGTACATCTGAAAGTCAAACATCAGGACTAACCTTTCAACTTGTACCAAAATCTCCTTAACTTCCTCTTCAAAAACTAACGTATCGCTTGTTATATCTAAAGAATACACGTTAATCAAAAGAATCTTGAGTTTACTCAAAGAAATATAAAACTTAGGAAGAGAAGAACAAGTATCTCAAATGATATTCGCAAGAATTCGGAAGGATGCGTAAGATTGCAATTAACAAGGATGTTCATAAATAACGAAGTGTGCTAGAAAGAGAGTCAAATCTTAACAAAGAAATCTGAATCAAGGAATTTCGATAGAAACAATAATAGAAAGATAGAGTATTAGGTCGAAAAAAATTCAAGCTTAATAGAAGGAGTACATAGCTCACAAGAGATGACCACTAAAGTCGATGACAATGTTCACAAAGGTTTAAGAGAATGATTAAGAACATAATCAGGTAGGATATCCACCAACAATGGATACAACTAAGAGAATCATTTTGCAATGTCTAAAGAAAAGATATAAGACAAATATTTCAAATGAAATGATAAAAGCATAAATACTATCACGTCAAACAAATTCAAGTTGAAACTAAAAGATGAAAGGTTTATGAATTGAAGATTAATAAGAATCACAGGCAAATATTTTTCCTCAAAAACGCTAGAGGATATTTAAGTGTACAATCAAGTAATGATATGCATAAATAAAAAGATAAAATCAACAATAGAAAAAAACAAAGCAGAACATAAATTAAGAATATGACAACACATTCTAGAATAGGTAACTTAACAGTCATAAAAAAAAAATAAAAAACAGTAACTATCACAAATATCAGTATGCTTCTTTTCCCTTTCTATAGAAACCTTCAACTAAGTACCTTTGAGATTATTATCATGACTTTAGACATTAAATAATTATATTAATATAAAATTTGATATCTCCTAACTCAAACTAGTAGATAGATTAAGTAAAATATGACAAGAGATATAATTGATCTCTTTGTTGTCCCTTAAACCAAGATTTACATATACATTTAGGCATTTAACTCATTATGGTCAATGTTGGTCAAATAGTCATATGATTTTCTATAATCATGCAGCTAGACTTGGTATAAAGTTACAAATAATTCACATATAAAATAATAATAATAGTAAAACTAAAATTTGAAGTATTGGCAATTAACACATTAAAATTGGTATAGGATCATATTTTTTATAAAGATAAAACACCAAAAAGAGAATTCACCTTCATAAATAGTAAACTGAACTTAAAGCTCATGAACTAAGGACAAACTCAAATATATATAAAAAATATATCTCCCAAATTCTTGTCGTACCTTAGAAATTATATCATAAAAAGAACCTCTTTTTTTTATACAGAATCTTTGCCAAATTTGCAACTCGAAAGTGAGGCTAGGAAACACAAAAATAACCACTACATACAAATCAAGAAACTCAGAAATCTAATCACACAAGAAATTGACTTGCTTGTTACTTAGAAAATCTCAATGATCTCTATTAGTATTAGTGATATAACCACATTTTGGGTTTAATCATAGTTGGAATCCACTTATCACTCTTCTTTTCATATACATTGTCCTGGGTTCCATATATATGAATTGTAGGCTTGTAGTTTTCTAGGGAACATTTAGCTCATGCTGGATTTTATTATCTTATTATCGGAATATAAGAAAATCAATCAAAATTGTAAAATTAACTTTAAGAATACTGTAATAAAATTGAGGTAAAAGTATCACTTAAATTATCAAAATCAAGGTACAAGATTTGACAAGACAAACTGGGAAGGTTGTAATTTCAATGTATTATAAAGTATAGTAGATTTATTGGCAATAATTAAATTACAATAGTAACTAGTATTCTGTCTGAGATAGTTAATTGAAAGGAGAATATAATCATTAGTAAGAATAAAATACATATCATTTTATGATTGCCACAATATGTTGACCAATAAGCTAATCATTTTAACTGTAAACCTACAAACATGCGAAGTAACAGTATATTTGACTATTCTTTTTATTATCCTAAATAAGAACAAAAGCTTTGCAAATGTCAGATAAGAAAAAAAAGGAACACCAAAGGAGATACGAGCCTTTTAAAACCATGTTGAGAATAGAGAAGACAATGGCTACTGTAAACTTTTTTTATATGTGAGCCAGTAGTTATAATATACTAAATATTATTTTATATGACAAAAGAAGAAAAATTCTGGTGCCAAAAACCTATATTATTACTATAGGGCAACATGAATTAACAAAGAAAATTTTCTTATAGTTGGGTTCTCTATACTTGTGGCGGAACAAATTCCTTGCTTTCAAAACACGAACCAACAATCTTTACAAGACAAATAACACGGTTCACCAGGCAAAATAGTTTGTAGCACAAAGCACTACAAATCAAGAAAATCAATCTTCCTAAAACTCTGAGAATAAGAACAATAGTTGAGAATAGGGGAATTTTCAGAAAAGTAAGTGGTTAAGACAATATTCAAGTTTCGGTTCTTAGCCAAAAACAAAATCCATCCTTCAATCACCAATAGAAAGCAAGCGTTCACAATCTAGATCTCGCCTAAATAATCAGAAAAATAATCCCATGAAAGAAAAGCCATGTTCAATAAACAAAACCATAGTAGAACTGATTATCAAACTTAAAAAGCATAACCAAACTTTTAGATCAGAAAAGATCTTCAATTCAACTAACAGATGATTCAAAAAAAATTTTCCACACCTAAACAGAAAAAATCATAATTCCAATCTAGCAAACAAGAATAACACTCTGATAAACCACTATTTTATGGTATATTTTGGATTGAATTGAGTGGGTTTTGTCAACTATTCTCATACGTGTTTGTGTAAATTGCATGTTTTTAAGTTTCCTAGGCCTTAGATTACTAATTTTGTGCTATGATTGAAAACGTGATTCCTAGGCCTTAGATTACTAATTTTTAATCATCTCTTGTTACCATTCGATGTCGTGATATGTTTGTTAACTATTTTCAGGATTTATAGGACTGGAATGGCTTAGAGGATGGAAAGGAAGCATGCAAAAGTGAAAGGAACACAAGAATTTGAAGATTTGAGAAGTTGGTGGCGACGCGCATGCGTGGATGAAGCGCACGCGTGACTGGTGCAGCAGACAAATGACGCGCACGCATGAATAAAGCGTACGCATGGACCTTGCAAAGCTCAAATGACGCGTACGCGTGGCTGACGTGTACGCGCGACAATCGTCACGTGTCTCAGTTATGAGAAAATGCTGGGGGCGATTTATGGGCTGTTTTTGACCTAGTTTAAAGCCCGAAAATGAAGATTAGAGGCTGGGGATGAAGCTCGGACGGGACGGACGAATCATTCATTCATTCACACTTTAGGTTTTACATGTAGGTTTCTAGAGAGAGAGGCTCTCTCCTCTCTCTAGGTTTTAGGATTTTTAGTCTTGTTCCTTCTCAAATTCAGATTTCTACCTTACTTTAATTTATTTTTCTTCTACTTTTATTTGTTCTAGTACTTTAGTTTATCTACCTCTCTTGTTGATTTCTTTATGTTGCCAATTTAGTTTATGAATTCTTCTTGTTTCTTTTAATCCATATTAATGTAAATTATGCTTTCATGTTTATGATTGCTTTCTTTAATTTGTTGTTATTGTTTTCTCTTGCAACTGTTAGTCTTAGATTTCACTAGGTCTGGTTAGTTTTCTATGTTTTTATTTTATGCCTTCCAAGTATTTGATAAAATGCTTGGTTGGATTTTAAATTAGATTTTTATGTTCTTAGCTTAGATTGAGTAATTCGGAGACTCTTGAATTGTCAAAGTCTCCTGTTGATTAGTGATTGAAAGTTGCTAGTTGGCTTCAGCTTCACAAAATGTAGTCTTTGATTAGGACTTGTAAAGTTAAGTTGATCTTGCTCACTTGACTTTCCTTCAAATGTTAGAGGTTAACTAAGTGAAAGCAAAAAGCAATTACCATCACAATTGATGATGATGATAAGGATAGGAATTCCAATTCTCAACCCTTGCTAGGACTTTTCTTAATTGTTAGTTTATTTTCTTGTTATTTATATTCCTTGTTCAACATTCAAAAAATTCCAAAAATACTTTTCCGTAACCAATTATAAGTACACTTCCCTGCAATTTCTTTGAGAGATGAACTGAGGTTTGAATACTTCGATTATTTTATTAAGTTTGCACTCGTGGCAAACAATTTAAACGTTGACCGAGGATTGCTTGTCGGTTTAGAACTATACCTGCAACGCGATATTTTTGTGAAAATCTTTACCGACATTTTTCCTCCGTCAAGTTTTTGGCGCCGTTACCAGGGAGCTGCAAATGTGTGCCTTGTTATTGGTTATATGTTAATATTGTAAATATCTTGATTTTTGGCGTGTTTGTTAGTTTTTGCTAGTTTTAGAACTTTGTTTGCTTACCTTTTATTAGTATTTGTTTTTATTTTCCCTTTGGCTAGGAGTGTGATTATAACTATGTTGTAGGAAATGAGAACCACAATGAAGGCTTGCATCAAGGATGGGACAATCAAAGATCGGAGGAGCCACATTTTTATGATCAATCTTTTTGGCAACAACCTCCTTCAATGCACTATGAGTAAGAACCATTCCAAGATGCATGCCAATCCAATGGCTATGGTAAGCCTCCTTTTGATTATCAACAACTACCACCATATGCCTATGAATCCTGATGAGTGGATATTTTATACGCTTTTTGGCATCATTTTCATATAGTTTTTAGCATGTTTTATTTAGTTTTTATTAAGTTTTTATAGGTTTTAATCTTAAATTCACATTTTTGGATTCTACTTTGAGTTTGTATTTTTTTATGCAATTTCAGGTAATTTCTGGATGAAATTGAGGAGCTGGACCAGAAGTCTGATTCAGAGACAGAGAAAGCATTGCAGATGCTGTCCGAATCTGACCTCTTTGCACTCGAAGAGCTTTTCTGGAGCTATAGAAGTCCAAACAGATACGGAAAGCGAACTTCCAGAGCTTTCTAGCAATGGATAATAGTCCATACTTTGCTTCAGATTAGAATGCCCAAAACTGGCGTCCAACGCCAGTCTTTTGCCCCCTTTCAGGCGTCCAGCGCCCAAGGAGAAGAGACCAGTGTCCAAACGCCTAAAGAGGACCCCCTAGCCAGCGTTAAATAGCCTAGAGGCCTCATAGCACGTGGATCTCATCAAAGCTCAGCCCAAAGACTCACCAAGTGGTCCCCAGAAGTAGATTTTAGCACTAAAAATACTATTTTACCCTTACTAGTCATTAGTTTAGTATTTAAAGTAGAAGATCACTCTTTGTTAAGGATCTTCGCCCATCATTTGCCATAATTTTGTTTTTCACATTGTATTTTCTATCAGTATGATTTTCTAAACCTTTGGTACACGGAATCATGAATCACACTTTTCACACAACTCCGTGCAATTGACCAGCAAGTGCACTGGGTAGTCCAAGTAATACCTTACGTGAGTAAGGATCGATCCCACGGAGAATGTCAGCTTGAAGCAAGCTATGGTCATTCTTGTAAATCTCAGTCAGGCGAATTGAATTGGGTTTGAGGTTTTGATAATTAAAAGATAAATAAAACAGAAAATAAGATAGAAATACTTATGTAATTCATTGGTAGGAGTTTCAGATAAGCGTATGAAGATGCTTTGTTCCTTCTGAATCTTTTCTTTCCTATTGCCTTCATCCAATCATTCATACTTTTTTCTATGGCAAGCTGTATGTTGGGGGATCATCGTTGTCAATGGCTACCGTCCGTCCTCTCAGTGAAAATGGTCCGGCTATGGGTTACGTAGGGCTAATCATCTGTCGGTTCTCACTTGTGTTGGAATAAGATCCATTGATCCTTTTGCACACTGTCACTGCGCCCAACACTCATGAGTTTGAAGCTCGTCACAGCCATCCCATCCCAGATCCTACTCGGAATACCACAAATAAGGTTTAGACTTTTCGGATCTCAAGAATGCTGCCAATTGATTCTAGCTTATACCACGAAGGCTCTGATCTCACAGAATGGAAGGCTCTCTTGTCAGGAGAGGCAACCATGTATCGTGAACCAGGAGACCAAGAGATATACACTCAAGCTATTGCAGATAGAACGGAAGTGGTTGTTAGGCACACGTTCATGGGTGAGAATGATGTTGAGTGTTATGGATCATCACATTCATCAGGTTGAAGTGCGAGTGAATATCTTAGAATAAGAATAAGCTTGAATTAAATAGAAGAATAGTAGTAATTGCATTAATTCATGAGGAACAGCAGAGCTCCACACCTTAATCTATGGGGTGTAGAAACTCCACCGTTGAAAATACATAAGAACAAGGTCTAGGCATGGCCAAATGGCCAGCCCCCTAAACGTGATCAAGAGATCAAAAGTGATACAAAGATAGTCTCAAAAATGATCTGAAGATGAAAATACAATAGTAAAAGGTCCTATTTATAATGAACTAGTAGCCTAGGGTTTACAGAAATAAGTAAATGATGCAGAAATCCACTTCTAGGGCCCACTTGGTGTGTGCTTGGGCTGAGCATTGAATCTTTTTCGTGAATAGGCTGTTCCTGGAGTTAAACGCCAGCTTTTGTGCCAATTTGGGGGTTTAACTCCAATTCTGGTGCCAGTTTGGGCGTTTTACGCCAGAAAGTTTAGGCTGAATTTGAACACCGGTTTGGGCCATCAAATCTCGGGCAAAGTATAGACTATTATATATTTCTGGAAAGCCCAGGATGTCTACTTTCCAATGCAATTGAGAGCGCGCCAATTGGGTATCTGTAGCTCCAGAAAATTCACTTTGAGTGCAGGGAGGTCAGAATCCAACAGCATCTGCAGTCCTTTTTAAGCCTTTGAATCAGATTTTTGCTCAAGTCCCTCAATTTCAGCCAGAAAATACCTGAAATCACAAAAAAATACATAAACTCATAGTAAAGTCCAGAAATGTGATTTTTGAATAAAAACTAATAAAAATATAATAAAAAGTAACTAAAACATACTAAAAACTATGTAAAAACAATGCCAAAAAGGGTATAAATTATCCGCTCATCACAACACCAAACTTAAATTGTTGCTTGTTCCCAAGCAACTAAAAACAAAATAGGATAAAAAGAAGAGAATAAACAATGAATTCCAAACTTATCAATGAACTTAGTTCCAATTAGATGAGCGGGACTTGTAGCCTTTTTCCTTCTGAACAGTTTTGGCATCTCACTTTATCCTTTGAAGTTAAGAGTGATTGGCATCTATAGAAACTCAGAATTCAGATAGTGTTATTGATTCCCCTATCTCAGTATGTTGATTCTTGAACACAGTTACTTTATGAGTCTTGGCCGTAACCCTGGTGCACGAAATCGCAATCACACTTTTGCAATTCCGCACAACTAACCAGCAAGTGCATTGGGTCGTCCAAGTAATACCTTACGTGAGTAAGGGTCGATCCCACGGAGATTGTCGGCTTGAAGTAAGTTATGGTCATCCTTGTAAATCTCAGTCAGGCAGATTCAAGTGGTTATGAGGTTTTGATAATTAAAATATAAATAAAATATAAAATAAGATAGAGATACTTCTATAAGTCATTGGTGGGAATTTCAGATAAGCATCTGGAGATGCTTTGTTACTTCTGAACTTCTGCTTTCCTATTGCCTTCTTCCAACCATGCGTTACCTCCTTCCATGGCAAGCTGTATGATCCTCTCGGATGAAAACAAATCCATATGCGCTGTCACCGCACGGCTAATCATCTGTTGGTTCCTGCTAGCGTCGGAATAGAACCATTGTCCTTTTGCACACTGTCACTTGTGCCCCACATTTGCAGGTTTGAAGCTCGTCACAGTCATCCCTTCCCAGATCCTACTCGGAATACCACAGACAAGGTTTAGACTTTTCGGATCCTGGATCCTACTCGGAATACCACAGACAAGGTTTAGACTTTCCGGATCCCAGGAATGGCTGCCAATAATTCTAACCTATACCACGAAGGTTCTAATCTTAGATTAGAAACCCAAGAGAATATACTCCAGCTGTCGTCCAATGACTATGTTGAACATCATGTAGATCGCTTTGTGGTTGTCAGGCACGCGACCTTGGCTAAGCGAGTAATGAACATTGGGTGATTGTCACGGGTCACCCCTTCATTCTGACTTAACTAAATTAAGTACGAGAGTATATCTTGGAGAAGAAGTAGGAGTGAATTGAAGGAAAAATAGTAGTAATCGCATTAATTCATGAAGAACAGCAGAGCTACACACCTTAATTATGGGGGGTAGAAACTCCACCGTAGAAAATACATAAGTGAAAAAGGTTTAGGCATGGCCGTGAGGCCAGCCTCCACACGTGAACATACAAGTTCCAAAAGATGGTCAAAAGACCAAAAATGTTCCAAAGATGTAAAATAAATTTCTAAAAGTAGTTTTTATACTAAACTAGTAGCCTAGGGTTACAAAAAATGAGTAACTAAGTGCAGATAGTGCAGAAATCCACTTCTGGGGCCCACTTGGTGTGTGCTTGGGCTGAGCATTGAAGCTTTTTCGTGCTTAGGCTGTTCCTGGAGTTAAACGCCAGCTTTGGTGCCAGTTTGGGCGTTTAACTCCCATTTTGGTGCTAGTTTGGGCGTTTTACGCCAAGATGTTTTAGGCTGACTTTGAACGCTAGTTTGGGCCATCAAATCTCGAGAAAAGTATAAACTATTATATATTGCTGGAAAGCCCAGAATGTCTACCTTCCAACGCAATTCAGAGCGCACCAATTCGGCTTCTATAACTCCAGTAAATCCACTTCAAGTGCAGGGGGTCAGAATCCAATAGCATCTATAGTCCTTTTTCAGCCTCTGAATCAAATTTTTGCTCAGGTCCCTCAATTTCAGCTAGAAAATACCTAAAATCACAGAAAAACACACAAACTCATAGTGAAGTCCAGAAATGTGATTTTTGAATAAAAACTAATAAAAGTATAATAAAAAGTAACTAAAACATACTAAAAACTATGTAAAAACAATGCCAAAAATGGTATAAATTATCCGCTCATCACAACACCAAATTTAAATTGTTGCTTGTCCCCAAGCAACTAAAAATAAAATAGGATAAAAAGAAGAGAATATACAATGAATTTCAAACTTATCAATGAAGATTAGCTTCAATTAGATGAGCAGAACTTGTAGCCTTTTTGCTTCTGAACAGTTTTGGCATCTCACTTTATCCTTTGAAGTTCAGAATGATTGGAATCTATAGGAACTCAGAATTCAGATAGTGTTATTGATTCTCTTAGTTTAGTATGTTGATTCTTGAACATAGCTACTTTATGAGTCTTGGCCGTGACCCTAAGCATTTTGTTTTCCAGTATTACCACCGGATACATAAATGCCACAGACACATAACTGGGTGAACCTTTTCAGATTGTGACTTAGCTTTGCTAGAGTCCCCAATTATAGGTGTCCAGAGCTCTTAAGCACACTCTTTTTGCTTTGGACCACGACTTTAACCGCTCAGTCTCAAGCTTTTCACTTGACACCTTCACGTCACAAGCACATGGTTAGGGACAGCTTGGTTTAGCCGCTTAGGCCAGGATTTTATTCCTTTGGGCCCTCCTATCCATTAATGCTTAAAGCCTTGGATCCTTTTTACCCTTGTCTTTTAGTTTAAAGGGTTATTGGCTTTTTCTGCTTGCTTTTTCTTTTTCTTTCTTTTTCTTCTCTCTTTTTTTTTCACCATTTTTTTTCGCAAGCCTTGCTTATTCACTGCTTTTTCTTGCTTCAAGAATCAATTTTATGATTTTTCAGATTATCAAATAACATTTCTCCTTTTTCTTTATTCTTTCAAGAGCCAACAATTTTAACAACAAATTCAAAAATATGCACTGTTCAAGCATTCATTCAGAAAACAAAAAGTGTTGCCACCACATCAAAATAATTAAACTAATTTCAAGATAGAATTCGAAATCATGTACTTCTTATTCTTTTGCAATTAAAATTTTTTTTTATTTAAGAAAGGTGAAGGATTCATAGGACATTCATAGCATTAAGACATAGACACTAGACACTAATGATCATGTAATAAAGACACAAATATAGACAAAACATAAAGCATATAATTTTTGAAAACAGAAAAATAAGAATAAGGAAATTAAAGAACTGGTCCACCTTAGTGATGGCAGCTAGTTCTTCCTCTTGAAGATCTTATGGAGTGCTTGAGCTCCTCTATGTCCCTTCCTTGCCTTTGTTGCTCTTCTCTCATGGCTCTTTGGTCTTCTCTAATTTCATGGAGGAAGAGGAAATGCTCTTGGTGCTCCATCCTTAGTTGTCCCATGTTGGAACTCAATTCTCCTAAGGAGGTGTTGATTTGCTCCCAATAGTTTTGTGGAGGAAAGTGCATCCCTTGAGGCATCTCAGGGATTTTTTGATGAGGAATTTCCTCATGCTCTTGTTGAGGTCTATGAGTGGGCTCTCTTGTTTACTCCATCCTTTTCTTAGTGATGGGCTTGTCTTCTTCAATGAGGATATCTCCCTCTATGGCAATTTCAGCTAAATTGCATAGGTGACAAATGAGATGAGGGAAGGCTAACCATGCCAAAGTGGAAGACTTGTCCGCCATCTTGTAGAGTTCTAGGGATATGATCTCATGAACTTCTACTTCCTCTTCATTCATGATACTATGGATCATGATAGCCCGATCTATTATGACTTCAGACCGGTTGCTAGTAAGAATTATAGAGCGTTGGATAAACTCCAACCATCCCTTAGCCACGGGTTTGAGGTCAAACCTTCTTAGTTGAACCGGCTTGCCTCTTGAATCTCTCTTCCATTGAGCGCCTTCCACACAAATGTCCCTAAGGACTTGGTCCAACCTTTGATCAAAGTTGACCCTTCTAGTGAAAGGGTGAGGATCTCCTTGCATCATTAACAAGTTAAATGCCAACCTCACATTTTCTGGACTAAAATACAAGTAATTCCCCCGAACCATTGTGAGCTAATTCTTTGGGTTCGGGTTCACACTTTGGTCATGGTTCTTAGTGATCCATGCATTAGCATAGAACTCTTGAACCATTAAGATCCCGACTTGTTGAATGGGGTTGGTGAGGATTTTCCAACCTCTTCTTCGAACTTCATGTCGGATCTCCAGATATTCACTCTTTTTGAGCTTGAAGGGGACTTCGGGGATCACCTTTTTCTTGGCCACAACTTCATAGAAGTGGTCTTGATGCACTTTTGAGATGAATCTCTCCATCTCCCATGACTCGGAAGTGGAAGCAATTGCCTTCCCTTTCCTCTTTCTAAAGGTTTCTCCGGTCTTAGGTGCCATTAGTGGTTATGGAAAAACAAAAAAGCTTAGCTTTTTCCACACTAAACTTAAAAGGTTTGCTCGTCCTCGAGCAAAAGAAGAAAGAAAAGAGTAGAAGAAGAAGAAATGGAGGAGATGGAGGGAGGTGAGTGGTTCGGCCAAGGGGGAAAGAAGTGTTTGTGATGTGTGAAAGTTGAGGTAGTGAGGAGGGGTATTTATAGGGTAGGAGGGAGAGGGAATTCGGTCATGAAGGGGTGGGTTTGTAAGGGAAATGGTTTGATTTTGAATGGTGAGGTAGGTGGGGTTTATGATGGATGGATGTGAGTGGTGAAGAGAGTATAGAGAAGAGGGTAAGATTTAATAGGTGAATGGTGTTTGGGGAAGAGGTATTGAGGTGATTGGTCAAGGGTGTATGGGGAAGAGTGTTATGGAAAGGTGTGAAGAGGAGAGAAGAAGAGGTAGGGTAGGAGGGGATCCTGTGGGGTCCACAGATCCTGAGGTGTCAATGAATTCAAATCCCTGCACCATTCTGGCATTCAAACGCCCATTCTGTGCCAATTCTGGCATTTAACGCCAGCTCTGATACCTTTCCTGGCGTTAAACGCCAGTCTGCTGTCTTTTTCTGGCGTTAAACGCCAGCCAGATGCCCATTTCTGGCATTAAACGCCAGCCAGATGCCCATTTCTGGTGTTTAAACGCCCAGAGTGCTGCCCATTCTGGCGTTAAACGCCCAGAGTGCTGCCCATTCTGGCGTTTAACGCCTAAAATGCTGACAGGCTGGGCGTTAAACGCCAATTCTGCTATCCTTACTGGCGTTTAAACGCCAGTAAGCCTGTCCTACAGGGTGTGCTATTTTTAATGTTGTTTTTCATTCTATTTTTGATTTTTCAGTTGTTTTTGTGACTTCACATGATCATCAGCCTAAAGAACACATAAAATAACAATGGAAAATAAAAAAATATAATTAGATAACATTGGATTGCCTCCCAACAAGTGCCTTTTTAATGTCAATAGCTTAACAGTGAGCTCTTAGAGAGCTTCACAGAGACTCAGAGCTTGATGTTGACTTCCCAACACCAAACTTAGAAGTTGAGTGTGGGGGCTCTGTTTGACTCTGTATTGAGAGAAGCTTTTCATGCTTCCTCTCCATGGTTACAGAAGAATATCCTTGAGCCTTAAACACAAGGTAATCCTCATTCACTTGAAGGACTAACTCTCCTCTGTCCATATCAATCACAGCTCTTACTGTGGCTAGGAAGGGTCTTCCAAGGATGATGTATTCATATTCATCCTTCCCAGTATCTAGGATTATGAATGTTAGCAGGGATGTAATAGCCTTCAACCTTCACTAAGACATCCTCTACAAGTCCATAAGCCTGTTTTCTTGAATTGTCTGTCATCTCTAGTGAGATTCTTGCAGCTTGCACCTCAAAGATCCCTAGTTTCTCCATTATAGAGATAGGCATGAGGTTTATACTTGACCCATGGTTACACAAAGTCTTCTCAAAGGTCATGGTGCCTATGGTACAAGGTATTAAGAACTTTCTAGGATCCTGTTTCTTCTGAGATAATTTCAGTTGAACCAAATCATTTACTTCATTGATGAGCAATGGAGGTTCGTCCTCCCAAGTCTCATTACCAATTAACTTGGCATTCAGCTTCATGATTGCTCCTAGATATTGAGCAACTTGCGCTTCAATAATATCTTCATCCTCTTCAGAGGAAAAATACTCATCAGAGCTCATAAATGGCAACAGTAAGTTCAGTGGAATCTCTATGGTCTCTGTATGAGCCTCAGACTCCTTTGGTTCCTCATTAGGGAACTCCTTGGAGGCCAGTGGACGTCCATTGAGGTCTTCCTCACTGGAAATCACTGCCTTTTCTTCCTCTCCAGGTTCGGCCGTGTGGGATATATTGATGGCCTTGCACTCTCTTTTTGGATTCTCTTCTGTATTGCTTGGAAGAGTACTGGGAGGGAGTTCAGTAACTCTTTTACTCAGCTGACCCACTTGTGCCTCCAAATTTCTAATAGAGGACCTTGCTTCAGTCATGAAACTGAGAGTGGTCTTAGATAGATCAGAGACTACAGTTGCTAAGTCAGAGTGGCTCTGCTTAGAATTCTCTGTCTGTTGTTGAGAAGATGATGGAAAAGGTTTGTTATTGCCAAACTGTGCTCTCCCACCATTATTATTATTGAAGCCTTGATTAGGCTTCTGTTGATCCTTCCATGAGAGATTAGGATGATTCCTCCATGAAAGATTATAGGTGTTTACATAGGATTCTCCCATGTAATTCACCTCTTCCATTCCAGGATTCTCAGGATCATAAGCTTCTCCTTCAGGGGAGGCTTCTTTAGTACTGCCTGATGCAGAAATCATATTGACTTACTGAGTCAACATTTTATTCTGAGCCAATATTGCATTCAGAGTATCAATCTCAAGAACTCCTTTCTTCTGAGTTGTCCCATTACTCACAGGATTCCTTTCAGAAGTGTACATGAACTGGTTATTTGTAACCATTTCAATGAGTTTTTGGGCTTCTGCAGGCGTATTCTTCAGATGAAGAGATCCTCCAGCAGAGTGGTCTAATGGCATCTTGGACAATTCAGACAGACCATCATAGAATATACATATGATGCTCCATTCTGAAAACATGTCAGAAGGACACCTTTTGATCAATTGCTTGTATCTTTCCCAAGCTTCATAGAGGGATTCATTTTCCTTCTGTCTGAAGGTTTGGACTTCTACTCTAAGCTTGCTCAACTTTTGAGGTAGAAAGAACTTGGCCAAGAAAGCATTGACCAACTTTTCCCAAGAGTTCAGGCTATCTTTAGGTTGTGAGTCCAACCATGTCTTAGCCCTGTCTCTTACAGCAAAGGGGAAAAGCATCAGTCTGTAGACCTCAGGATTAACCCCATTAGTCTTAACAGTGTCACAGATTTGCAAGAATTCAGCTAAAAACTGATGAGGATCTTCCAATGGAAGTCCATGAAACTTGCAATTCTGCTGCATTAGAAAAACTAATTGAGGCTTAAGCTCAAAGTTATTTGCTCCAATTATAGGAATTGAGATGCTCCTTCCACAGAAGTCAGAAGAGGGTGCAATAAAGTTACCAAGTATCTTCCTTGCATCTCCACCATTGTTATTGGGTTTGGCCATCTCTTCTTCTTTTTCGAAAAATTCTGTCAAGTCATCTTCAGAGTGTTGTGCTTTAGCTTCTCTTAGTTTCCTCTTTAGAGTCCTTTCAGGTTTCGGATCAGCTTCAATAAGAATGTTCTTATCTTTGCTCCTGCTCATATGAAAAAGAAGAGAACAGAAAAGAATAGGAATCCTCTATGTCACAGTATAGAGATTCCTTTGTGTGAGTAGAAGAATAGAAGAGTAGTGAAGAAGAGAGAAGATGAAGAATTTGAACACAGAGAGGGAGAGAGGGTTCGAATTATAAGAAGAAGAGAAGTGTTAGTAAATAAATAAATAAATAGAAAGAGATGAGAGAGAGAGAATTTGAATTTTAAATTAAAATAAAAGGAAAATATTTTTGTTTTTATTTTAATTTATTAGTTAGTATTCGAAAATTAAGAGAAGAAATAAAATAAAATTTGAAAAAGAAAAGAAATAATAATTAATTCATTTAGTTTTCAAATTTTAGAGAAAAGATATGATTGAAATAGAAAACTTTTTTAAAATCAAACAAAAAGTCAAGTAGTTAATTGAAAAAGATTTGAAAATCAATTTTGAAAAGATAAGAAGTTAGAAAATATTTTGAAATTGATTTTGAAAAAGATATGATTGAAATTTATTTTGAAAAAGATTTGAGAAAGGAAATTAAAAAGATTTGATTTTTGAAATTAAAGTTGATTACTTGATTAACAAGAAACTAAAAGATATGATTTTAAAGATTGATCCTTTCTTAATAGGCAAGTAACAACTTGAAATTTTTAAATCCAAATATTACATGTTGCCATTGAATTCGAAAAAATAAGAAAAAGATTTTGAAAATTAATTTTAAAAATTTCAAAATTATTAAGAAAAAAATTGAAAAAGATTTGATTTTTGAAAAGAGTTTGAAAAGATAGATTTTTTAATTTGAAAATTTGACTTGACTAATAAGAAAAAAAAAGCTTAAAATTAAAATAAAATTACCAAATCTGAGCAACAAGATGAACCGTCAGTTGTCCAAACTTGAACAATCCCTGGCAATGGCGACAAAAACTTGGTGCACGAAATCGCAATCACACTTTTGCAATTCCGCACAACTAACCAGCAAATGCACTGGGTCGTCCAAGTAATACCTTACATGAGTAAGGGTCGATCCCATGGAGATTGTCGGCTTGAAGCAAGCTATGGTCATCCTTGTAAATCTCAGTCAGGCAGATTCAAATGGTTATGAGGTTTTGATAATTAAAAGATAAATAAAACAGAAAATAAGATAGAAATACTTATGTAATTCATTGGTAGGAGTTTCAGATAAGCGTATCAAGATGCTTTGTTCCTTCTGAATCTCTGCTTTCCTATTGCCTTCATCCAATAATTCATACTCCTCTCTACGGCAAGCTGTATGTTGGGGGATCACCGTTGTCAATGGCTACCGTCCGTCCTCTCAGTGAAAATGGTCCGGCTATGGGTTACGTAGGGCTAATCATCTGTCGATTCTCACTTGTGTTGGAATAAGATCTATTGATCCTTTTGCACACTGTCACTGCGCCCAACACTCATGAGTTTGAAGCTCGTCACAGCCATCCCATCCCAGATCCTACTCGGAATACCACAAACAAGGTTTAGACTTTCCGGATCTCAAGAATGCTGCCAATTGATTCTAGCTTATACCATGAAGACTCTGATCTCACGGAATGGAAGGCTCTGTTGTCAGGAGAGACAACCATGCGTCGTGAACCAGGAGGCCAAGAGATATACACTCAAGCTATTGCAGATAGAAAGGAAGTGGTTGTCAGGCACGCGTTCATGAGTGAGAATGATGATGAGTGTCACAGATCATCACATTCATCAGGTTAAAGTGCGAGTGAATATCTTAGAATAAGAATAAGCTTGAATTGAATAGAAGAACAGTAGTAATTGCATTAATTCATGAGGAACAGTAGAGCTCTACACCTTAATCTATGGGGTGTAGAAACTCCACCGTTGAAAATACATAAGAACAAGGTCTAGGCATGGTCGAATGGCCAGCCCCCTAAACGTGATCAAGAGATCAAAAGTGATACAAAGATAGTCTCAAAATGATCTGAAGATGAAAATACAATAGTAAAAGGTCCTATTTATAATGAACTAGTGGCCTAGGGTTTACAAAAATATGTAAATAATGCAGAAATTCACTTCCGGGGCCCACTTGGTGTGTGCTTGGGCTGAGCATTGAATTTTTTTCGTGCATAGGCTGTTCCTGGAGTCAAACGCCAACTTTTGTGCCAGTTTGGGCGTTTAGCTCCAATTCTGGTGCCAGTTTGGGCGTTTTACGCCAGAAATTTTAGGCTGACTTTAAACGCCGGTTTGAGCTATCAAATCTCGGAAAAAGTATAGACTATTATATATTTCTGGAAAGCTCAGGATGTCTACTTTCCAATGCAATTGAGATCGCACCAATTGGGATTCTATAGCTCCAGAAAATTCACTTTGAGTGCAGGGAGGTCAGAATCCAACAACATCTGCAGTCCTTTTTCAGCCTCTGAATCAGATTTTTGCTCAAGTCCCTCAATTTCAGCCAGAAAATACCTAAAATCACAGAAAAACACACAAACTCATAGTAAAGTACAGAAATGTGATTTTTGAATAAAAACTAATAAAAATATAATAAAAAGTAACTAAAATATACTAAAAACTATGTAAAAACAATGCCAAAAAGGGTATAAATTATCCGCTCATCAACCTTCTAGATTGAGGGGAGGAGCCCTGATGAGTTTTATGGATTAATAAAAGATTACTATTCCTCTTTAATCCGTATTTGATTCTCTATTCTAAGATGTATATTTGTTCTTCCTCAATATGAATGCGTTGAACTGGCATAAGGTTATCACATTCTACATGGGTTCAGAGTGCGTCATTCATCGGACAATGATGAACCACCAGCTTGATTATGCATCTCTTAGACAGCTAATCCACGACTTCGTAGGGGACTTCTCAAGACACCAGTTCAGTCGAAGTATGGGGAGTTTAGGGTCTCTGTGGTAGAGGCTAGAACCCAAAGGCGCAGCATTCTCCAATCCGGAAGATCCGACCTTGTCTGTGGCATTTTGAGTAGAATCATTAAGGAAAATGTACTGCAGGAGCTTCACCCTCAATCAGAATGGATCCACACTAACCCTGGGGTTCAGATCTGGAGGAGTATTGGCGGTTGCTCAAACCAGCGTCAATCACATACAACCTGCCATAGAAGGAATCATCCACACTTGAAGAAGACAGTAATACCAGAGTTAATCTAAAAGGACAAAGCAACTCCAAACCTTAACTAATTTCTTATCCTTGAGCATAATTCCATTCACAAAGTATTTTATACCCTTTTCTTTACACTTTTTTCACTCTATCAAATAATCAAATCCAACAACTCTTGATTCGCCTGACTAAGACCTGCAAGATAACTATAGCTTGCTTCAAATCACAATCCTCATGGGATCGACCCTGACTCACTCAGGTATTACTTGGACTACCCAGTGCACTTGCTAGTTCAGTTGTATGAAGCGTGGGGATTCGCACCCCAAACCCCCTCCTCAACATAGTTTTGAACCACCATACTCACAAGCCTCTTACCACCATTGACCTCCATATGATCCTAACCCTTATCCACCATACCAACTACCATATGAACCATATGAACCACACTTAGAGCCACAACAATTCCAACCATAGAAAACTATTGAGTTATGTGTATAACTAATTTAATTTGATGATGACAAACATTATTTCATTGGGTTAAACACCCAATAAGTTTTTATTGTATTTGATTAAGTGATGCAGGCCAAAAATCAAAGAAGCAACATCCCATTTGGAAGAAAACAAAAACGAGATTATTGGTGAATCTCTAGCCAACAAAGTCCAAAGTAATTGAGCAAAGAAATCAAACGGGCTGAGAGGTAAGGAAAGCAAATCCAAGCCCAATTTAATCCCACCAAGCTGATACACTCCAAAGCCAACGTTCACTTGTTGCTTCGGTCAGACTCAGAAGAAAAGAGAGAGAAAGCTTCATTCTTCTTCTTGCTCATTTCACCAGAGAAGGAAGAAAGAGAAAGCTTAATAAAAAAAGACAAAGTTCTAATCACCAAAATCAGACCATTTTAAGCTAAGTCAGAAGTTAAAGGTGATTTATTTCCATTCGCATGCAATTACTTTCTTCACTCCTTCTCCAAATTTCTGCTACTCTAATTTGGGATAAATGAAAAAATGTTCTCGGATAATCACTGCTGTGAATCAAAGGCTAAAACTGTTTCTTGGGGAAAAAGCTCTTGTTCAAGGGTTCAGATTCAAGTTTACCTTTAAAACATTTATCTTTGCTGATTTGAGGCATTCGGTCAAGCAAAAAGGGTTTGTTCCAAATTTCCTAATTTGGGGGTTAATGGAAGAAAGTGAAATGTCACTTCTGGAAAGCACACAGCTCGAAGAGTTGACTTGGAAGAAAGTAACTCAGCAATTGGGAAAGAGATACAAAAAGAAAATTTTTATCTTTCTGAAGATAAGGAGAGAGAACTAGTGTTTGGGTATTGTTCTAAAGAGCTTCTCTGTGAAGAGTTCATCAACTTTGGACAGTATTTTCTAAGTTAAAGAAGCATTCTGCCAAGATGACGAACTCAATCAGAGTCAGCTGAATCCGGTTTAACTTATACCAAAAGAGGTTGTTGAAGCATTAATCTCCTTCATGTTTTATAGTTTGTAATTTATTTTCAATGTATATCTTTCTGTAATTTCTTGAGAGGTAAAAGGAAGAAAAAGAAAAATTAAGAAAAAGCCTATGAGTGATAAAAGGCTATGTGAAACACATGAGAGAAAAGCCTAGAGTGATTTTAGATTTCTTTAGGTTATTTCAGAAGTCTTGTGTCTTGTACCTGTGAGGTACCCCTTTCTAAGTTGGGTTAGCACTTAGAGTGAAGAGTTAGGTATTAGCATAACCAAGTCAAGTTAGTTGAGAACTTGAGAGAAAAGAATTGTGTGAATCCTATGTAATTGGTGTATGTAATACTTTAACTATAAAGGAAATTCCATAACAGTTGTGGAGGAGACTGGATGTAGATTGCATTGCACAAGGCAACTGAACCAGGATACATGCCTATGTCATTCTTCTTCCCTTTCTTTAAGTTCTGTTTTCTAATATTTATGAGACAAAACGGAATTGTCTCATAAAATTTTTGCTGCACAGTTCAAACAGATATTAATTAAAAGTTTGTAAGTGAAGGCTTATTTCATTAAAGTAAAAGAAGGCCATAGATTCAACCCCTCTTCTCTAAGCCTTCTACAACCTTCAATTGGTATCTAGAGTCAAGGTCTCAAGAATCAAGCTTCACAGCTTAGAGCAAAGATCCAATGGCGATCAAGTTGGGTACAACCATAGTTGCTTACACTCTAACAAAAGGCCAGTCAAACAACAGGCCTCCCTTCTTCAATGGGAAGAACTATGCCTACTGGAAAGAGAGGATACGGATCTTCATCCAATCCATTGATTACAACATATGGAAGATTGTTGTGAGCGGCCCCAAGATTCCAACAAAGACAAGTGCTGATGGAGTGGTGACTCCAAAAGAAGAAACTGAATGGAATGACGACGACAAGAAAAAAAGTGGAGCTGAACGCTAAAGCCATCAACCTTCTACACTGTGCTATCAGCTTTGAGGAGTATCGAAATGTGTTAAGATGCAAGATAGCCAAAGAAATCTGGGAGAAACTCCAGGTTACACACGAAGGCACCAAGCAAGTCAAAAAAACGAGGATTGATATGCTGTGAAAAGAGTATGAGATATTCAACATGAAGGATGGAGAAAGTATTGATGAAATATTTGAGAGATTCTCAATCATAATAAACAGCCTTGATGCTATGGGTTTAACTCACACAGAACAAACCCTAGTGAGAAAAGTCCTTAGAAGCCTCACAAAGGAATGGGAAACAAAAGCCACTGTCCTAGCCGAGAGTAATAATCTAAGTCCCATAACCTATGATGAGCTGAGAGGGAAACTCATTGCCTATAAAACCATACACACAAACCAAGACTCAAAGAAAAAGGGAATAACCCTTAAATCAAAAGTTGAATAAAAAAAGTGAGTCTAGTGACAGTTTTTCAGATGATGAACTTTTATTTTTTGCTAGGGGACTTAGAAGGCTAATGAGGAACAAAGGCAAGTACAAGGGATCAAGTTCAAAGGAGTACAAAAAGGACATGAGCAAAGTGGTTTGTCACAACTGCAAGGAGGCTGGGCATCTCAAGTACAACTGTCCGAAACTTAAAAAGGAGGACAAAGGAAAGAAAGAAAAGAAGAAAGTGCTCATGACATCTTGGGAAGATCTTGAAAATGATTCGGATGAGGAAGAGGACTCAGAAGGCGAAGCTCAAATCTGCTTCATGGTTGGGGAAGATCAACTTGATGAGGTAAATTACTATGACTTGCACATAGATGATTTACATGTCATAATTGATGATCTCACACTAAATTCTGCAAAATTCCTGGAAAAATACAATAAATATAAATCTGAAAAAGAAATGTTGAAAGCTGAAAATGATTTCTTGAAAGAAAAAGTGATAGAAACCGAATGTGCATTGGATATTATTGAAAAAACAGATTTCTGAAATCTGAACTTGAGAAACTAAAAGGAAAGCACATTGTGGATTCTTCTCAAGAACTTATTGCTGAAAATGAAAGATTAAATGAAATGATTAAAAGATTGAATTGTGATTTAGCAAAATTAGCTCAAAGTTCTAGCAACTTGGACAAATTACTTCCAAATCAAAGACCATTGTTTGAAAAATCTGGTTTAGGATATGTGACAAAAGATAATGCAGTTTTTAATAGTTCTTCTAAGAATTTCATGGCCTCTTCTTCGAAAACAAAGTCCATCATCAACAAATCTGATTTAGGACATATTCCAATATATGAAGAAGAATCTGAAAAACTCTATTCTGATGAAATTGCATCATCTTCAAGAACGAAACCTATGTCAAACAAGTTGGGTCTAGGCTATATTTCAACCAATGAGGTTACGTTCAAAAATCTATCTTTTCACAATAGAACCTCATCTTCAAAAAACCCATATGCTTTCAAAAATTCTAGTTTGAATGCTTTTGCAAAAAGGAACCATAACAACAAAAATTACTTTGTCAAAAGAAATTATCATTTTCCAAAAATAAAAAAACCTCAACCTTTTAATCATTTTCATCGTAAAAATCTAAATCAATTTCAACAATATGCATCAGGAAATCATTGCGCTAATTGTAAGAAAACTGGTCACTCTTTCTTACAATGCTTCATTGAAAAAAGAAAAGTAGGAAACCAAACTTACAATGTTGTTTGTAACCTTAAGCTTTCAGCCAACACTCCCGAACCAGTTGGTTCAAGGTGCTAAGTGTTGAAACACCCCTAAGGGCTTACTCCCTCAAGTCTCTCTCCCCTATACATGCACACCACAGGCATATGGCTTGTTATTTTCTTTCCTTGAGGCCTTGGTGTCCAGTACTTCTTTGGATTACCAAGTGTTCTGTAGCAAGGTTGCTCTTGATAGTGGATTTTCAGTTGATAATCCCGGGTTAGTTAACCCAAGTTACCAAGTGATGAAGCACTCCTAAGAACTTATTCATCTAAGCAGATCCTTGGTACAGGAACACCACAGACACATCCCTCAAGATTTAAACTCTTGGTGCCTAGCCTTATTTCTTATTCCTTTTCTTTCTTTTTCTAATTCTCACTGTTCTATTTTTCTTTTTCTTATTAGGACCTTGTTATTTAACTAGTCTCATAGAATATGCTTCAAGCATAGGATTCAGAACATGTAGTTGCCTGTGTACCTTGTTGGTGAACCAACTTAGCTAACCAATTACTACACCACAAACATTAAGAATTGACTCCACAAGATGAACCCCACTCTGGTTTTTCATAACATTTTCTTTTATTTAACTTAAAGGACAAGCATACATTTAAGCAAGATGAAAATGACAAGAGGGGACTTGGACCAGCACACCTGGACTTAAGCAAAGAAAATGAATACTGAATTCTGGTGACTCAAACTAAAGAATAACTATTAATAGGGGCACATTCAGACTTCCAATTTGAACATTCCAAACCAGATGGAATCAAGTAACAACAAGTAACAACACAACCTTTTGGTGGTGACTTCTAGCTCTCCCTTTGTTGTCATCATCTATAGCTTTTGCATCCTTCTTCGTCTCCTTGGATGATGATGCACCGTTTTTCCAGAAGATTGATTGAATTCCTGCAAAGTTATTGGAAGTTGCTTGTTCCCAAAGCACTTGAGAAATAGTTAGCATGCATATATGCTTGTGAATTTCTGAACTTAATTAGGTATGTAAACACCAAACTTAGTTCCTTGCCTAATGCCACAGATAGAATACATGCAGAAAACCTCACGTGCTTTTATTAAGAAACGACTATGAGCTAGAAACTAAACTATTGTTAAGTAGTTTCCCTGGTTGGTTGGGACTAGCAACTTGTCATTGAAGAGGTGTATTGTGATTCTAACTGAAATCTTTGGTGGAACACCAAACTTAGAATTACACATTCACCCTTGGATTGTTTTGGTATGCAACACCAAACTTAGCTCCTCACAGTACAGGACAAACTACTTGTAACCTTTATTGAAATAATCATGAAAAGAAAACTACCTTAGGTTGGGTTGCCTCCCAACGAAGCGCTCTTTTAGCGTCGCTAGCTCGACGATTTCTCCATTAGTTGAGATGATACTTCATTTTGGGGCTCTCCCTCATGTTGCCCATGTAGTGTTTGAGCCTTTGTCCATTCACAGTGAAAGTCCTCTTTGAGCCTTCCTCCATGATTTCTATGTGTCCATAAGGTGAGACCTTTGTGACAAGAAAGGGTCTTGACCACCTTGATTTGAGTTTCCCAGGGAAAAGTCTCAATTTGGAGTTGTAGAGGAGCACTTGCTGTCCTTTTTCAAAGCTCCTGGGTGTCAGATTGAGGTCGTGCCTTCTCTTCGCCTTTTCCTTATAGATCTTGGCATTTTCATAGGCCTGAGACCTAAACTCCTCTAGTTTCTGCAGTTGCAAGATTCTTTTTTCACCAGCGGCAATGCTATCAAAATTTAGTAGCTTGAGAGCCCAGTGGGCTTTGTGTTCCAGCTCCAATGGTAAATGACAGGCCTTTCCATACACCAGTTGATACAGGGACATCCCGATTGTGTTTTGAATGACGTCCTGTATGCCCAAAGAGCATCATCTAGCTTCTTCGACTAGTCTTTTCTTGATGCTCCCACAGTCTTTTCCAGGATCCTTTTTAACTCTCTGTTAGATATCTCGGTTTTCCCAGTTGTTTGGGGGTGGTAAGGCGTAGCAACCTTGTGTTTTACCCCGTATCTTAGGAGAAGAGCTTCTAGTAGTCTATTGAAAAAATGGCTCCATCACTGATGAGTGCTCGTGGGACTCTGAACCGGCTGAAGACATTCTTTCTGAGGAAGTTCATGACTACCTTGTTATCATTTGTTGGGGTTGCAATAGCCTCCACCCACTTGGACACGTAATCCACCGCTACCAAGATATACTTGTTTGAATATGAGGTTGGAAATGGTCCCATGAAATCGATTTCCCACACATCAAACAGTTCCAGCTCTAAGATGAAATTCTGTGGCATCTTATTTCTTTTGGGTAAGTTTCCAGCTCTTTGAC
Source organism: Arachis hypogaea (assembly GCF_003086295.3). NCBI lineage: Eukaryota > Viridiplantae > Streptophyta > Magnoliopsida > Fabales > Fabaceae > Arachis > Arachis hypogaea. The sequence goes on from NC_092053.1 coordinate 95,213,526, forward strand.
ATTCATTGTAGTTCTTCACTAGTTCTTTGGCATCCTTGAAAAGGGTAGGCCAAAAGAATCCACTTTGTAGCACCTTGGCTGCAGTTCTTTCCCCTCCAAAGTGGCCTCCATAGCACGAGCCATGGCAGTTCTGTAAGACCTCTCGTCCCTCTTCTTCTGAAATGCATCTTCTAAGGATTCCATCTGAACACTTCTTGAAGAGATACGGTTCATCCCAGATGAAATATTTAGTAACATTAATGAGTTTTCTTTTTTGATGTTTGTTGATCTCTAGAGGCAGAGTCCCAGTTGCCTTGAAATTGGCAATATCTGCAAATCAGGGTGCTTTGTGAACCGTCATTAACTGCTCATCTGGGAAGAACTCATTTACACTTGCATCATGTGTTCCACCTTTTTCATGAGGGATTCTGGATAGGTGATCTGCTACCTTGTTCTCCACTCCTTTCTTATCTCTAATCTCAATATTGAATTCCTGCAACAACAAGATCTATCTTATCAGTCTTGGTTTTGATTCTTGTTTGGCAAACAAATATTTAAGTGATGTGTGATCTGTGAAAACAATCACTTTGGCACCAATGAGGTATGATCTAAACTTGTCAAATGCAAAAACTATTGCCAGCAACTCCTTTTCAGTAGTGGTATAATTTCTTTAAGTGTCATTGAGGACCTTGCTGGCATAGTATATCACATGGACCAAATTATCTTTCCTCTGTCCTAACACTGCCCCAACTGCAAAATCAGATGCATCACACATCAGTTCGAATGGCAAGTTCCAATCAGGTGGGGAAATGATAGGGGCTGAGGACAGCCTCTTTTTCAAGTTTTCGAATGCTAGCATGCATTTCTCATCAAAGATAAATGGTGTATCAGATACAAGGAGATTGCTTAGGGGCTTGGCTATCTTTGTAAAATCTTTAATAAATCTTCTGTAAAAGCCAGCATACCCTAAAAAGCTCCTGATTGCCTTGACATCACTTGGTGAGGATAATTTTTCAATAAGTTCCACCTTAGCTCTGTCTACCTCAATGCTTTGGTTAGAAACTTTATGGCCAAGGACTATTCCTTCTGTCACCATAAAGTGGCATTTTTTCCAATTCAAGACCAGATTGGTCTCTTGTCATCTTTTTAATACCAAGGCAAGGTGGTTTAGGCAATTAGGAAAGGAATCCCCGAATACTGAAAAGTCGTCCATAAAGACTTCAATGAATTTCTCTATCATATCTGAGAACATAGAAAGCATGCAGCCTTGAAACGTTGCAGGAGCATTACATAGCGCAAATGGCATGCGCCTGTATGCAAACACCCCATATGGGCAAGTAAATGACGTTTTCTCCTGGTCTCTCGGATCAACCACTATTTGATTGTATCCTGAGTAACCATCCAAAAAACAGTAATATGCGTGTCCTGCAAGTCTTTCCAGCATCTGATCCATGAAGGGGAGTAGGAAGTGATCTTTTCTTGTAGCTTCATTGAGTTTTCTGTAGTTGATGCACATCCTCCATCCTGTGACCGTTCTTGTAGGGATGAGTTCATTCCTTTCATTGGGAACTATAGTGATTCCTCCTTTCTTGGGGACTACTTGGACGGGGCTGACCCATGGGCTATCTGAAATTGGGTAGATTACCCCTCTCTGCCACAGCTTCATGACTTCCTTTTGTACCACTTCTTTCATGACAGGATTCAGCCTCCTTTGGGGTTGGATGGAGGGTTGGGTATCATCTTCCAACAGTATCTTATGCATGCATATGGCCGAGCTGATTCCTTTCAAGTCAGCGAGGGTCCATCCAATGGCATCCTTATGCGTTTGTAATACTTGGAGTAGTCCCTCCTCTTGTTCTTGGCTGAGGGCTGAGTTTATGATCACTAGGTAACTTTCATTCTCTCCTAAATATGCATATTTGAGAGTGGGCGACAGTGCCTTTAGTTCAAGTTTGGGAGCTTCTTTTCTTTCATTCTCCTCCTCTAGTGCGCCCTGAACATGAACCTCAGCTGTTGCAACCTCTTCGCTTGATGCTGATTCCTCTTCTTCTGTTAACCCCTCAAGTTCTTCTTCTTCAAAAGTCTCTTGTACTGCATCTTCCAGTGAATCCAACCTCATACATTCTCCCAATGCTTCTTGTGGGTAACTCATGGCGTTGAACACATTGAATATCATCTTCTCATTGTGTAGTCTAAGGGTAAGTTCACCCTTTTGGACATCAATGACAGCTCTGGCAGTGGCTAAGAATGGTCTTCCCAGGATGATAGAAGCCTTGGCTCCTTCCTTCATATCCAACACTACAAAGTCTGCCGGAAAGATAAAGTCTCCTACCTTCACCAACAAGTGTTCTACTATTCCGTGAGGAAACTTGAATGATCGGTCTGCCAGTTGCAGGGCCATTTTTATTGGCTTGGCCTCCTCAATCCTCATTTTTCTCATTATTGCTACGAACATTAGATTCATGCTGGCTGCTAAATCACATAGAGCCTTTTCTATTGTGATTTCTCACATAATACAAGGAATTTGGAAGCTCCTAGGATTCTTCAATTTCTGGGGTAGTTTGTGCTGAATGATGGCACTACATTCTTCGGTTAGTACCACAGTCTCGTTGTTCTTCCAGCTTCTCTTCTTGGTCATCAACTCCTTCAAGAACTTGGCATAGAGCAGCATTTGCTCTATTGCTTTAGCAAAGGGTATGTTAATATGTAGTTTCTTGAAGATTTCTAAAAATCTTGAGAATTAGCTGTCATCCCCCTTCTTCTTCAATTGCTGAGGGTATGGGACTTTTGGAACGTATGGCTTCAGCACTTCTCCTTCTTGATGTGAATTGGAAGTGGGAAATTGAATTTCATCTTATTCCTTTTCCTTTTCATTTGAGTCCTTCTCTTATGGTTTCTTGGAGGTCTCCTTCAATTCCTTCCCACTTCTGAAGGTGATAGCCTGACACTCCTCCCTTGGGTTTGAATCAGTGTTGCTGCAAAGGTTGTGGCTGGGGACTTGCTTAAATAGATAGCTAATTTGTGTTTCAAGTTTCTTGATGGCAGCATCTTGATTCTGCATATTGGATCGCACTTCTTCTTGGAACATTTTACTATCTTGAACTTCTTTGCATATACATTCAAGTAGAGTTTCAATTCTGGAAAGTCTTTCTTCGGATGGTGATGATGGGTTGAGGTTGGAGGGGTGAGAATGGCCATTTTGGTTTTGGTATGGATTTTGAGAGGTATTGTTGGGTGGGTGCTGATATGATCTCTGTGTGGAATGTTGGTGAGTTGCATTGTGGTTGGGGTTGTGACGTCTCTGATCTTGGCCTTGATCTTGTTGATTTCCCCACCCAAAATTTGGGTGGTTCTTCCAACCAGGATTATAAGTTTTGGAGTATGGATCATGGGTCTGCTTGGGTGAGTTTCCAATGTAGTTGGCTTGTTCCTGGTCACCCTCGTCCTCTGCATTCACTCCTTTTTGAGCTGCTGATGAGGTGGTGACTACTGCAACTTGGTTTCTTTCCATCCTCTTGGTAAGGTCAGCCAGCTGCTTGGTGATCATCTTGTTTTGAGCCAGCAGCACGTCCATGTTGTTCAGCTCTATTACTCTTCTAGTATTGCCCCTTTCAGAAGCATAGAAGTAGTCATTTTCAACTACAGTCTCTATGACATATATGGCTTCTTCAATGGTCTTCTTCTTGTTCAGAGATCCCCCAGATGAGTGGTCTACTGCCTTCTTTGATTCATAAGAAAGACCCTCATAGAAAATGTGTAACTGCACCCATTCATTGAATATATCTGGCGGGCACCTTCTTATCAAGTCCTTAAACCTCTCCCATGATTCATAGAGAGTTTCACCATCTTGTTGCCTGAAGGTTTGTACCTCAGCTCTCAACCTGTTGATTCTTTGAGGAGGGTAGAATCTCGCCAAGAATTTGTTTACCACATCTTCCCAGGTTGTCAGACTCTCCTTCGGGAAGGATTCCAGCCATTTGGATGCCTTATCCTTGAGTGAAAAGGGAAACAGAAGCAGTCTATAAGTGTCAGGATGAACACCATTAGACTTCACAGTATCGCATATCCTTAGGAAGGTGGTGAGATGTTGATTGGGGTCTTTTTGGGTACTTCCTCCGAATGCACAGTTGTTTTGGACTAGGGTGATGAGCTGGGGTTTTAGTTCAAAGTTATTGGCATGTATGGTTGGCTTTTGGATGCTACTTCCACAGTTTCCTGGGTTTGGATTGATATAAGAGCCTAGAACTCTTCTCTCTTGCCCAACATGATTCACTGGACCTTCTCTGGCATGGTTATGAGCCTCTTCTTCATGGTGGTTCTCCATATTCTCCTCCATGTCTAGTTCAAAATACTCTTCCTCTTCCTCAGCACCAACAACTCTCTTTCCTCTTGCTTCCCTCCTTAATCTAAGGAAGGTCCTCTTAGGTTCAGAATCAAAGGAAGTTGAAGCCCTACTTCTTCTACTTGTCATACAACTAACAAGGTAAAAAGCAAGAGAGAAATTGAATGGAAATTACTCTTGTTAGAATGGCTGTTAGTGTGAGTGATGCAATATATCAAACAGTTAGTGGGTTAGTGAACTGAATTGTAAACAATGAAGAAAACACAATAAACGGGTAAAGGATAAAGGAAAGAAAATGACTAAAACTGAAAGTAAATCACTCAAATGGAATTTAAACAAAATAAAAGAGAAATGCTTAATCTAGTTATCCTCCAACTTAATCATTGTTGATACAAAATCAATCTCCGGCAACGACGCCATAAACTTGATGCACGAAAACTTGTCTCTCAACAAATTTTCCTTCGGCAAGTATACTGAATTATCGTCAAGTAAAAACTCACAATAGAGTGAGGTTGAATCCCACAGGGATTGATTGGTCAAGCAACTTTAGTTAGAGGAATGTTCTAGTTGAGCTAAGAAGAAATTGAGTTGAGGAATTGCAGAAAATTAAATGGCGGGAAAGTAAATAACAGAAAATGTAAGTGCTAGAAATAAATGGCGGAATGTAACTGGCATAAAGTAAATTGTAGAATCTTAAATGGGGATTTAGGGAGATGAGCAGAAAAGTAAATGGCAGAAAATAAAGAGAATGGGTAAGATCAGAAATGGGGGATTCATTGGGCTTAGGAGATGTTGCATTCTCCGGATCAAGTTCATTCTCATCTCTTCCTTAATCAATGCATTCATTGATCTCCTTGGCAAACTTAAGTGATTGGATTCCAATTGCTTGGCAACCCAATCTCTCTAAGCCTGAACAATTACCCGATTCCTTGATTTAATTGCTCATGGCAAGAGATGAAGTTTGGTCACTGATTATACCACATGCATTCCCAAATCAAAGTGTCGGTAGGATTATATGTCACTATATCCATCCAAACCCCAATTTGGTCCAGCATGAGAAAGCAATTCTAGCATGATCTTCTCATTCCTCTTCCAAGGTTCCGAGGAGATCCAATTGTGGAAAGCTTCTCTTCCAAGATAGCTAACCAATTGGATAAAGAACGAAAGCTTTCTAGTAAAATCACGAGAAAAGAAAGAGGAAGAATAATGAAAACTATTATTGATCCATCAAATTACAACAGAGCTCCCTAACCCAATAAAAAGGGGTTTAGTTGTCATAGCTCTGGAAATGAAAAGCAAAAATGAAAAGTACATTCTAAAAAAATATAAACTAGAAGTTACAGAGAAAGTAAAATATACGGAGTGTAGTTCTCAAGTTCCAGATCCCCTTTTTCAATTCAAAACTCTCCCTATATATACTACTCTTCAGATCTTCTAGTTAGCTCTTCAAGTCTTGGATATGGGCCCTTTATCTTCAGTTAAAGCAGTTACAGTCTCTAGCGGGCTCAGCTTTGCTTGCAAAGAAAGTGTGAGTTAGGCATGATGGGAAGTTAGTTAGGAGGTTAGTGGCATTAACGTTAAGTGTAAATTTTGGTTCGAGAGCGTTAGTGACGATAACTTTATCACTAACGTTCCAAACTAAGTGATCCACGTTAACTTCAACGTTAGTGGTACTAACGTGACCACTAACGTTGCCTCTTAGCCCTTCGCAAACGTTATTGGCGCTCACTTTTACGAATAACGTTGCTTCTTATCCCTTTCTTCCACATTAATAGTCCACGTTAGTGTAACTAACGTGGCCCTTAACGTGGGCATGCCCAAGTTTCGAGAGCGTTAGCGACAATCACCTTTGTCACTAACGTTTTAAAGTGCCCCTCTTTCCCACGTTAGTTCTCCACGTTAGTATAACTAACGTGGGTATGCTTGCCATCTCCAACGTTAGTGACAAAGGTGAGTGTCACTAACGTTGGCCTATCATTCATTGCTTCACGTTACCCTTCACGTTAGTGGTCTTAACGTGACCACTAACGCAGGCAATCTAAACTTGGCCTAGCATTAGTGACAAAGGTGAGTGTCACTAACGCTTGCGACCCCTCTTTACTTCCACGTTAGAGTCCACATTAATTGGATTAACGTGGCTCTTAACGTGGCTTAGTGTGGCATTAGTGGTGATCACTTTCACCACTAACGTTGGAGCTCCCCCTTTCTTCCACATTAGTGTAACTAACGTGGCAACTAACGTGGGCTATGATGGCATTCGAGGGCGTTATTGGTGGTAACTTTTTCCACTAACATTGCAAGCTTGCTCCCTTTCCACGTTAGTGGTCACGTTAGTGAGACTAACGTGGCTCCTAACGTGGCTCTTCTTTGCTTCCTTTGTCCTGAAATCAAACAAACAAGGTGCATCAAAGCTTTGTTTCAAGTCATGAGATCATGCATCATCCATATTATAATTCAATTCATGTATAATTCTAATGAAATCATGTAAAGTTCACAATCTTTGCTTGAATCAAGATGTAAGTGTATATTTACCCAAAACTTGCTTATTTACTAAGAAAATGCATGAAACTATCCTAAAAGAGTAAAGAAAAAGGTCAGTGAAACTGGCCAAAATGCCCTGGCATCAACTGCTTATTGTGGTTTTAAACTGTATCAAATGGATGTGAAATATGCTTTTCTAAATGATGTAATAGATACAGAAGTGTATGTGGCATAGCCACCTAGTTTTGAAAATGAGGAATTTCCTAACCTTGTTTTCAAACTCTCAAAAGCCATGTATGGGTTGAGACAAGCTCCTAGAGCTTGCTATGAAAAACTTATTTCTTTTCTTTTGAAAAATGGTTTTCAAAGAGGCACCACAGACACTACTCTATTTATTAAAAATTCTAATGATTCCTTCATTTTAGTCTAAATTTATGTTGATGACATTATTTTTGGATCAACAAATGAGACCCTTTATACTGAATTTGAAAAACTCATGACAAGTGAATTTGACATGAGTATAATGGGTGAACTTAATTTTTTCCTTGGACTTCAAATTAAGCAAACTGAAAATGGTATTTTTATTCATCAAGAGAAGTATGCCAAGGAATTAGTTAAGAAATTTGGTATGGAAAATGCCAAACCCATGGGAACTCCCATGCACCCTAATTCAAAATTAGAAAAGGGGAAAACTGAGAAAGATGTTAATGAGACTAGGTATAGAGTAATGATTGGATCTCTTATGTACCTAACTTCCTCTAGACCTGACATTGTGCAAAGTGTTGAAATGTGTTCAAGATTCCAATATAAACCAAAAGAATCACATATTTCTGCAATTAAAAGGATTATTAGATATGTTCATGGCACATCCAATTTCGGTTTATGGTATCCTAAGATTAATGAGTTTTCTGTAGTTGGTTATTGTGATGCAGACTTTGCTAGAGGTAGAGTAGATAGAAGGAGTACATCAGGCATATGCTATTTTCTTGGAAAGTCCTTGAACGTTTGGTCAAGTAAGAACCAGTCTACAGTGACTTTATCCACCGCAGAGGCTGAGTATATCGCTACTTCTTCATGATGCTCGATAAACCACTATTTTATGGTTTATCTTGTACTTAATTGAATGGTTTCATCAAGTCTTCACCCACTTATTCATATGATTTGCATGATTTTATAATCCCTTCCTAGTATTGTTTTATGATTGAAAACTTGCTTCCTAGAGATCTTTAATTAGTATATTTTAAGTTTCCTTTATACCATTCGATGCCGTGATCCATGTGTTAAGTGTTTCAGGCTTTATAGGGTAGGAATGGCTTAGAAAACGGAGAGGAAGTTTGCAAAAATAGAAGGAACACAAGAAACTAAGAAGATGACTAGTGAGCATCGACGCGCGCGCATGGCTCATGCGAGCGCGCGGAATGGAGAAAATTGCAGCGACGCGTGCGCGTGCCTGACGCGTACGCGTGGAATGGAGTTCTGCAAAATGACGCGCACGCATGGATAATACATACGCGTGACAAGAAAAAACGCCAGATGACGCGCACGCATGACTGACACATACGCGTGACCTGCGCGATCTGCAAAATTAATAGAAAATGCTGGGGCAATTTTGGGCCGCGTTTTGATCCAATTTTCGGTCCAAAAACACAGAATAAAGCTAGGGAACAAGCAAAGACTCGAGAGACGGAGATACACATTCACATATTCTCATTAGGATAGTTTTTAGGTTTTTAGATCTGAATCTAGAGAGAAAATTACTCTTCCTCTAGTTTCTCTTTACATTCCTAGTTTATTGCTTTTGCCTTTGGATACTGAAGAGTCATTACCTCCATTGAAGATACTATTCTAGTTTGTTTTCCTTACTTACTCTTTTATTTATTCCATATTCTTAATTCTTGTTTAAAGTGGTAGTTGGATTATTTTTATGGATTGTTAGTGAAAATGATTACTTTTATCTTTAATTAATTTTTAAAGCTTTATTTTATTCAATTTATCATGTTTTCTTTTTATATTTCTATGAGCGTTATATTCATGTTAATGGAGTAGATTTCCTACTTGACATGGGGGTTGATTAGGAGGAGACACTTGAGTTGGAAGGCTTAAGTGCTGATTAAACTAGAAGTTGTTGGCTAGTTCTGTATTTACTAACGCTAGATCTTCCCAAGGGAGAGGACTAGGATTTGCGAATAAGAGTTAGCTCAATCACTTGACTTTCCTTTATTTAGTAAGGGTTAACTAAGTGAAAACAACAACCTTTTTTATACTACACTTAAGAGATCCCAACAAGGATAGAACTTTCAATTAATTATTCTCCCAGTCAAGGCTTTTTATCTAGAGTATTAATAATCATTCTTAGTTTTTATTGCTTTAATTTATAATTATTTAATTGCTCATTATTCAACTCTCAAAATTCTCGAAAAACTCCTAATTAATAAATTAGCATCCTTCCTTACAACTCATTGGGAGACGACCTGGGACTCATACTCCCAGTATTTTTATTCTAAACTTTTTGTGACAACCATTCTAAATTGATGAGGCAGATTTTTACTGGTTAAGAGCTATACTCGCAACGCTATTCTATTATATTATAATCTCTTAATTGGTCTAACTTCTGCCGCTCATCAATGCTCTCAGCTTATTTGATTGAAAACACAACTTGCTGATTATAAATTAAATGCTAAAAATATTCCCTTGTTATGTGACAATATGAGTGCCATCAATATTTCCGAAAATCCAGTTTTGCACTCTAGAACCAAACATATTGAGGTGAGATTTCACTCAATAAGAGAACATGTTCAAAAAGGAAATATTAGCATTCAATTTGTTAAATCAGAAGATCAATTAGCAGATATTTTCACCAAACCTCTAGCTGAAGACAGATTTTGCAAGCTTAGAACTAATCTAGAGATTTTAAGTCATGATTCATTGTTTGTGCATTGCTGATGTATTTGTTGAAGTTTTTGTCTCTCAGGTTGGCATGAGACAATTATGGGCAAATGAAGAACCATCTTTCTGAACTTCATTTTCTGGGATCTAATGCACATTCTGAATCTTCTGGGCCAACCCATCAGTTCAGAACCACGTTGGTCCAACATGTTTCCTTAAACAATACCATCTCTAGGCCCAATGGGTGTTACATTTGGTGGTCCAACTTGTTTCCTTAAATCCATGTGAATTTTTGTTTTGTTCTGTCTTTTAGTGAATAATTTTTTTTAAAAAAAACCTATTTTGTTTTATTTGTTAATAAAATCAAATCAACTTTTTCATGATGTCAAGTATTTTAAAAGTCTAGTCATGGGTGATGCAGTAGCATGGTTTCAAGAAACCTATTTCCTTGTGACACTTACCATATCTTTCTCTTCATAAAGCCTTCCACTAACCCTTCATTTCTTCTCCATTACCATTAGTGCTTCTCTTCATTCAAAATCGAGGTTCACCCTAATAAGGAAGAAAACCATTATTACAAAGCCTCCTCGTGAACAAATCCTTAAACTCCCTAAAAAACCTAAACCATCTACTCGCTCCAGGGATCGCACGTTCACTCCATCTCCTTCTCCTCCTACCTCTCCTCCTCGTACTGATCTAATGGCAAGAACCAAAACCACACCACAGTTCCCCTCTTCTGCCAAGCCGACGGCTCCACCAAAGGAGACTCCTTCGAAACCTAGCACATCGAAAGAGAAGCGTCCTGGAAATGATGAACTTGCTCCTGAGCCATCTCGACCTAAGTGATGATTGGATTTTCGACGGTTTAGAATTTCACAAATGAAACCTCGTTGCAAGTATAGTTTCTAAACCAATAACTAATCCTTTCATACAAAAAGTTGTTTGTCACTAAAACAAACCCCTAAAATTTATAAAACGAAGTATTCAAACCTCGGGTCATTCTCCCTAGGAATTACAATAAAGTGTCTTGTTATTGGTTATGAGTTATTTTGGGGTTTTGGATAAGAAGCATGAAAAGTAAATGGCAATGAAAATAAACTAACTACTATAAAAGCTCTTGGCAAGATATGAGAACTAGAAATCCTATCCTAGTTATCCTTCTCAATTGTGATGAGAATTGTTCATTGCTCCCACTTAGTTAACCTCTAACCATGGAGAAAAGTCAAGTGGATGAATCAATTTGATTCCTCAAGTCCTAATTAACTCCTAAAGGAGAGACTAGCTTTAGAGGCATTCAAATCAATTAGCAATCTCTAATTATCAATCAACAAAGGAATTAGATAACTCAAGAGTCACTAATCACTCTACCTAGGCCAAGAGGAACAAAATCTATACAAAAATCCAACCAAGCATTTAATCAAACACTTGGAAGGCACAAAAGAAAAGTATAGTCAATCACAACAAGAGTGAATTCTAACTACAATTGAATGTAAAGAATTAACAACAACAATCAAGGAAATCACAATTATCATGAATTAACTCAAATTGCATTATTAAAAGGGAATAAAAGAAACAACAATCTATCCCAAACAAAGTGAAGAATTACAAGAATTAAAGTACATAACTAGGGAGAGGAAGAGGAGAAGATTAAGAATTGGCAAAGGAGAATTAAATTAAGGCATGAATTAAACCTAGATCTAAGAAGAGATATTAACCTAAACCTAATCCTAATCCTAGAGAGAAGTGAGAGCTTCTCTCTCTAAAACTACTTAAAACTAAAGCTATCACTTCCTTCTTCTCCAATTGTTATGTCTCCCCTTTAGGCCTTGATCCCTTCTATTCCTTTCTATCAGCAATTGGCGCCAAAAATGGGTTCAGAAACCCCTCAAAATCGCCAAGCACGTGTTGCCTTAATGAAGCCATGTGCAGACATCGACGCGTGCGCGTCCCTGGCTGATTCCGCAATGTGCGCGCGAGCGCCTTGTGCGCGTGCGCGTGCTTGGCCGTAATCAATTCTTTGGCTTTTTGTGCTTCTCTCCACTTGCATGCTTCCTTCCTTGCTTCCTTTGATCCATGCCTGGCCTATTTCAATCCTGGAATTACTAGCAAACACATCAAGGCCTCTTATGGAATCAAGGAGAAATCAAAATTCATCAAAATAAGGCCTAAAAAGCATGTTTTTACACCTAAGCACAAATACGGGAGAGATAACAAAACCATGCTAATTCATAGGTTAAATGCGAGAAAAGGTCATCAAAATACTCTAAATTCAATACAAGATAAACCCTAAAAATGGGGTTTATCAACCTCCCCACACTTAAACCTTAGCATGTCCTCATGCTAAGATAAGAAGGAACTAAGGGGTATGACATTTATTAAATGCAACTAAACTATATGAGTCCTATCTAAATGCAACTACCTAGTGTGAGTGCAAATGCTTAGTTCAAACAAATCAATTCCCAAGAGACATGTATAGGCACAATAGCTAAGGCAATAGGAGTTAAGTCCAATCCACAATTGTATTGAATTATCAAAAAAAAGAGTTCAAACTTGCAAGAATATAAATAATATGGGTGAGCACATGTACTTGAACTTTTGAACCCTCACCGGATGTGTATCCGCTCTATTCACTCAAGTGTTTAAGGGTTAATTCACTCAATTCTCTTCTAATCATGCTTTCCAAAATTTGATTTTCTTCTAACAATCAACACCTATCCAATGCATGCATACATTCATCATGAGGTCTTTCATTTAGGTTGTAATGGGGTTAGGGTCAAGGTAGGATCATTTATGGTTAAGTGGACTAGAGTTTAGATCTTTGATTAGCATAGACTTTCCCACCTAACCTATGTAATGATCTATACATATTCAAACTATTCTAACTACCCATTCTTTAATTTTTTTTTTTTTTACATGTTCATGCATCTTATTTCTTGATTCATAACACTTATGCATTGATTCCCTTTTGTTGAACTTCACCTTGGGGCATTTTGTCCCCTTTTTTTTTCTTTCTTTTTTTTTTCTCTTTTTTTTTCTTTGTATAAGGACATCAATTACATAAGGTCTTATACATTCAATCAATACATGAGTATGTTCCCAATTCCTGAATATGGAAGTGTACTACCCTTTTTTATCCCATCCAATATTCCCAAGCCTCACCAACTTTGAGTAATAGACACTCTCACTAGCCTAGGCTAATCAAAGATCCAAACAAGGACCTTACATTGGTTTTCTGCCTTGGGCTTGTAATGTGCTAAAAGGAGAGTAAGTTGGTTAAGCATAGGCTCAAAATTGGCTAACAATGGAGAGTAAAAGGTAGGCTATTTGGGTAAGTGGGCTAATGAAATAATGGCCTCAATCATACAAATGCATGAATACCAGAAATAATTGGACATATAGAATCAAGCAAATCAAGGATCACAATCACAGAAAGAGAACAATTGCACACAAGAATGGAAAATAAGTGGTAATAAAAATGTAACCACACCATAAGGCTCAAGTCTCACAAGCTTGTGTTCTTAGTTCAATACATGCTTCACAAAGTATGAATTCAAGCAAGTTTCACCAAAAATTTTCTTCAATCAATTGGGTTGGTGTCCTATGTTCTATAATTAAAATTCTTGGAAAATCTCAATATTTGACTAAGCATTGTTGTGATTGAAAAATTCAAAAATTATTTTCCTTAGTTTACCCTTTTCTTTTTCACTTAAACCGATTTCTTATGTAAGAAGGGTGACTAAGTTTTCACTTAAAACATTATTTCTAATCACAACCACAAACTAAAACGAAATATATACAAAAGAAGATATGCAAAATTGTATAAAGAAAAATCCAACTAAAATATGGAATCTATCATCTAAAACATCTAAAGATATCCAAAAGCATCAAAATATCTAAAATATGGAATCTATCATCTAAAACATCTAAAGATATCCAAAAGCATCAAAATATCTAAAATCCAAAATAAGCAGTAAAGGTATCCAAAATGGCAAGAGTATCCAAAATAAACTCTAGATGCATCAAATATATACAAGAGCTATGCAAAGTAAGGTAACTCAGAAGGTAGCCAAAATGTTCACCGATCCTCTAATGATGCTACCGGTGACCTCCCCACACTTAAGACCAAGCATCGTCCTCGATGCTAAACCGGAGGATCAGTGGAAGGTACAACGGTAGCTGCTGAATCTGTCTGAGGCTGTGGAACCGGCTCCTCATGGGTCCGTGGAAACTCTGTAGTGTCAGGCGCAGCTGGAGGTGCATCCTGCTGAAGCGGCTCATCCGCAGCCTCCTCCTGATGATCCTGCTCATCAGAGGTCGGAGAGTCTGGAAGCGGAGGTAACTCAGCGCCAAGGGAGATGAGTGCCTGATCCATCCGATCCAGTCGGTGTCTGACATGGAGCCTCTCGCGCTCCAAGAACTGAAACAGACGCTGGACCAGTAGGTAAGTGGGCTCGGGTGCTGAAGGAGGTGGGGCTGCTGTCGAAGAAGATGGTATAGCTGCCTCGACTGCCGCTCTAGCTCGAGAACGGCGGCTAGTCGGGGGCCTCTCGTGCACCCACACACCCCAGGGAATAGTAACTTCCTTGTCGTCGTCATCTGGAGGTGGTGGTGTCACGTCATTGTCCTCCCACGAGACATCAACTAGCTCAGCTAAGCTAGTAACCAGTGTCGGAAACAGTAACAAGCCGCGAATATGAGCTCTCCACATGCTATGCCTAATCAGTCGGGGAAAATATACTTCCTTCCCCTCCATGACACACCCAATCAAGACTAGCATATCCATCGGAATCTCTGAAAAGTGAGTGGTAGGGAAGACATAGTGGGCAAATATTTGTTGCCAAGTCCTAGCCTCCCTAGTCAGATATGCAAATAGCATGCCCTTGGGCTTTGTGTTGCTCGAATCCATTACCCAAGAAGCATCTGGTGTAGCAATCACGCGCCTAAGCGCCTCATAGTTGAAAGTCATGGAGAGGAGAGCTACCTCTGCATGCTGGTAGGCACAAGTCTCAGGAGTACCAACTCTACAGAGCAGTGCATCCCTCAAGGCATCCTCAGTGATCATAATCTCTCTACCCCTCAAGTATACTGAATCCAAGCTTGGTCGAAAGAAATTGCAGTCTATCGACGAAATCCAAGCCCAGCTCAGAAATACGGGCATTTATGGCACGCCTCACATCATTGGGAAGATTCAGCTTCTTCTCAATATTCAGATTTTTCTTTACATAACGGGAAAGGCGTAGCTCGCAGTAGAGATTTGGAAATTTGGTTGGATCAGTGGACGGGAGTAACTGATTTTCTTTCTCCTCCTCATTCAGCGGATTCCTCGCATAGTTAGCAGATGGTGGGGGTGTAGAGGTCTTGGAGCGCTTCCTTTTTTTGGAAGCAGTGGCTATAGCTTTTCCTTTATCCGACATCCTGAAAACATAGATAATATAACATAAGCCTATAGCCAAGTAGATACAAAGCGCTCAAAGCAAAGCATATTCATGAAGTGAATAAAGGAAGAAGGTTTCTTGGAATGCAAGCAACAGAATACAAAATTCAAATCGAACTTCAAACCAAGAATGCAAACCATGTCTTGCACACTATTCATTAATTGAGTTCAGAAAGCACCATATCCAAAAGAATGACAGAAAGAGTTAGCTGGAAAACCAAAAGGAGTTAGTTGGTTGAACGAGTTAGACTTAGAAAGCAGTTTGAAAATTAGTGATATGGTAATTACTATCTCAATTTGAAATGAGTGAACAAAACAATGCTGTAAGCACGTTCACAATCATGAATTGCAACAAGTCATTGATGATGAAATATGATATTGCTAGAAAGCAACTAATATGAAACAAAACATCAATCAATGTGAAGGATCACTAGTAATGTATAACTTCCAGAGAACTACAAGCAATGGTCAATCGAAAAGCTTATTCAACCATGCAATGCATAGAAGCAAATCAACATGAAAAACAAGCGAGAATATGGAAACATGACCAAAGAACTTGTTCCTGAGGAGTTTTCAAAAACCATGTAGGCAACAGAGCACTAATTGAACAGAATTCATCAACTAGGGCTGTTACATTCATCAAATAAGTTCAATATAAAAACTATGGTTAATAAAAATCCGGCAGCATTTCAGCAGCAAATTGGCTAATCCCTAGAATTAAACGGTCGAAGCAGGCTCCATATGAATTCAACAACAATGAAGAACACAAAACCATATGTGAGTTCATATAGAGGCAGTAGACAGTCAATGGTTTAATAATAAAACAATTCAAACAGCACAAAGGGTATAAGCAATTGCTGCAATCAACAATTCCTTTACCAATTCATCACAAATGAGCAGCATTAACAGAATACATGAACACAGGGCAATGCAGCAGAACAGAGCAGTTTCATATAGCAACAGAAAATCAAATAATGCCTAAATCCACTACTCAGCCCAGATTCGCTAACCACCTAAATCAAACTAAACTAACTAACTAATCTAATTCTAACTACACTAACGGAATTAAAAAAAAGCAGCGAAACAAGGTTCAACAGAGGAGAGGAGGAACCTAGGTGCAGAGATTGAACCGAGGAAAAGGAGGAAAGAAAAATGAAGTGAGGCGGTGAGAGGAAGAACTGGCCGGAGCAGCGCGGCTGTTGGGTTGCACCGGCGGCGATGGTGGCTTGTGGCGGTTGGCACGGAGGCAGAGAGGGGGTCAGAGGAGTAAGGGAGAAGAGGGAAGGAGAGGGGGTGATGAAGAGAGAAGGGCGAGGCAGTGATGGCGGCGACGGCGATGACGGCAACGGAGCGCTCGCCAGAGGACAGCCGGTCAGGAGAAGAGGAAGGTGAAGAATGGTGGGAGAGGGAGAATGGAACGTTAGAGGAAGAGAGAGTTGTGATGCGCGAATGCGCTAGGGCTCGCGTCTCTGGGGTAAGTGAGAATTCGAATCCACGCGCGCGCGCACTGTATGCGTTCGCGTGGGTGGAGGGAATGGACGCGCAAGGCGCGCATCGGCGCGGATGTGCTGGGCTGGAGGCTTAAAAGGGGCCCAGAGTTGGCACAACTCTCGGGTCCTTTGGCCTTGGTGATGCTAATACGCATCGACGCGCACGCACACTGTGCGCGTTCGCGTGAGCTGCTTGATCTTATTGGATGGGTGTGGAGGCGTGAAGTATGCCAACGCGTGGACAGCGAAACAGAGAGGGGTGCGGACGCGTACAGCGTGCGTTCGCGTGAGTTAAGTTGAGCTAGTGGCTTAAAGTTGGCCCAGATCCAGCACAACTCTCTGGATATTGGCCCAGAAGTTCTAGCAACGAATCGACGCGTACGCGTCTGGTGCGCGTACGCGTGCGTTTCCTTATAGCTGTATGGATGCGCACGCACGTAGTGCGCGTCAGCGTGGAAGGAATTGGGCTTGGGGCACAACGCCGGCCTAAGAGAGGCCCAACTCTCTGGAAAATGGGTGATGATGCGTCCGCTCAGGGACGCGTGCGCGTACGGTGTGCGCGCGCGTCCTCCCTCCTTCTTCTTTTTTTTTTTTTTACATGCAGAAAAATTATGCTCAGGTACTCCCTAGACTGCTCACAACTCTTTATTCAATCAACCATCATACAATTCACAAAAATGCAATTTGATATTATTCATCTACTACTAAACACAACATACACGTGACTAGGCTAACAATTAAGTTGTACAAACAAATTATGTGAAACATCTACCTACAATGGTAGCTCAAATCACTTATTAGGCAAATTTAAAAGAGAATAGAAAGAGTTTACCATGGTGGGGTGTCTCCCACCTAGCACTTTTAGTTTAAGTCCTTAAGTTGGACATTTTGAGAAGCCTATTGTCATGGTGGCTTGTGTTTGTACTCGTCCTTGAATCTCCAAGGATCTTTGCTTCTCAATTGGTTGACAGAATTTCCAACCATTTTCGTCAAGCTTGGGCACAATTCTACCCAAGATATGAGTCCCCATAGTTGGTCTTCACATAGCGAACTGGGATCCCATATCTTATCTTCGCACCCGTCTTCAATTTGATCTTCATACTTTTTCCTTCCGGGTGGTTGACATATAGAATTCTCTTTAATATACCAAGCCTTCCTTTGAGACCCATGCAAAGTGGTATTCTTCCAATCATCGTTCCTATACCTTGAAGCTTTGACCTTAATGAGCCTAATTCCTAACTTGCAACCACTACACAACTCATTCTTGCTTTTAATTCCGCAAAGAGCTCTAAGTTGTCCATCCATTTCAATCAAACCATATTCAAGCGAGAAGGTAAAGCTTATAGATAAGAATTTTATCCACTTGAATGTTGTGTTGGATGGTGACTCAGGGAGGGAGACCTCCCCACGCTTAGACAATGCAAGGTCTACTTCCTTGTACTCTTCTTTATGTATTTCCACCTCTTTGCGAGCTTCCTTGATTTCAACCTTTCCCCTCTTATCACATAGCTTGGTGTTGTCTTCAAGAACTTTGATTTCTTGCCTAATGGGAGGTGGTTCAATTTTGGATAGAAATTCATTGATGAATAAATCCATCTCTTGGTCAACCTCTTCATATTCTTCAATTTCGATATACACCATGCCAACGTTTTCCTCTTGGTAGCTCTCTTTCTCATTGCTCACCAAGGGTATGGGAGGTTGTGCACACTCTTTTATACTTTCAACTCCATGTCCAATGGGAGATGATTCCATTGTAGAGAGAAATTCATCCATGATGGAATCCATCTCTTGATAAGCCTCTTCCAAGTCTCCAACGATGATATGCCTTGGAGGTTGCGCACCCTCCTCAGCATCAATATCAAGCTTCTTGGAAGAGTGCTCCATGATGCTACATTCCCTTGGACTTTCAACATCTCCTAAATCTTCAACCGCCTCTTCCTTTTCTTCAATGATCATAGGCTCCTCCAATTGTTTCAACAGAAAATTTGACTCCTCCTTCTCCACCGAATTTTCCAATTTCTCATTCATGCTTTGCTCTTCTTTTGACTTTTCACATGTGGTCATGGAAGTACCTTGAGTATTCAAGCATTGGTGGGCTAAAGTGTGCACCACCTTGGTCAAATTGGTCACAAACTCAAGTGTATCCCGCTTCATGGCTTCTTGTCCTTGAAGTAACAAAGTGAGAGGATCGTCTATTGGGGCTTGGGGTGGGTAGGAAGGTTCATCATTTTGGAGAGAGGGTTCATGGTAGGAAGGTGGTTCTTCTTAGTAAGGGTATGGAGATGGTGAGTATTGAGGTGGTTCATGGTAGTAATCTTGATAGGGTTGTGGTGGTTCTAAAGGTTCTTGCTCATAATGATCACAAGGATGTGATATGGGTGATTGGTCATGTGGTGGATATGGATCATAGGAAGGTGCTTGGTATGGAGAGGTGATGCCAAGGCATCTTAGGCGAGTTTCACTAGCATTTTTCTGTTAGTTTTAGTTGTTTTATGCATTTTCTTGAGCTTAAAGTAACCAAGAATGGTTAAATGAATAACAAAGCAATGAACCATCCAAACAGTATGATTTTGATGCAAATTCCATGAGTTTTTAGTTATATTACTTGAATGCTATGAATGGAAGATTTCTCATGAAATTTTGCAAGACTTTGATGCAATTGTTTGGATGATTTCAGGGAAGAAGAGGCTAGGCAAGGAAGCAACAAAATCAATAAAGGAAGCTTGAATATCACATGTGGAGTTTAAGTTCTAGTTTAAGCTTAAACTGGAACTTAAACTACCAAAATCATGAAAGCTGAGGAAAGGGTGAAAGTGGCGTTTAACCTCCAGTTTAACCTTAAACTGGAAGTTAAACGCCAGAAATGGGAAATGCACCAGGGAGCCAATTCCACGTTTAAGCTCCAGTTTAACCTTAAACTGGAGCTTAAACGTGTTCGACCAAGTTTTCTCCTCCAGGGTTGCTTTCTCCATTTCCACGTTTAAGCTCCAGTTTAACCTTAAACTGGAGCTTAAACGTGTTCGACCTCCAGGGCTACCTTTCTCCGCTTCCACGTTTAAGCTCCAGTTTAACCTTAAACTGGAGCTTAAACGTGTTCGACCTCCAGGATGGCTTTCTCTATTCCCACGTTTAAGCTCCAGTTTAACCTTAAACTGGAGCTTAAACGTGTTCGACCTCCAGGGCTGCCTTTCCTATCTCCACGTTTAAGCTTCAGTTTAACCTTAAACTGAAGCTTAAACGTGTTCGACTACTTTACCCTCCAGGGCTGCCTTCTTCCATTTCCACGTTTAAGCTTCAGTTTAACCTTAAACTGAAGCTTAAACGTGCTTCCACAAAAGGCATCACTGGAAGTGTCTGGCGTTTAAGCTGCAGTTTAAGCTTAAACTGCAACTTAAACGCCACTATTGGAAAAGGTTTCTGGGCCAAAAATATTGCAGTTTAAGTTAGCTTTTTAGCACAAACATTAACTTAAACTTACTCTGGTATGAAACCCAATTGAATATCATGGTTTATGGGATTGGGCCTAAAGGATTGATGAGTCTGGAATTTCAATTTGTTGAGTCATGTGTCATTACTTGATTATCACTAAGTTGGCTCAATGAATGTTACAGAATCTGGATCAGCAGCCTCATCAAGATTATGGATCATAAACCCAAAGCAAAAGGAAAGCAGGGAGAGGCCTCAAAGCCCAAGAAACACAACAGAAGCTCAATATAGAAAGTGTATAAATAGGATAGAATTTAAGTTAGGAAGGACTTTTACCTTTTCATTTTGCTAGTTTTCATACCTTTGTAATTGAATTCAGAGCTATGACTCACTAAACCCCCTTTCATTGGGTTAGGGAGCTCTATTGTAATTCAATGAATCAATAATAGTTTATCTTCTTCTTCAATCTTTTCTCTTGAATTTTGTTAGAAAGCTTCTCGATCTAATTCCATTGGGTAGTTGTCTTGGGAAAGAAACTACTCATAATTGGAATCCTTCGGAACCTTGGGAAAGGAATGGAGGATTCATGCTAGAGAAGCTTTCTCACAGTGAATTGGATTGGGGTTTGGATGGATATTGTGACATGTAATCCTACCAAATTGTGGTTCATGAAACTGTGTGGTATAATCAGTGATCGAGCATCATCTCTTCTTATGAACATTTAAACCAAGGGATTGGGAATTTGTTTGTTTTTAGAGAGAATTGGTGAGCCAAGGGATTGGGATCCAATCATATAAGATTGCCAAGCAAAATTCAATGAACGCATTGGTTGAGGAAGAGATAAACATGTTTTGATTCGGAGATCTCAATATCTCCTATAACCCAATGAATTCCCCATCTCTGATTTCCACTTTCTCTTTACATTCTGCAACTCAATTCATGCAATCACCCCCATTCCCTTTTAATTTCAGCAATTTAGCTTCTGCTCTTTAATTCATGCAATTTAAGATTCCGCCATTTCAATTTCTTGCCATTTACGTTTCCCGCCAATTTTACATTCCGCAATTCTCATCTAATTCTTGATTCCGCTCAACTAGACACACTTCTAATCCGAATTGCTCATTCAACCAATCCTTGTGGGATTCGACCTCACTCTATTGTGAGTTTTTACTTGACGATAACCGGTGCACTTTCCGGAAGGAATTTTGCCGATCGTGCAATTTCCTAAATCGTAGCATAACAAGTTTATGCAACATCAAGTTTATGGCGCCGTTGCCGGGGATTGGTTTTCGATTGACAATTCTCAAATTGGAAGTTAACTAGATTGAGCATTTTTCTTGCTTTGTTAATTCAGTTCAAGTTACTTGTTGAATTTTTAATTTCTGCACTCTGTTACATGCTTTCTTTCTTTATGCCTTTAAATTCAAGCAACTAACTCACTGACTCACTAACTATTTGAATTAATTCCTCAACTACTCTAACCATACTCTTCCATTAACCAAGAGTATTTCACTTGTTTGTTGCCTGTGCTGTGTTCTTGTATGACAGGTAGGAGAGAAGAGACATCAACCCCTCCATATACTGAACCAGAGAGGACCCTTCATAGACTTAGAAGGGAAGCAAGAGGGAAGAGAGTACTGAGAGAAGAGGAATCTGAAGGAGAATCTGAGGACAATTTTGAGGAAGCTCTAGATCTCAACATGGATAGAGAAGTTCACAACCATGAGAGAGCTGATGGAAACAATGCCATTCCCGAGAGGAGGGTTCTTAGTTCATACATAAACCCAACCTCTGGGAATTGTGGTAGCAGCATTCAGAAACCAACCATTCAGGCCAACAATTTTGAACTCAAACCACAGCTAATATCACTTGTGGAGAATCATTGTTCATTTGGTGGGAGTGCTAATGAAGATCCAAACCAACATCTCACAAAATTCCTGAGAATTTGCGACACTGTGAAGTCCAATGGAGTCCAGGAAGATGCCTATAAACTGCTTTTGTTCCCATTTTCACTTAGGGACAAGGCAGCTAAGTGGCTGGAATCATTCCCAAGGGGGAGCCTAACAACATGGGACGAGGTGGAAAGCAAGTTTCTGGCACGTTTCTACCCCCACAAAAGGTCAATAGGCTTCGATCTGAGGTGCAATTGCACCAGACATGTTCCATGACTGGGTGCAATTGCACATTTTCTATGATGGACTTTCTTACGAATCAAGGAAGGCTGTAGACCATTCATCAGGAGGTTCATTGAACAGGAAAAAGACTGTGGAAGAAGCCATTGAAGTGATTGAGACAGTGGCTGAGAATGAGTACTACTATGCTTCAGAGAGACACAACACTAAAGGAGTCATGGAGCTGAACCATGTTGATACAATTTTAGCCCAAAACAAGGTGTTTGCCAAGCAACTAGCAGAGCTCACCAGGAAATTAGAAACAAAGCAAGTGGCTGCAATACACACACAAGATCAAGAGGAAGCAAGCACTGAAGGAGGTGATTGGGAAGAGGCCAATTATGTAGGAAATCAACAAAGGCAATCATATGATCCACATTCCAACACTTACAATCCAGGATGGAAAAACCACCCAAACTTTGGGTGGGGGAACCAACAAACCCAACCACAAAACCACAAACCTTACAACCACAACCAACATAACAATTCCACATACCAAAACTCCAACCAAAGATCATACCAAGCCACACAAAACACTTACTCCCAACCATCATATCATGGCCAAAATAATCAACCTACCCAACCTAATCCGAACCAACAATTTCAAGATCAATTAAACAGGATAGAAGGAGTGCTTGCAAACATGAGTCAGGACATAAGTGAGTTGAAAAACTTTAGGGATGATGTGAGATCTACCTTAAGGAACCATGGTGAAAAACTCAAGAGGATGGAGTCTCAAGTAGGAGAGCTATCTCAACAGGCCCCCAAGTCAACTGCAGTGTTCCCTAGTGACACAGAAAAGAATCCAAAAGGGGAACAAAAGAGAGTGAGATGGGAAGAATGCAAGGCCATCACCACATTGAAGGAAGTCTCAGAAGAAGAAGGAATCAGACCCTCAGAGCAGGAGCCAGAAATCTTGAAGGAAGGTGTGGAAGAAGCTAAGCAGGAAGGTGAAACTGAACAAGCCAAGGAACTGCAAACAGGCATGCTGGAAATATACCAACCAAAAGCACCATTTCCTCAGAGGTTAGGAGGAGGTGAAAAAGGGAAAACCTATTCAAGGTTTTTAGAGACATTTAAGTCTCTCCATATCAATATTCCCTTCCTTGAGATCCTCCAGCAGATGCCTACACATATCAAGTATTTAAAGGAATTGCTGAGCAAGAAAAGAGTTTTGAAGGGAGGACAAACTGTAATAATGAACAAAGAATGCAGTGCCCTCATCAAGAAGGACATAGTCTCTAAGAAAACAGACCCAGGAAGTTTTCATATACCCTGCATCATAGGGGAAACAAAAATTGACAGAGGATTCTGTGATCTAGGAGCTAGCATAAATGTGATGCCTCTAACTCTTATGAAGAGGCTACAACTGAATGAGGTGAGATCCACTGATGTAATCATACAACTGGCTGACAAAACTCAGAAGCAAGCTGAAGGGGTAGTTGAGAATGTGCTGGTGAAAGTGGGAGATTATTACTTCCCCACAGACTTTGTCATTTTGGACATGGAGGAAAGCTACTTACACCCTATCATTCTGGGCAGGCCATTTCTAGCCACTACTAGAGCGCTCATAGATGTAGAACAAGGAGAGCTAATTCTGAGAATACATGATGAACAGCTCATTTTCAAAGTTTTCAAACCTGCATCTGAGCCTGAACCAGAACCTGAAAAGCCTAAGGATGATAGTAGTCATCTGTGTTTGGAGGAAAGTAATCCAGCAGCTGAAACTCTGAAACGGTCCTTGGAAGGCAAACAAGAATTGCAAGAGTTAAAGCCACAAGAATCAATAGAAACAGATCAGAAGGATCCTCCTGGCATAAGGGTCAATGAAGAAATCCTCAAGAGAAAGGGAAGAATTGTAAAGAAATTGCCAAGAGGGTGGAGAAACAAGAAAATTCCCATTGAAGGTTTCTCTCCGGGAGATAAAGTGATATCAAGTCATTATCTGCCAATTCCACCTGGCCTCAAAACCATTCCTTCCCAGCTCCCTCAAGTGTTCACAATCAGGAAAGTTCTTTCTATGGAACATTTAGAAGTCATGAAGGAATCAAATGGGGACGTTTTCATAGTGAGAGGAGAAGACATCAAGCACTACAATCCACCCTAACAAGGGACAACCGTCAAGCTAGTGACGTTAAAGAAGCGCTTGTTGGGAGGCAACCCAACCTGAGGTAATACCCCTTTACTGTTTCTTTTATTTGTTTCAATAAAAAGGGTGAAGTAGTTTCTGTGCATTGCAAAGAATTAAGTTTGGTGTTTCACACCAAACAATGAATTCGTGGATCAATAATTCAAAGGGGAATGTGTGACTCTAAGTTTGGTGTTCCACCATAAAGATCAACTGAACACAACAACCTTTGAATTATATGAAAGGAACAACCATTCTAAGCAATCACAGAAATGCTTAAAATCCTTAGCAGCAACTTCATTCCAAGGAGAACTCAAGGATTCAAAGAACAGAGAAGTAAGTAGGAGACTAAGTTTGGTGTTCACACACCAACTTAAGACTCAGACACTTGCCCATACATAGTTGAGCTAACCACTCAAGTGCTTGAGAAGCAAGCAACTTCATCACTCTTTGCAGGAAAGGAAACAAGGATCTTAGAAAGAACATGAAGCAACAACTAGGAGAAGAAGGAGAAATCAAATTGTTTCATGGCAACAAAGAGAAAACAAGAAATTTCACAAGGTGGTGTTGTTCCTTGACAATTCTTTAAAAAGGGCAAACAAAAGCATGCTTGTTCTGGTTTAAACTGTAATTGTTGAATCTTTCTGGAATGTGAACGTTCTAGTATGTTTGTCTGTTTATTGCTTTGAATAAAGTGAATGCCTAGATGTTTGGATATAACTTCACCTTCTTAAACAAATGCTTGCCATGCTTGTTCTGTTTCCAAAAATTAAAAGAAAAGTTTGAACAAAAGTAACTTGGCTCAATTAGTGACAAATCAAGTAGAATTAAGTGGTGGTATGCATGCTTGATTGTTTAGTCAGATCACTGGAAATAGAGTGTAGAATTATCATTTTTTGTGTAGAAATTGAAAACTGTCTATGGATCTTGATGAATAAATGTCTTTGGCCATGAAAAAGAAAGAAAAAGAAGAAGAAAAAGCCACTGAAAAAGGGCAACCAAAAAGCAAAAAAATTGAGAAAATAAGCTAGGCACCAATGGTTTGAACTTCTGAGACAAATGCCTGTGGTGTTTATGTATTAAGGATATGCTTGGATGAATAGGTTCTGAGGAGTGTTTCAACACTTGGTAACTTGGGTTAACTAACCCGGGATTATCAACCAAAAGTCCATTATCAAGAGCAACCTAAATACAAAACATTTAGTCACACAAAGAGGTGCTGGGCACCAATGTCTCACGAAGAAATGTGAACTAAAATGCCTGCAGTGGATATGTGTAGTGCACTGATAAGAAAAAGAAAATGCCAAAGGCGTGTGCAACACATGACACTAAGCAAACAAGGAGCAAAGGAGCTCAAAGAAAAAGAAAAGAAAAACAAAGAAGAGAAAAGTGCCAAGGACATAAGAATAACAAGAGGCCATAGCAGTGTTTGATGAATGCAATGAAAAAGTGATAATCTTACCTGATAAGAATGAAAAAGTGATGCTGCAACTTTCTGCATAAAACCCTTCTGATGAACTTCAAGTGCTTACTAATATAGCCAATGTAATTGCTTTCTGTTTCATACTTTCTTCTCAAATAACTCAGGACTTGCTTAGGGACAAGCAAGTATTAAGTTTGGTGTTGTGATGCCAAGGCATCTTAGGCGAGTTTCACTAGCATTTTTCTGTTAGTTTTAGTTGTTTTATGCATTTTCTTGAGCTTAAAGTAACCAAGAATGGTTAAATGAATAACAAAGCAATGAACCATCCAAACAGTATGATTTTGATGCAAATTCCATGAGTTTTTAGTTATATTACTTGAATGCTATGAATGGAAGATTTCTCATGAAATTTTGCAAGACTTTGATGCAATTGTTTGGATGATTTCAGGGAAGAAGAGGCTAGGCAAGGAAGCAACAAAATCAATAAAGGAAGCTTGAATATCACATGTGGAGTTTAAGTTCTAGTTTAAGCTTAAACTGGAACTTAAACTACCAAAATCATGAAAGCTGAGGAAAGGGTGAAAGTGGCGTTTAACCTCCAGTTTAACCTTAAACTGGAAGTTAAACGCCAGAAATGGGAAATGCACCAGGGAGCCAATTCCACGTTTAAGCTCCAGTTTAACCTTAAACTGGAGCTTAAACGTGTTCGACCAAGTTTTCTCCTCCAGGGTTGCTTTCTCCATTTCCACGTTTAAGCTCCAGTTTAACCTTAAACTGGAGCTTAAACGTGTTCGACCTCCAGGGCTACCTTTCTCCGCTTCCACGTTTAAGCTCCAGTTTAACCTTAAACTGGAGCTTAAACGTGTTCGACCTCCAGGATGGCTTTCTCTATTCCCACGTTTAAGCTCCAGTTTAACCTTAAACTGGAGCTTAAACGTGTTCGACCTCCAGGGCTGCCTTTCCTATCTCCACGTTTAAGCTTCAGTTTAACCTTAAACTGAAGCTTAAACGTGTTCGACTACTTTACCCTCCAGGGCTGCCTTCTTCCATTTCCACGTTTAAGCTTCAGTTTAACCTTAAACTGAAGCTTAAACGTGCTTCCACAAAAGGCATCACTGGAAGTGTCTGGCGTTTAAGCTGCAGTTTAAGCTTAAACTGCAACTTAAACGCCACTATTGGAAAAGGTTTCTGGGCCAAAAATATTGCAGTTTAAGTTAGCTTTTTAGCACAAACATTAACTTAAACTTACTCTGGTATGAAACCCAATTGAATATCATGGTTTATGGGATTGGGCCTGAAGGATTGATGAGTCTGGAATTTCAATTTGTTGAGTCATATGTCATTACTTGATTATCACTAAGTTGGCTCAATGAATGTTACAGAATGTGGATCAGCAGCCTCATCAAGATTATGGATCATAAACCCAAAGCAAAAGGAAAGCAGGGAGAGGCCTCAAAGCCCAAGAAACACAACAGAAGCTCAATATAGAAAGTGTATAAATAGGATAGAATTTAAGTTAGGAAGGACTTTTACCTTTTCATTTTGCTAGTTTTCATACCTTTGTAATTGAATTCAGAGCTATGACTCACTAAACCCCCTTTCATTGGGTTAGGGAGCTCTATTGTAATTCAATGAATCAATAATAGTTTATCTTCTTCTTCAATCTTTTCTCTTGAATTTTGTTAGAAAGCTTCTCGATCTAATTCCATTGGGTAGTTGTCTTGGGAAAGAAACTACTCATAATTGGAATCCTTCGGAACCTTGGGAAAGGAATGGAGGATTCATGCTAGAGAAGCTTTCTCACAGTGAATTGGATTGGGGTTTGGATGGATATTGTGACATGTAATCCTACCAAATTGTGGTTCATGAAACTGTGTGGTATAATCAGTGATCAAGCATCATCTCTTCTTATGAACATTTAAACCAAGGGATTGGGAATTTGTTTGTTTTTAGAGAGAATTGGTGAGCCAAGGGATTGGGATCCAATCATATAAGATTGCCAAGCAAAATTCAATGAACACATTGGTTGAGGAAGAGATAAACATGTTTTGATTCGGAGATCTCAATATCTCCTATAACCCAATGAATTCCCCATCTCTGATTTCCACTTTCTCTTTACATTCTGCAACTCAATTCATGCAATCACCCCCATTCCCTTTTAATTTCAGCAATTTAGCTTCTGCTCTTTAATTCATGCAATTTAAGATTCCGCCATTTCAATTTCTTGCCATTTACGTTTCCCGCCAATTTTATATTCCGCAATTCTCATCTAATTCTTGATTCCGCTCAACTAGACACACTTCTAATCCGAATTGCTCATTCAACTAATCCTTGTGGGATTCGACCTCACTCTATTGTGAGTTTTTACTTGACGATAACCGGTGCACTTGCCGGAAGGAATTTTGCCGATCGTGCAATTTCCTAAATCGTAGCATAACAAGTTTATGCAACATCAAGAGGCTTGTGAGTATGGTTGAGCATCATGTTGAGGATAAGGTTCATAGGCATATGGTGGTTGATTATCACAAAAGGGGTCACCATAGCCATTGAATTGACATGTATTAGGATGGTAATTATACCTATAAGTATCCGGAGGTTGTTGCCAATAGGAGTGATCAATTCCTTGAGGCTCCTCCCATCTTTGTTGGTTCCATCCACAATGAGTGTCATCATTGAAGTTCACATTTCCTACAACACAATTAGAACCAAACTCATAGCCAAGGTGAGAATTCATAGTGGAAAAGCAAAATAAAACTAACAAAAACTAGCAAATAAAGAAAAAAAACAAGATATTCACACTATTCACATATATACAATAACCAATAACACAACACCATTGCAACTCCCCGGCAACGGCGCCATTTTGATGATTGGATTTTCGACGGTTTAGAATTTTACAAATGAAACCTCGTTGCAAGTATAGTTTCTAAACCAATCACTAATCCTTTCATACAAAAAGTTGTTTGTCACTAAAACAAACCCCTAAAATTTATAAACCGAAGTATTCAAACCTTGGATCGTTCTCCCTAGGAATTACAATAAAGTGTCTTGTTATTGGTTATGAGTTATTTTGGGGTTTTGGATAAGAAGCATGAAAAGTAAATGGCAATGAAAATAAACTAACTACTATAAAAGCTCTTGGCAAGATATGAGAACTAGAAATCCTATCCTAGTTATCCTTCTCAATTGTGATGAGAATTGTTCATTGCTCCCACTTAGTTAACCTCTAACCATGGAGGAAAGTCAAGTGGATGAATCAATTTGATTCCTCAAGTCCTAATTAACTCCTAAATGAGAGACTAGCTTTAGAGGCATTCAAATCAATTAGCAATCTCTAATTATCAATCAACAAAGGAATTAGATAACTCAAGAGTCACTAATCACTCTACCTAGGCCAAGAGGAACAAAATCTATACAAAAATCCAACCAAGCATTTAATCAAACACTTGGAAGGCACAAAAGAAAAGTATAGTCAATCACAACAAGAGTGAATTCTAACTACAATTGAATGTAAAGATTTAACAACAACAATCAAGGAAATCACAATTATCATGAATTACCTCAAATTGCATTATTAAAAGGGAATAAAAGAAACAACAATCTATCCCAAACAAAGTGAAGAATTACAAGAATTAAAGTACATAACTAGGGAGAGGAAGAGGAGAAGATTAAGAATTGGCAAAGGAGAATTGAATTAAGGCATGAATTAAACCTAGATCTAAGAAGAGATATTAACCTAAACCTAATCCTAATCCTAGAGAGAAGTGAGAGCTTCTCTCTCTAAAACTACTTAAAACTAAAGCTATCACTTCCTTCTTCTCCAATTGTTATGTCTCCCCTTTAGGCCTTGATCCCTTCTATTCCTTTCTATCAGCAATTGGCGCCAAAATGGGTTCAGAAACCCCTCAAAATCGCCAGGCACGTGTTGCCTTAATGAAGCCATGTGCAGACATCGACGCGTGCGTGCACGGTATGCGTGCGCATCCCTGGCTGATTCCGCAATGTGCGCGCGAGCGCCTTGTGCGCGTGCGCGTGCTTGGCCGTAATCAATTCTTTGGCTTTTTGTGCTTCTCTCCACTTGCATGCTTCCTTCCTTGCTTCCTTTGATCCATGCCTGGCCTATTTCAATCCTGGAATTACTAGCAAACACATCAAGGCCTCTTATGGAATCAAGGAGAAATCAAAATTCATCAAAATAAGGCCTAAAAAGCATGTTTTTACACCTAAGCACAAATACGGGAGAGATAACAAAACCATGCTAATTCATAGGTTAAATGCGAGAAAAGGTCATCAAAATACTCTAAATTCAATACAAGATAAACCCTAAAAATGGGGTTTATCACTAAGCCTAGGTCTGCTCCCTCTTATCCTCAAAGAGTTAATACTCGAATCCCTCTCAAATCTGTTAAAGAGCCTTCCAGTGACCCTTTTGCGCACAAATCACACTTCATGACCTCCCACTCAAACTACAATCCTCACCGTTTTCGATCTGCCATGAATAATGATTTCTATGAATGTGTCATTGCTCACCATACCTTATGTCCTACCTTTTTAGTTGATTTACTAAATCTGAAAAAGAAAGGTTTCGCTTTTGCTGAAAATTTTGAATTTCTTGACTGGAACCATATTTTTAAAATCAAAAAGCCAGTTTACCCTATTTTAGTCAAGAAGTTTTATGCAAATATGACTTATCATGAGGGCACTGTTCATTCTTATGTAAAAGGCTATGACATAGTTCTGAATAATGAAACCATCAATGATTATCTGAAATACACTGATGTTGGTGCAAGAGTTTGTCTCTTAGTTAAACCATCTAATTACTATGAGTAAAGAGAAGAGGAAACTTGCCACCAAGCATGAAAACTTCCTCAGGAAATCCAGAGATAGAGTGGCAGTCTTCTTGAAATTCATTGATAACCTCCAAGAAGATGACAATCCTGCCACAGATCGTGAAAAAGATGCTGCTTCTGAAGAGGATGGTTCGGATACCTGAAATAATCTCATGATGCTGCAGTCTTCTGTTTACTGTTGTCTCATAAAAACTCTTGTTTTTTACTTTTGGACTTTCTTTTATTATGTCTCGGATGACTGTAAACCGTTTAACAACTATTGCTTTTAATTTCAGTTATTTAGATGTTTGAACTTTCCATTAATAGTTTGTTGCAGGTTTTAAGTTTCAGATTTGCATTTGATTAGATTTCCTCCCTTGATAACAAAAGGGAGAGTAGTAGTAGTAGTAGTAGTAGTAGTAGTAATAGTAGCAGATTGCATATGTTATAGTAGTAATAGTAGCAAATTGCATATGTTGTGCATATGGTATGTATCTGTTGCATAAATCTCTGTTTTACTCTACTTTGCATTTGATCTTCTTGATGGTGCTACTCTATTTTGTTCAATTTTTGCCATGTTTTGTTTAGTATTGGGCTGGATTTTAGTTGCTGTATGTGTACAATCCCTCAGTTAAGTTGATATGTTAAATTGTTTGAAAATCTTAAGGATTGCTTCATCCATGGACAACATATAGTATGTAGTATATCATTGTGTTCTCTATGAGAATATGTAAACAGGAAAGAAGAGAAGAGCACAAATCCAGGGGGAGCAACTTAAAAGCAAGGGACATCACTTAGAGGGAAGTACCTTAACGTTATTAAATTCAACTCCTTTAATCAATGTCACAATTATGTTTACCATTAAGGGGATTGTTGAGTTATGTTTAACTAATTTAATTTGATGATGACAAATATTATTTCGTTGGGTTAAACACCAATTAGTTTTGATTGTATTTGTTAAGTGATGCAGGCAAAAATCAAAGAAGCCGCAGCCATTTGGAAGAAAACAAAAACGATATTATTGGTGAATCTCTACCAGAAAAGCCTAAAGTAATTGAGAAAGAAATCAAACGGGCTGGGAGGTAAGGAAAGCAAATCCAAGCCCCAAGTTAATCCGCAGCTGATACACTCTAAAGCCAACGTTCACTTATTGCTTCGGTCAGACACAGAAGAAAAGAGAGAGAAAGCTTCATTCTTCATCTTGCTCATTTCACTAGAGAAGAAAGGAAGAAAAAGCTTAATAAAAAAGGACAAAGGTCTAATCACTAAATCAAACCATTTTAAGCTAAGTCAGAAGTTAAAGGTGATTTATTTCTGATGAGTGGATATTTTATATGCTTTTTGGCATCAATTTCTTAGTATTTTCAGTATGTTTTGTTGAGTTTTAGTAGGTTTTAATGAAAATTCACTTCTTTGGATATTACTTTGATCTTTTATGTTTTGCTATGATTTTAGGTGAATTTTGGGTGAATCTGGTGAAGTTCTGGTAAAGTCTGATTCAGAGGCAAGGAAAGTAAAGCAGATGCTATCAGATTCTGACCTCCATGCATTCAAAGCCTTTCTTAAGCTACAAAGGTTTACATAACATAATCTTAATGGCGTTAGAAAGCTAACTTTCAGGGCTTTCCAGCAATATATAATGGTTTATACTTTTCTTCAGATTGGACAGTCCAAAATGGGAGTTGAACGCCCAAACTATCCCTATGGGCTTTCAACGCCCCCAAGAGGACCAAGGCTGGCGTTGAACGCCCAAACCTAGCGTTCAACGCCACAAAGGGAGCAAGAAGCAGCAATCCTACCCCCTAGTGGGCGTGCAACATCCACTTCTTTAAGTTGGACACCAAGCTCTACTCAAATATTCACCAAGTGGGCCCAGAAGTGGATTTTCGCACCTTTAGCTTAGTTTATTTCAATTTTGTAATTTTCTAATTACTATTAATGTCTCTTTAGGTTTAGGTTAGGATAAATAGAAAAGGGATCACCATTGTTTAGAGCCATCCTTTACCACTTTCGAATATTTCAATTATTTCTCTGTATAGTATGAGCAACTAAACCTCCTAGGTTAAGGTTAGGAGCTATGCTGATTCCTATGAATTAGTACAAGTACTTTTCCATTTCCATCAATGTGTGATTCTATTCTATGATGCATTTTCATTCTTCATCCTTATGAATCTCGATTCTACATGAGTTTCTTACGAGTCCTGACCCAGATAGTATTGAGCTACAACTTGAGGTTGCATCAAATTTCCAACAGAATTATCTGGATTAATTGGTATATATGTGACATATAACCCCGTTAGTCAGGCGCAATTGAGGTTCCTGTGGCTCTAAGGGCTAGAACCATAAGAAGCAGGCAATCTTTGATCCGAAAAATTCGACCTTGTCTATGGCATTTTGAGTAGGATCAGTAGAGAGATTGACTGGCACGCGCTTCACCCTCTCTTCGATTGATCTAGTCATTTTGGATGTTCGGTCTAGACCTGAGGAGATTAATGACCACGACCCATGGCTTAATCACTTACAGCCTTGCCATTGATGGAATCAGTCATTGTTGAGGTAGAGAGTACGACGTGTTAATTCAGAAGAAGAAGCACCTCTGAAGCCTTAACTGACGTCTCATCACTGAGCCTACCGTATCCATTTACTGCTTTTGTTATTGTTGCTTATGCGCCTACACAATCAAACTACCTTTCTATTCACCTGACTAAGATCTGCAGGATAACCACAGCTTGCTCAATCCAGCAATCCTCGTGGGATTCGACCCTCACTCACCTCAGGTATTACTTGGACGACCCGGTGCACTTACTGGTTCAGTTGTGGGAAATTCATTTTTCCCACCAAGTTTTTAGCGCCGTGCGGGATTGTTAGAGATTGACGAAACTACCGTTATTCTACTCCTTAGATCAGGTATTTTTTATTTGTCTTTATAATTTTTTTAATCGTGTTTCTTATCGACTTTCTAAAAATTCTTCAAAATTTTTCACTTTTTCTTTTATTTGAGTTCTTGTTGAATTTTAAGTTTGGTGTCCTTCTAATCTTTGTTGATTTTTCTTTTGAAACTCTTGAAATTGTTCTTATTTCTTCCTTATTGTTCGAATTATTCTTGCTATCTTCTCTTTGTTTAATTTCAAAATCTCTAAGTTTGCTTCTATGGGTGTTTTTCTCTCTCTATTTTTGAAAAAAAAATCGTGTTTCTAATTTTGAAAATTTTAATTTTGGTGTCCAATCAGTTGTTTTCTTTTTTTTCGAATTTCTTTGAATCAACTCTTATATTTCTATTTTAATAAATTTTCCATCCTTATTATTATTACTTTAATCTATTGCACAATTCTGTGAAACATCTCAATTGGAAAATTTAATATGAATCCATTTGAGAATAAACAACCAAGAAGAACTCTAGGATCATATACAGCCCCCACTCCTGAATTCTATGAAAAAAGCATCTGTATACAGTATACCCTATCTAGAGCAACAAACTTTGAGTCAATCCATAGCTCATCACTCTAGTGTAGCAGACTGTCAATTCCCAGGGACTCACAAGAAGAGCCCACAGAATTCCTTGCAGACTTCTACGGATTTCTGACACGTGCTTCGAAGGAGTAGACCAGGATGTCTACCGGCTACTGCTCTTCCCGTTTGCTATACAAGGTCAGGCTATAAGGTGGTTGGATACTCAACCTAGATCAAGCTTGAACACCTGGAATAAGCTGGTGGATAAATTTCTGAGCCAATACTTTTTCCCAAAGAAGTTAACCTAGCTAAGACTGGACCTCCAAGGTTTCAGGCCAGAAAAGAGTGAGTCTCTTTTATAATGCTTGGGGATGGTACAAAATGATGCTACGGAAGTATTCTTTGGAAATGTTTTCTGAATGGGTCAAGCTAGACATCTTCAATTACGAACTCACAGATATAGCTAAAATATCTTTAGATCATTTGGCAGGTGATTCAATCCACATGAGAAAGACTATTGAGGAAGCTCAAGAGCTTATTGAGACAGTTACCATCAACCAACACCTATACTCATCTGGTGAAACAGTAATGTATATAGAGGTCAGAGCAGCATACACTGACTCATACCCTCCAAAACAGGGTGAATCACTAACCCAACAACTACACTCCCCTACACAATAATTTTTAAGCCTGCAGGAAGTGCTACAAGAGACTCGTGCCTCTAACAAGAATATAGAGGCACAATTAAATCAAGCAGAACAACACTTATCTAAACAGATAAGAGAAGAGTGTCAAGCCATCCAATTACGGAGTAGAAGGTCACTAAATAGCCACTCTCACAACCGAGAGAGGCAAGGAGGAGAGGAATTATCAGAAGGTGAAAAAACAATAACCCAAGGCATACCCTTGGGTGTTCAACGTCCAGAATGGGACAGAGAGGGCATTTAACGTCCAGAAGGGGGTAGAGAGGGTGTCCAACGCCCAAAAGGGGGCAAGCATGGCATCCAACGCCAGGAAGGGACCAGCCTGGGCGTTGAACGCTCAAAAGGGAGAGGTCAAACAGGTGCAAACCCAACGAAAAACCCTTCTAAGCCAACTGATGGTCCCTCTTCTAGTAACCTAGATAACCACTCTGCACCTCTCAACATATCTGAGTATAAGACCAGGATGCCATATCCTCAAAACTCCGTCATGCTGAGAAAGATAAGTAATTTGCTAAGTTTGCAAATTACCTCAGGAGTATGGAGATCAAGATCCCATTTGTAGAAGCCCTTGAACAAATACCTTCCTATGCAAAATTCATGAAAGACATCCTAAATCACAAGAAGGACTGAAGAGAAGTAGAAACAGTTGATGAGCCATATATTCTGATATATTTTGGATTGATTTGA